>NW_024097069.1:0-510300 GCF_016545835.1 Crotalus tigris
ATCAGGGCCTTGCTACTTTCCTGGTGGATTCTCCCAAAACTTACAGTTTAAGCAGCAGCTGGTGGACTGTAGCACGTTCCAGCAACCCGATCAGAGTTGGAATGGGGTTTAAATAGAGTATAATACCCTAGAAATATAATGGAGATCCAATCAGGGCCTTGCTACTTTCCTGGTGGATTCTCCCAAAACTTACAGTTTAAGCAGCAGCTGGTGGAATGTAGCACGTTCCAGCAACCCGATCAGAGTTGGAATGGGGTATAAATAGAGTAGAATACCCTATAAAGATAATGGAGATCCATTCAGGGCCTTGCTACTTTCCTGGTGGATTCTCCCAAAACTTACAGTTTAAGCAGCAGCTGGTGGAATGTAGCACGTTCCAGCAACCCGATCAGAGTTGGAATGGGGTTTAAATAGAGTATAATACCCTATAAATATAATGGAGATCCAATCAGTGCCTTGCTACTTTCCTGGTGGATTCTCCCAAAACTTACAGTTTAAGCAGCAGCTGGTGGAATGTATCACGTTCCAGCAACCCGATCAGAGTTGGAATGGGGTTTAAATAGAGTATAATACCCTATAAATATAATGGAGATCCAATCAGGGCCTTGCTACTTTCCTGGTGGATTCTCCCAAAACTTACAGTTTAAGCAGCAGCTGGTGGAATGTAGCACGTTCCAGCAACCCGATCAGAGTTGGAATGGGGTTTAAATAGAGTATAATACCCTATAAATATAATGGAGATCCAATCAGGGCCTTGCTACTTTCCTGGTGGATTCTCCCAAAACTTACAGTTTAAGCAGCAGCTGGTGGAATGTAGCACGTTCCAGCAACCCGATCAGAGTTGGAATGGGGTTTAAATAGAGTATAATACCCTATAAATATAATGGAGATCCAATCAGGGCCTTGCTACTTTCCTGGTGATTCTCCCAAAACTTACAGTTTAAGCAGCAGCTGGTGGAATGTAGCACGTTCCAGCAACCCGATCAGAGTTGGAATGGGGTTTAAATAGAGTATAATACCCTATAAATATAATGGAGATCCAATCAGGGCCTTGCTACTTTCCTGGTGGATTCTCCCAAAACTTACAGTTTAAGCATAGCAGCAGCTGGTGGAATGTAGCACGTTCCAGCAACCCGATCAGAGTTGGAATGGGGTTTAAATAGAGTATAATACCCTATAAATATAATGGAGATCCAATCAGGGCCTTGCTACTTTCCTGGTGGATTCTCCCAAAACTTACAGTTTAAGCAGCAGCTGGTGGAATGTAGCACGTTCCAGCAACCCGATCAGAGTTGGAATGGGGTTTAAATAGAGTATAATACCCTATAAATATAATGGAGATCCAATCAGGGCCTTGCTACTTTCCTGGTGGATTCTCCCAAAACTTACAGTTTAAGCAGCAGCTGGTGGAATGTAGCACGTTCCAGCAACCCGATCAGAGTTGGAATGGGGTTTAAATAGAGTATAATACCCTATAAATATAATGGAGATCCAATCAGGGCCTTGCTACTTTCCTGGTGGATTCTCCCAAAACTTACAGTTTAAGCAGCAGCTGGTGGAATGTAGCACGTTCCAGCAACCCGATCAGAGTTGGAATGGGGTTTAAATAGAGTATAATACCCTATAAATATAATGGAGATCCAATCAGGGCCTTGCTACTTTCCTGGTGGATTCTCCCAAAACTTACAGTTTAAGCAGCAGCTGGTGGAATGTAGCACGTTCCAGCAACCCGATCAGAGTTGGAATAATAATACTGACTGTGCGATGATCCATAATAGTAATAATAATAATAATAATAATAATAAGAGGAAGAAGAAGAAGAAGAAGAAGAAGAAGAAGAAGAAGAAGAAGAAGAAGAAGAAGAAGAAGAAGAAGAAGAAGAAGAAGAAGAAGAAGAAGAAGAAGAAGAAGAAGAAGAAGAAGGGACCTTGGAGGTCATCTATTCCAACCCCTTGCTCAGGCAGGAAACCCTATACAATTTCAGACAAATGGCTGTCCAGTCTCTTCTTAAAAACTTCCAGTGTTGGAGCATTCACACCTTCTGGAGGCAGGTTGTTCCACTGGTTAATTGTTCTAACTGTCAGGAAGTTTCTCCTTAGTTCTAGGTTGTTTCTCTCCTTGATTAGTTTCCATCTGTTGCTTCTTATTCTGCTTTGGAGACTAGCTTGACCCCCTCTTCTTTGGGGCAGCCCCTGAGATATTGGAACACTGCTATCATGTCCCCCCTCGTCCTTCTCTTCATTAAACTAGACATACCCAATTCCAACAACCGTTCCTCATATGTTTTAGCCGCCAGTCCCCTAATCATCTTAGTTGCTCTTCTCTGCATTCTTTCTAGAGTCTCAACATCTTTTTTACATCGTGGTGACCAAAACTGGATGAAGTATTCCAAGTGTGGCCTTATCAAGGCATTGTAAAGTGGTATTAATACTTCACATATTAATTACGTGAAGACCCACATTATCCTGGGACTCATTCATTTGCCTTCATTCGTGTGTGTCTCCAATCCAGACACCACCCAAAAACATTTGAATGGACACTCTATAAATGGGACAAATAAAATAATATCCACCATGGATGATGTTGGAATTGGAAAAGCGGCTTGGATGGGTTTTAACCCCAACTTTCATTAGAAGGGGAAGGGGCTCCTAGATTTAATCCCCATCATTTAGGAAGACAAAATTTCCTATTACGGAAAGTTGAATGCATTATTTGACCCTTCTCCCTGGAAATACTGCAAAAACTTTTGATTTCTGCAACTGAGTCAGTACTGAATTATTTCAACCAATAACCTGGTTTCATAAAAGGTCACTTTCTATATTCCTGGATAACAAGGCTATTATGCTGCCAGTCGTCTAGGGTGGCCAATTTGTCTTACCAGATGGTAGAAAATTGATCCCAGCGTTTCATCCGTTTCCCCCTTCCCTCAGGGATGAGGGAAACTATCCAATTTTTTTTGCAAATCTCATATCTGAAATTATCTTCCTTTGAAGTGTGGACTACATTTTGTCTCTCTGGGTTCAAACATGCGTACTGTTGCTTTTAATTTTGCAGAACATTGACTCTTTTTGCAAGCAGCTTTTCCTGATAGGATGCAGTTTTGTAAATAATAATAATAATAATAATAATAATAATAATAATAATAATACCATCAAACATCCACATCTGCCTATCCGAGGTCCTGGGTAAGGACTCAATAGGTAGACAAAATGCCAAATCCAGTCTGAACATCTGGCTGACTGTGTGATGATCCATAATAATAATATGTTGGAAGGGACCTTGGAGGTCATCTAGTCCAACCCCCCACTCAGGCAGGAAACCCTATACCATTACCATTTCAGACAAATGGCTGTCCAGTCTCTTCTTAAAAACTTCCAGTGTTGGAACATTCACAGCTTCTGGAGGCAGGTTTTTCCACTGGTTAATTGTTCTAACTGTCAGGAAGTTTCTCATTAGTTCTAGGATGCTTCTCTCCTTGGTTAGTTTCCATCCGTTGCTTCTTGTCCTGCCTTCAGGTGCTTTGGAGAATAGCTTGACTCCCTCTTCTTTGTGGCACCCCGACATCTTGGAACACTGCTATGATGTTCCCCCCTCGTCCTTCTCTTCATTAAACTAGACATACCCAATTCCAGCAGCCATTCCTTATATGCTTTAGCCTCCAGTCCTCTGATCATCTTTGTTGCTCTTCTCTGCACTCTTTCTAGAGTCTCAACATCTTTTTTACATCTTGGTGACTAAAACTGGATGCAGTATTCCAAGCCTGGCCTTACCAAGGCATTGTAAATTGGTATTAATATTTCACGTGAGCTTGATTCCTGTGCATTTTTTTGTGCCGATTTCCCCCTAACTGTAGAATACAGGTTGTCCTCGACATACAACAGTTCATTTAGTGACCGTTCAAAATTACAACGGCACTGGAAAAAGTGACTTATAACCGTTTTTTTCACACAACCATTGCAGCATCCCCGTGGTCATGCTGAAGGCAATACTAGAACTCACAGTCTCCTGATGACTGACCCAATGTCACCCATCCAGAGAATAGAACTCACTGTCGCCTAGTGATTGGCGCAAAGTCTCCCAATCGGCTTTCATGCCTCAGGTGGGACTGGAACTCACTCACAGCCTCCTGATTTCTCGGCTGGCACCTTCTCCACAATTTAAGTTTCAGTTTGTAAATGCAGACGTAAATAGTAGCATATTCAAATGTAAATGGAATGAAATTTCCATGGGAGCATTTCCAGTATTCTGCTACCTCTAAAATGGAATCAGAACCTCTAATTATAACAGTGAAGGTTTGGAAGCTTTTTCTGCAATAATATCCACTTATATCAGGGGTCTTCAACCTTGGCCCTTTTATGACTTGTGGACTTCAGCTCCCAGAATTCCTCAGCCAGGCACGCTGGCTGAGGAATTCTGGGAGTTGAAGTCCACAAGTCATAAAAGGGCTGAGGCTGAAGACCCCTGACTTATATACGTGGCAACGTGAGGGAGGTCTTGAACCAATGCTGTGGAGATCTCAAACTGATGTTTGGAGGTTACTTTAGATTAAAACATACCAAGACAGAGTTGCTGCTGGTCAGGAACAAACATGGCTTTTCGATAAGCCTTTTTAGGGTTACATTTCTGCTGAAAAAGCTGCAATTTGGGGATCCTTCTGGATTCACAGCTTCTGACAGAGCAACAGGTGAAAACAATGGCCAAGCTGTAGCTGGGATACCCATCACCAACCTGCAGTCTTTCCTGCAATTGTGACTCACATTTTGATTGTCTCCTATTAGGACTCTTACTACCAGCTCTCAAGGCAGCTCCTTTAGCAGAATGTTGAGAAGTTACCAGTGGTGCAAAATGCAAGAACATATCTATTAGTTGGGATATTCTGTTTATGCAGAATAACAGTTTTTGTGGACACTGCACTGAGCATTAGCTTCAAAATGTTCACCTGTAAAGCTCTATGAAATAAGGCACCAGCATATATCACAATCTACCGTATTAAAACAAGGTTGCAAGAATTGGGTATGTCTAGTTTAATGAAGAGACGGAGTAGGAGTGACATGATAGCAGTCTTTGCAATATCTCAGGGGCTGCTCCAAAGAAGAGGGAGTCAAGCTATTCTCCAAAGGATCTGAAGGCAGGACAAGAAACAATGGATGAAAGTGAATCAAGGAGAGAAGCAACCTGTAACTAAGGAGAAACTTCCTAACAGTGAGAACGATTAATCAGTGGAATGATTTGCCTCCAGAAGTTGTGAATGCTTCAACGCTGGAGGTTTTTAAGAAGAGACTGGATAGCCATTTGTCTGAAATGGTATAGGGTTTCCTGCCTGAGCAGGGGGTTGGACTAGATGACCTCCAAGGTCCCTTCCAACTCCTGCTATTCTGTTATTCTGCTATGAGCCCTCTCCTAGGATGGACCCCCTTAACAGAGATCCTTATCTTGAAGAACATGCTGCCCAACCCCACCTGTACTTCAGCAGACCCTTCAAACTCTGTTACTTTAGCAAGCAGTGATAGCAGTGCTCCAATATCTCAGGGGCTGCCACAAAGAAGAGGGAGTCAAGCTATTTTCCAAGGCGCCTGAAGGCAGGACAAGAAGCAATGGATGGAAACTAATCAAGGAGAGAAGCAACCTAGAACTAAGAAGGAATTTCCTGACAGAACAATTAACCAGTGGAATAATTTGCTTTCAAAAGCTGTGAATGCTCCAACAATGGAAGTTTTTAAGAAGAAACTGGACAGCCATTTGTCTGAAATGGTACAGAGTTTCCTGCCTGAGCAGGGGGTTGGAGTAGATGACCTCCAAGGTACTTCCAATTTTATTATTATTATTATTATTATTATTATTATTATTATTATTATCATTCATCGCACAGTCAGCCAGATGTTCAGCCTGGATTTGGCATTTTGTCTACCTATCGAGTCCTTACCCAGGACCTGGGATAGGCAGATGTGGATATTATTATTATTATTATTATTATTATTATTATTATTATTATTGATCATCGCACAGTCAGCCGATGTTCAGACTGGATTTGGCATTCTGTCTACCTATTATTATTATTATTATTATTATTATTTATTATTATTATTATTATTATGCCTTTAACTCATGGAATTCATGGATGGCTATCTGATGATAGTAATGTTAATTATTTCTATTTCCGTTATTTGGAGTTATTTGGTTTTGAGGTATCTGTTCAGAACCTTTATGGATGGGGAGGTGTATAAATATTTAACAATAAATAAATAGATATCTACTGCTTGGCATCACTTCAAAACCATCACACTCATATTGAAGCCGTTGTTTTCTATTTTAGGAGGTTTTCTAGGGAGGAGAATAAAACAAGAGGGTCTTGCAGCATCCAGAAAATGCTATTATTTGGGGTTGTGAATAAGAAAGGGGAAACTGGAGATCAACAGTATAATTCTACACATGACTTCTCAGAAGTTCTACTGCATTCAGCTGGATTCTTTAAACACGTGGAAGAATTAGCAACATGGACTACTGAGACAAATTTCAAGGGAGGTTATGTCTCTTTCAAATTATTCCATGGATTTGTGGTGGAGACACTTTCTGCTTCTGAGTGTCACGAATTACATGCCAAGAGGGCTATCAAGCAAAATGCTTCTCGATACTGCCCTGGCAAATGAAAATCTCTTCATCCTCTTTGGATTATTTTCAAAAAGCAATTGCGACATGGGATTCTAAATGTTTTGAAATTTTTTTGGATCCCATCACTATAGATTTGGTTTAATGAATAGGGGAAAAAAAATGTTCCTGGTTGTTTTGTGCTGAAGTCAACTCTTGTGGTTCACAGCTTTCTTTCTTTCTCTCTCTCTCTCTCTCTCTCTCTCTCTCTCTCTCTCTCTCTCTCTCTCTCTTTCTTTCTTTCTTTCTTTCTTTCTTTCTTTTTTTCTCTCTCCCTTCCTCCCTTCCTCCCTTCCTTCCCTTCCCTTCCCTTTCCCTCCCTCCCTCTTTCTTTCTTTCCTTTCTCCCTTCCTCCCTCCCTCCTTCCCTCTCTTTCTTTCTTTCTTTCTTTCTTTCTTTCTTTCTTTCTTTCTTTCTTTCTTTCTTTCACAGCAAAGCAAAAGTTCACAGAATGAGTGACACAAAAACAAGAGAAATCAGTGCAATTCGGTTGGTTTGTACAACGTAGGCGGTTGTACATTTTGTGAGGCTCCCAATTCTGATTTCACCAAAACAACTCATGTTCAGCCCTGCTTACATCCTACTGTATTCCTTACAACACAAAGCAGCAAGACTGGTTTTACAAACCGTGTACACACTGAATGACAGTCTTAGACTTTTGCACATTGTTCCTGTTCCCCTAGGACTGACCCGTTTGGAAATAAGTGTTGTCAGCGCACGTCCCTTTCACCCCTCCCTCCCCATGTTCTCCTAAAGAATGCACCGTGTGAAACAGTCTTGACACAAATGGAAGAGGGTTGTTTTGCAAAGTTTAGTGAGCTGGCTCAAGTCTTCAGGGACCAGCTGCACGCACGAATTCCAAACTGTCAAACAACATAGGACACTGTGTGTGTTTAAGCATCTGCTGCCATCTGTCCTGACAAGGCAGAGCTTATGGATTTATAGAAAAACCACACTCTGCCTGTCTTTGCTTCTCTCTTTCTCTTTTTTAAAGCCATTAACTAATCTCCGAATTGTAGGCATTGTGTACAGCTAGAATCTGGCACAATGGAGACAAGCTACTCACCCTAAGCTAAAAGAAAGCAGGTAAAGAGACTCACCTGGATGGCGATCTTCAGCGTGGAATCTTCCACAATCTGGGTGCAGACCAGCGAGTTGGGATTCTGGGGTATCCTGTAGATCTCGCCCATGATTAAGACCATGGGGATGGCGAGCAAGAAAGAGGCCACCCAGATGCAGCTGATGAACTTTTTGGTCCGGCTCCTGGACATGATGCTCTTGGCTTTGAAAGGGTGACAGATGGCCATGTATCTCTCGATGCTGAGGCTGGCGATGTTGAGAGCCGTCGCGTAGGTGCAAGCGTCCCTCAGGAAGTAGTAGCACTTGCAGATGTCATTGCCGAAAGCCCAGGGATGATGGACCCAGATGAAGTTGTAGAGTTCAATGGGCATGCAGAGAAGGAAGATAAGCAGGTCGGAGACCGCCAAGCTGGCCAGGTGATAGTGCACGGTGCTCTGGAGATTCTGCAGGGACTTCTTCCTCACCAGGGTGTACGCGGTGATGGAGTTGCCGACGGTCCCTAGCAAGAAGAGCACCAGGTAGATGACGGTCACCATAACCTTGGAGTAGATGTCCGTGTTCACATCCAGATCCTCCTCGTTGTGTAGCCTGGACCCAAGCCCAGAGCTGTTGGAGAGGTTCTCCGCCTCAGGCAGGACAGAATTAGCGGAGGGCAGAGGGAACTCACCCATAAGGTATCCCAGCTGGTAGAAGGAAGATGTTGTGTTGAGATGCATGGCTTGGCTCACCAGGGCTGCACCCAAGGAGAGGTGCTGTGGCTCCTTCTGGTGTCCAAGCTTGTTTTCAAGCAGGAGGCGGTGTGGGAGACGCAACTGGCACCTTCCTGCTTGGCAGAGTGAAGCAAAAAAAAAAACCCCACCACCACCCTCCCACTATGCACCCAAAGAGGAAACTTGACTCGTTTTTCACAGGAGAAAAAGGAGGAGCCTACAGACCAGCCTCTCCGTGTCTGTGCAAAGGAGGGGAGGAACAGATTTAAGCTGCCCTGGTGCTGAGACCAGGGCCGGAAAGCTGCAAGCAGCTGCGCTTCTCAGGATAAATGCATCTTCGCTCTGCAAACAGCGGCTGTGTCTCTCCCTCGACTCTCTCTCCCCCCCCCTTGCTCTTTGTGCAAGCCACAAATTCCCATTCGCTCCAGATGGGAATTGCGATAATGTGCTTTAGCAGGTTAATCGCCTCCCCTCCTCATTCCCTGGGATGAGCAAAGAAGCATACAGGAGGCCCATCCAGTTTGCAAAAAGGGGCACATATAATTCTTCCTTAAAGATGGTCCCTATTTAACCCTATTTATCCATCCCACCTCTACCTGGTTTGAGCATTTGGACTTTTGTATCCACCTCCTTCTTCTAATGATGTTCATTTTAACCTATTTTTTTTATGTTTTGATTTTCTAATGGTTTGATGCTACAGATTTCGATGCTGTAAGCCACCAGAGTCATTCAATGGTGAGATGGAAAGCATATTTACTTGATATCTTCTTTCTTTCTTCCTTCCTTTCTTTCTTTCTTTCTTTCTTTTCTTCCTTCCTTCCTTTCTTCCTTTATTTCTTTCCTCTTTCTTTTTTTCTTTCTTTCTCTTTCTTTCTTTTCTTTCTCTTTCTTTCTTTCTTTCTTTCTTTCTCTTTCTTTCTCTCTCTCTCTCTTTCTTTCTTTTCTTTTTCTTATTTTCTTTCTTTCTCTTTCCTTCTCTTTATCTTCTTTTCTTCTTCTTCTTCTTCTTCTTCTTCTTCTTCTTCTTCTTCTTCTTCTTCTTCTTCTTCTTCTTCTTCTTCTTCTTCTTCTTCTTCTTCTTCTTCTTCTTCTTCTTCTTCCTCCTCCTCCTCCGCCTCCTCCTCCTTCTATTTATTTATTTATACATTTTTTGAGAGGCTGCCATAAAGAACATGGGGGTCAACCTAATTTCCAAAGCACTAGAAGGCAAGACAAGAAGCAATGGATAAAAACTAATCAAGGAGAGAAGCAACCTAGAATTAAGGAGAAATTTCCTAACAGTGAGAGCAATCAATTAGTGGAAGGGCTTGCCTTCAGAAGTTGTGGGTGTTCCAACACTGGAGGCTTTTAAGAAGACACTGGACAACCACTTGTCTGAAATGGTAGAGGGTCTCCTGTTTGAGCAGTGGGTTGGACTAGAAGACCTCCAAGGTCCCTTCTGTTATTCTGCATTTTGTATATTGTATACCAGTCATCTTTTTACCAAAACCATTGTGGGCATGGATGGGACAGGTCGTGGACTCTGACAAAAAACAAACAAACAAACAAATAATATTTTTAGTTTAGGTACCCCACCACTTACCACTTAGGTACCCCAGCCTTACACAAAATTGGCAGACCTGATTTTTTTTTAAATAAATAATTGTTAAATAAATCCCTTTCCATGCTGGAATAGGAATATGTTTAGGTAGACAGGTTCCATAAAGTGTCACATATGTGCATATGTTTGTGCATGCATGCATGTGAATAAAGACATGCACACGTGTGAGCATATCTACACCCACCCACCCATCCACAACTGCACACAGAAAGATACCAGGTCTGGAGCCTCCCATCCTTTTAGAAAATGGAAGCAGATTTAGAAAGTCAGTGGATTAATGTTGCAGACTCACTCTCTAGCTGATAACGCTGTTTAGTGGCAGAAAGAAAGAAAATAAACTGAATTGCAAATCAACAAGTCCTCGGCTGAAATGCTGGACCTGACATAAACTCGCTATTAATTTCTTTACCAAACTTCCAAGCTGCCCACAGTCATTGTTCCCTAGAGAATGTACTAAACTATACAATATAAATCGAAGAATAAAAACCAGCAGCTATACAGAGACCTAAAAATAGATCAGTGCTGGTATGCAAGATTCCTTGGTGCAGAATCCTATGAACTGCCCTCCCCCCCCCCACAAATGTATTTTAAACATTTAAAACATGATATCTCCTGTCTCTTGAACAGCCTCTTTCTATATGCAGTAATCATAGTGCATGGCTTTTGATTTTTTTTTAATACTTCCAACTGTCCACCCTTTATGTGATATTCTTGTGTGGGATGTATTTGCAGACCTAATTTTAGCAAGAAAGCCAGTTTGGTATAGTGGTTAAGGCATCAGGCTAGAAGACAGGGAGTTCTAGTCCTGTTTAAACAGTAAAACCAGCTGGGTGACATTGGGCCAATCACCAGGAGACTGTGAGTTCTAGCCCCGCCTTAGCCATGAAAGCCAGCTGGGTGACTTTGGGCCATTCACCAGGAGACTGTGAGTTCTAGCCCTGTCTTAGCCATGAAAGCCAGACAAGTGACTTTGGGCCAGTCACCAGGAGACTGAGTTCTAGTCCTGCCATAGTCATGAAAGCCAGCCAGGTGACTTTGGGCCATTCACCAGGAGACTGTGAGTCCTAGCCCTGCCTTAGCCATGAAAGCCAGCTGGATGACTTTGGACCATGCACCAGGAGTCTGTGAGTTCTAGTTCTGCCTTAGCCATGAAAGCCAGCTGGATGACTTTGGGCCAGTCACCAGGAGACTGTGAGTTCTAGCCCTGCCTTAGCCATGAAAGCCAGCTGGATGACTTTGGACCATGCACCAGGAGTCTGTGAGTTCTAGTTCTGCCTTAGCCATGAAAGCCAGCCAGGTGACTTTGGCCCAGTCAGCAGGAGTCAGTTGCTAAAGGAACAGTTGTAAGTTAAGGACTACCTGTATTAGAACAACCTTAAAGAAGCTAAACTGGATAAATAATATATGCATGGCTAGGCAGGCGACAAAAACTGGTCCAATTTATGGGTTTAAGAAGCTAAGCAATATCAGGGCTGGCAAGGACATGGGTGGGAGGCAATCATCCTCTGTCAAAGTTGGAGGCTAAACTAGGAAATAGAAAAAAAAATATCTTGGAAGAAGACAATGGCAAATCACTTCTCTGTTGTTGCCACAATGTTTGCTGTGTGTACAAACTGTGAGATATGGGATGTGTGCAGACACACAGTCCATTACAGCACAACCAGCACAAACTGTGAAAAGGATGGAAACTAATCAAGGAGAGAAGCAACCTAAAATTAAGGAGAAATTTCCTGACAGTGAGAACAATCAACCAGTGGAATGGCTTCCCACCAGAAGTTGTGGGTGCTCCATCACTGGAGGCTTTTAAGAAAAGACTGGACAGCCACTTGTCTGAAATGGTATAGAGTTTCCTGCTTGAGCAGAGGGTTGGACTAGAAGACCTCTAAGGTCCCTTCCAACTCTTGTTATTCTACTATTCTGCAAATCTGGATTGCCACTCATTCCAAAGCACTATCCCCAAAAAAGCTTTTTCAGAATTGAAGCCAAACAATGACATCTTTTTCAAAAGATATTTATTTAATCTAAGTGATCCGTAATGCTGGCCTTTTTATCCTTCCAATCAAGTAACTGTTTTTAAATTTAAAAATAACTTTAAAAGGAATTGCAGTCCCAAGCGTTTTGTTTAATCTGCATATGTTCATTCATCACTTTATTTTAATAGCATTGCCTTGTTCGTTTCTTTGGGAACGTTTTAAAGGTGAATTGTAAATTGAATACAACGCCTTTCTATTTTTTTCTAATAATAATCTAGGACAGAACAGCCAAATTAGGCAGAGATCATCAAGTTTTTGATGTCTAGACCAGAAGTGGTAATGATCTGACTCTTGACCTAATTTCGGGTCATCAGCATATTCAAACAATCCATTAGGAAAGGATAAGAGAGAGGGAGAGAGAGAGAGTTTAAGAATCTGCCAATTTTTGTCACTGGATCTACTAAGTTCTAGTTCTTGCTACTTATATGACTTCATTTGAGCAGCAATCACAAAAGTGGTTAATTATCCTTCTTTCTTTCCCTGCCCCCCCCCAATAGAATTTTACTTCTGATTTATTCACTTGCAGGTTATTGTTACTATTATTGATCATCACACAGTCAGCCAGATGTTCAGACTGGATTTGGCTTTTTGTCTACCTATCGAGTCCTTACCAAGGACCTGGAACAGGCAGATGTGGATGCTTGATGGTATTACAGATATCGTCGCAGAATGGAAGCAGTTCCTAGTAAGGCCGCTTTTTGCAACTGACTAATGGCGAATCTGTCAATGCCAATGGTGTTCAAGTTGTTTTGGGATTGCACCCAAGGGGCCTATTACAGTGGTTCTCAACCTGTGGGTCGGGACCCCATTTGGGGTCGAATGACCATTTCACGGGGGTCGCCAAATCACGCTGTCCGCCATTTTTTTCCCTTTTCCCTAGCTGTCCTACTCCCTCTTATTGGTGGCCACACCCACTTGGGGATCACCACAACATGGGGAACTGTATTATGGGGTCACGGCATTAGAAAGGTTGAGAACCACTGGCCTATTACTATTGGTACTACCCTTGCTTGCCTTTGCCACAGTCTTTCTATTTCTATTTGTAGGTTTTTGTATTTTGTTATCTTCTCCAGTTCTTTCTCATCTATTCTGCTGTCTCCAGGCACTGCCACATCCACTATCCAGACATTTTTTGTCTTTCTTATCAACAATTGTTTAAGTCCAGGGTGTTATGTTGCAGGTGCTTGTCTGTTTGAATTCTGAAGTCCCAGAGCAGTTTAATTTTATCATTTTCTATGACTTTCTTTATTTTACGATCCCACCAGTTCTTGCTTATAGGCAAATGATATTTCTTGCAGATCTTCCAAAGTACTACTGTTGCTATTTTGTCATGTCACTGCTTGTAGTCAGTCTGTGAGATCTTCTTGCAGCAGCTTATCAGGTGGTCCACTTGCAAATTATTATTATTGTTATTAATCATCACACAGTCAGCCAGATGTTCAGACTGGATTTGGCATTTTTGTCTACCTATCGAGTCCTTACCAAGGACCTGGGATATTATTATTATTATTATTATTATTATTATTATTATTATTATTATTATTATTATTATTATTATTATTATTATTATTATAATAATATTTGGTTGGTACAGAACCAGGATTACAAAGTGAATCGGATAATCCCTTCTTACAGCTTTAGAGCCTAATAGAAAATGGCTACAGTGATTGTGCAGAAATAAGAAATGAGAGCCACTTTGGTCCAGTGTATCAGGCTAGAAACCAGGAAACTGGGAGTTCTAGTCCTGCTTTAGGCGTGAAAGCCGGCTGGGTGATTTTGGGCCAATCACTTGGAGACTGGGAGTTCTAGTCCCACCTTAGGAATGAAAGCCAGCTGGGTGACTTTGGGCCAATCACTTGGAGACTGTGAAGTCTAGTTCTGCCTTAAGAATGAAAGCCAGCTGGGTGACTTTGGGCCAATCACCATGAAACTGGGAGTTCTAGTTCTACTTTAGGAATGAAAGCCAGCTGGGTGACTTTGGGCCAATTCACCAGGAGATTGTGAGTTCTAGTCCTGCTTTAGTCATGAAAGCCAATTGGGTGACTTTGGACCAGTCCCTCTCTGTTAGCCCAACTCACCTCAGATGATTGTTCTTGTTGGAAATATAGAGAAGGAAGGAATATTAGGCACGTTCACCACCTTGAGTTATTCATAAAAGCAATAAAAGTAGGCTCTGAACAAAATAAATAAATAAAATAAAGGTTGAACATGTCAGGGTATGCCCAAGAAGACCACAGCTGTTATCCCCTTGGCTGCCATGTTTGGATTGTAATAAAAAGCTACATTTCACATCTGTCTGAAATCAAAGGCTGTAGTAAGGGGTGTGTAAACAGTCAACTTGGACGACTTGGCTCATTGCAAACTGCCTGGCAGAAGATTCTGTGCAGAGGTGATGCCAAAGATAGAAGGGTTGGCACGACCACAGGGCATTGTGTAAGCATCTCAACAGCATTGGCAGTGAAGATGCATTACAGCCAATTAATTAATCACCATCAATTTCCCATTGGCTGCTTTTCAGCAGGGACCTTTGCTTTTCTCTAACTCTGCTCTAAACTTGGAGAAAAGCTGGGAGGGGAAAAAAAAATAATGTACTGAAACCAGCAGCGATTCTGTGCAGGGTGAAATTTCGTGGAGGAGAGAGTGACTTTTATTAGCATTGCTATTTTTCAGAGACAAGAATGGAAAGGAAGGTCATGAGCTGATTCACAGAGGATTTCCTTTATCTGCCGAAACAAAATCTTTTTGTTTTATTTTGGCGAGGTAGTGTGTTTATACAAACAGGGTGTCAGTTCAACGTACAACTGCCAAGGAGTGATGGTATAATTCGATGATTGATTCATGTCTTTCAGAATCAAGCTATCACTTGGAATCTAGCAATGTTGACTAGGAGATTCTGTAGAATAAAAAATGCAGAGCTTGTGTGTGTGTGTGTGTGTGTGTGTGTGTGCATATCACTATTAACACAACTGGTTTAATCAGGTCAGAGAGAGATTAACGGTTGCCTTTATTCAACATGCTTTAAGCTTGTTTAGCCTTGATAAGTTTTTTTATAGTTTACTTATTAAATAGATAGCTTATTTATTTATGTATTTATTTATTGCATTAATAGAGGAATAGAATCAAGATTACGTGAAGTTCTAGTACCGCTTTACAAAGCCTCAGTAAGACTACACTTGGAATTTTGGTCTGGTCACCACAATATATGTATGTATGTATGTATGTATGTATGTATGTGTATATATATATATATATATATATATATATATATATATATATATATATATATAAAGATGTTGAGATTCTGGAAAGAGTGCAGAGAAGAGCAACAAGGATGGTTAGGGGACTGGAGGCTAAAACATATGATGAACACTTGCAGGAACTGGGTATGCCTAGCTTAATGAAATGAAGGACTAGGGGTGACATGATAGAAGGGTCCCAATATTTGAGGGGCTCCTACAAAGACAAGGAGTTGAAAATATTTTAGAAAGCACTAAAAGGCAAGACAAGAAACAATGGATGGAAACTAACCAAGGGGAGAAGCAATTTAGAAATAAGGAGAAAATTCCTAATGGTGAGAACTGTCAACCCACGTGGCTTCAGAAGTTGTGGGTGCTCCATCACTGGAGGTTTTCAAAAAACGACTGGACAACCATTTGACCAAGGGTTGACCAAGGGTTAGACTAGAAGATCTCCAACGTCCCTTCCAACTCTATTATTCTATATGTTCCAGATTTTTGACTTTTTTTGTGTGTGAGTGTGTTTCTATGGGGTTAGTCATCATCTCATTCTTTATGACTCCATGGACAAGTCTGTGGAGTTTTCTTGGCAACAGACAGGATGTTAGTTAAAATTGAAGGTCTCCTAAAGCCAAATAAACATCATTGATGTCATTTACATAACAACATAAATTGATGACAATGAGGTAAATCATATCAATTCACTTGGAAACCAGCAGGCTTTCTCCATTATTCAGAATCCTGTTTTGTTTTTTTGTTGTTATTGCATCCAAATCTGTTGATTAGGAGTCCATAAATTGGAGGGTTCATGTATGGAGGGATGGTGATGTGTCTCTTGTGTATTCAAACAAACAACATGCAAATATATACAGAGGGATAGAATCAAGATCACGTGAAGTATTAGTACCAATTTGCAAAGCCTTGGTAAAACCACACTTGGAATATTGCATCCACCATTTTATAAAAAAGATGTCGAGACTCTGGAAAGAATACAGAGAAGAGCAACAAAGATGATTAGGGGGGTGGAGGACAAAACATATGAAGAATGGTTGCAGAAATTGACTATGTCTACTTTAATGACAAGAAGGATTAGAGGAGACATGACAGCATTGTTCAAATATCTCAGGGGCTGCCACAAAGATGAGGGGATCAAGCTATTTTCCAAAGCACCAGAAGGCAGGATAAGAAGCAACAGATGGAAACTAATCCAAGAGAGAAGCAACTAGAACTAAGGAGAAAATTAGAACATAGGACATAAAATAATAAAGTTGGAAGGGACCTCAGAGGTCTAGTCCAACTCCTTGCTCCAGCAGGAGACCCTATATCATTTCAGATAAATGATTGTCCAGTCTTTTTTTTTTAAAGCCTCCAGTGATGAAGCACCCACAACTTCTGAAGGCAAGCTGTTCCATTGGTTAATTGCTCTCTTTGTTAGGAAATTTCTCCTTAGCTCTAGGTTGCTTCTCTCCTGGGTTGCTTTTTTCCTAATGGTGAGAACAGTTAACCAGTGGAATGCATTGCCTTCAGAGGCTGTGGGTGCTCCATCTTTGGAGGCTTTTAAGAAGAGAATAGACAGCCATTTGTTTGAAATGGTACAGGTTCTCCTGCTTGAGCAGGGTGTTTGACTAGATGACCTCCAAGATCCTGTGGGAAGTCAGCCCCCCAGAGAAAGAATATTAAAAGGGCAGGAAAATATATTTCCTCAAAGGATCTTAAAGAGGCAGAAAACCATGCCCAGTTTTTCTTAATAGCCCCAAGTCTCCCTTCCCCAAGCACCAACCATCTCTATAGAAATGCAGATGTAAACCATCCAGAAAGGTCAAAACTAGAAGCTTAGGAAGACAAATACACCTAAAATCTATATACTCCACCCAAACCCTAAGACAGGACATAATAGGATTAACCCACAAATGCCAAAGGGCACACTCAGACTCAGGTCAGAATACATGACACATGAAATAGCCTCAAACAGGAACAGGAAGCAACTCCCCCCCCCAAAAGGCTCCAGAGGATATAAAAACCCACTCCCTATATGTGCTCTCTCTCTTTTCTTCCAGAGCCATCTTCCTGTCTGGCTCTCCTCTTCAGTAAACTGCAACCTTCTTCCTAAAGCAGTTGCCATGTTGTTTATTCCCAGCTTGGACTGAACCACAATAAAGACGTTTCCTTCAACAGTCCCTTCTAACTTCCAATTATTCTATGTTAGATAGCCACGCACAGATGCACATACTGAAAGGAAAGTATGTGCAAGGAAACATCTCTTTAAAAAGCCTGCATTGAAGGGATCAATCAAAAACACTATCAGGAGAATTTCCATTTAAAAAGCCATGCCTGGGAAATGTACATTAAGATCTCCATGCAAAACCTCCATAAATTAGATAAAACTGCAAAGGCATGCAGATATGGGTTTTTGTAATGTGGAACTTCCCAAAAAATCCATTAAAAGAGACACAAGAGGATAGTGTTTAACTAACAAAGACAGAGTGTAATTTATACTGTTCTATGTGACCCTCCCACAGTACTGTGCACACTTCTAAAATGGTTAGTTGAGGGAAAACATAAATTAAAATGAAATGTGTATGATGAACCTCTTCTATCAAGTGGTTGGATGTTTACATTGAAAACTGTAAAAAGAATGTGTTTGTCTCTGGGTTTATGAGAAAAGACCGAGAAAAAGAGAGGGGTGAGCCAAATCTTCATCAAGGACTGTAGGGTAGAAGATGTTTTTATTTTTTTTCCCTTCTTAACTGTATCCATACCCTGAAAAGAGATGATGAATTCCTGGTGGTCTTTCTGAGCAGGATAATAATAATAATAACAGCAGCAGTAGCAGCAATAACAACAACAACAATAATAATAATAATGCCTTGGGTGCAATCCCAAAACAACTGGAGCACCACTTGAACACCATTGGCATTGACAAATTTGCCATTAGTCAATTGCAAAAGGCGGCCTGAACTGCTTCCATCCTGCGATGATATCTGTAATACCATCAAACACTCACATCTGCCTATCCCAGGTCCTTGGGAAGGATTCAATAGGTAGACAACAATACCAAATCCAGTCTGAACATCTGGCTGACTGTGCGATATCAATAATAATAATAATAAAGTTGGAAGGGACCTTGAAGGTCATCTAGTCCAACCCCCTGCTGAGGCAGGAAACCCTGTACCATTTCAGACAAATGGCTGTCTAGTCTCTTCTTAAAAACCTCCAGTACTGGAGCATTCACAACTTCTGGAGGCAGGTTGTTCCACTGATTAATTGTTCTAATTGTCAGGAAATTTCTCCTTAATTCTAGGTTGCTTCTCTCTTTGGTTAGTTTCCATCTGTTGCTTTTTGTCCTGACAGTTAGAACAATTAATCAGTGGAACAACCTGCCTCCAGAAGGAGTGAATGCTCCAACACTGGAAGTTTTTAAGAAGAGACTGGACAGCCATTTGTCTGAAATGGTACAGGGTTTCCTGCTTGAGCAGGGGATTGGACTAGATGACCTCCAAGGTCCTTTCCAATTGATGATGATGATGCAATCCTTTGAAGTTACAACAGTCCTAAAAGAGCGACATATGACTGGTCCTTGCACTTATGATCAGCATAGCATCCCCATGATCAAAATTTGGATGCTTGGCAACTGACATGAACATATGACGGCTGCAGAGTCCTTTGCCACCTTCCCAGCTGGTTTCCAACAAGCAAAGTCAATGGGGAAGCTGAATTTGCTTAACAACCATAGGTTTCCCTTAACACTGCAGTGATTTGCTTAACAACTACGACAAAAAAGCTCCTAAAATCAGGTCAAATCAATCAAAAACACTATCAGGAGAATTTCCACTACTCACTTAGCAACTGCCTTGCTTAGCAATGGAATTTCTGGTTCCCATCGTGGCCGTACGTTGAGGACCATCTGCCGTATTTCTGGGTGTGTTTGCTGGACGGCTTCACAAGGCTGACACATAGGATGAGCACGTCATTCAGGTCCTCCCTTGTTTGCTGTCCCCTGAATGGACCTCAAGAGTTTGTATCAGTCATGCTGGCTTGAGTCCTTGTGAGTTGTAGCTCAACAACATTTATCTTCTGGGGTTCCAAGATCACCACAGATGGGGACTGCAGCCAAGAAATTAAAAGACGCTTGCTCCTGGGGAGGAAAGCTATGGCAAATCTAGACAGCATACTAAAAAGCAGAGACGTCACCCTGCCAACAAAAATGCGTATAGTCCAGGCCATGGTTTTCCCAGTTGCAATGTATGGCTGTGAAAGTTGGACCATAAGAATTGAGGCCTTTGAACTATGGTGCTGGAGAAGACTCCTGCGAGTCCCCTGGACTGCAAGGTGTTCAAACCGGTCAGTCCTAGAGGAGATCAACCCTGACTGCTCTTTAGAAGGCCAGATCCTGAAGTTGAAACTCAAGTACTTTGGCCACCTAATGAGAAGGAAGGACTCACTGGAGAAGAGCCTAATGCTGGGAAAGATTGAGGGCAATAGAAGAAGGGGACGACAGAGAAGGAGGATGGAGTCACTGAAGCAGCAGGTGTGAACTTAAATGGACTCCAGAAGATGGTAGAAGACAGGAAGGCCTGGAGGAACCTTGTCCATGGGGTCCCGATGGGTCAGACAAGACTTTGCAACTAACAACAACAAAGTTTCCCTTCTGCACAACAAAGGACTTCCGTTTCACTTCTTGAACTCTCTCTTTTACACTCTAACTTCCCTTCCTACACTCACTCCTCTTCAGTGCTAGAGGAGTGCAAATCATGTGCGGTTCTATTTCCATTGTCGGTTGAATGCCACACGTTGATTTAAGGTTGGTCAAAAGTGAAAACACAATCTATTGAGTCACTAAATCAGCTTGATGGGCTCAGGGCTGATGTGCTGAATTGATCCAGTGATTCAAGTATAGCTTCGATGCAAGGGGGCAATTTGACTGAATTGCCATCAGATCTTCAGATGGAAAAGCCTCACTACCCTAAGAGGTGTGGATAAAACAATAACCAGAAGATTTCTTTTGATGATGGAAGATAAAAAAGGTAAGTGAAAAAAATATCAAATATTTGATTCAGAAAGACGAGAAAACTCCAGTTTGGTCTTGTGGTTAAGGCATGAAGCTAGAAAACAGTAGACTGTGAGTTTTAGATTCGCCTTAGGCAGGAAAGTCAGCTGGATGATTTGGAGTCCATTGCCAGGAGACTGGAAGTTCTAGTCCCGCCTTAGCCATGAAAGCCAGCTGGGTGACTTTGGGTCAATCACCAGGAGATTGGAAATTCTAGTCCCGTCTTAGCCATGAAAGCCAGCTGGGTGATGTTGAGTCAATGACCAGGAGATTGGAAATTCTAGTCCCGTCTTAGCCATGAAAGCCAGCTGGGTGATGTTGGGTCAATCACCAGGAGATTGGAAATTCTAGTCCCGTCTTAGCCATGAAAGCCAGCTGGGTGACTTTGGGTCAATCACCAGGAGATTGAAAGTTCCAGTCTTGCCTTAGCATGAAACCCAGCTTGGTGACTTTGGATCATCACCAGGAGATTGGAAGTTCTAATCCTGCCTTAGCCATGAAAGCCAGCTGGGTGACGTTGAGTCAATCACCAGGAGATTGGAAATTCTAGTCCTGTCTTAGCCATGAAAGCCAGCTGGGTGACGTTGGGTCAATCACCAGGAGATTGGAAATTCTAGTCCCGTCTTAGCCATGAAAGCCAGCTGGGTGACTTTGGGTCAATCACCAGGAGATTGAAAGTTCCAGTCTTGCCTTAGCCATGAAAGCCAGCTGGGTGACGTTGGATCATCACCAGGAGATTGGAAGTTCTAATCCTGCCTTAGCCATGAAAGCCAGCTGGGTGACGTTGAGTCAATCACCAGGAGATTGGAAATTCTAGTCCTGTCTTAGCCATGAAAGCCAGCTGGGTGACGTTGGGTCAATCACCAGGAGATTGGAAATTCTAGTCCCGTCTTAGCCATGAAAGCCAGCTGGGTGACTTTGGGTCAATCATCAGGAGATTGAAAGTTCTAGTCCTGCCTTAGCCATGAAAGCCAGCTGGGTGACGTTGGGCCAGTCACTCTTTCTCAGCCCAATCCACCTCACAGCGTTGTTGCTGTGGGAAAAAGAGAAGGAGGAAGGTATGTTGGATATGTTTGCCACCTTGAGTTATTTGTCAAAATCATAAAAATGGGAAATAAATAAATAAATAAAATATAAAATAAAATAAAAATAAAGACCAGAACTGACATTGTAGGAAGAAAACCATGATGGTCTATAGTAGCAAAAAACAAACAAACAAACAACAAGAACCCCTAAATAAAAAAATTAAAATGGCAAGGGCTCTGATTCCGTGATAACCTTTTCATAAAATTAGAGATCTGGAAAAGGAGGCATCCGATTCTTGAAATGTTTGCCAGAAAAAAAACAGAAGTTTTCCAATAATGAAACTTACATTATTCTCCAGCAGATGTTAACTCTGTAACTTTTACTTCCTTAATTAATTCGTGTGAGTTATTTCTAATGTTAGAGAGGCTTGACTTTTTACCTTTTGTGTATTTGGAGCTTAGGAACAAGCCTGGGACATCTGGAGCTTAAAGAAGTCAAATGTTAGCTTGACTTAGAATCTTAGGAAAATATCACCTGGAAATGGTAATCTGATTTGAGATTTGCTTGAAAAATCTTACCGCACGTCAATGAAATTTACTTTGGGGGTGCTGAAATGTACTACAATCTGGGACACTTTATCCCTGTGAGGGAAACTCTACTTTTATTTCCTGTGAAGGGTGACACTGAGGCATCCCGCAGCCTTAAGGTATCATAGCCCTTGACTTACAATCAGAATGAGCCCAAAGTTTGTGTTGTTGACCAAGATAGTTGTTAAGTGAGCTTTGCCCCATTTTGTGACTTTTCTTGCCATGGTTGTTGTTCTTAAGTTAGTAACACGGTTGTGAAGTGAAATCTGGCTTGCTTCTCAGAAAGTCACAAAAGGGGATCGCATGATCCTGGGATATTGCAACCATCGTAAATATCAGTTAATTGCAAAGTTTCCGAATTTTGATCATGTGATCATGGACATGCTGCCATGGTCCTAAGTGTGAAAAATGGTCACAAATCCCTTTTTCAGTTGTAAGTTCAAATGGTTGTTGTAATAACAACAACAACAACAATAATAAAGTTGGAAGGGGCCTTGGAGGTCATCTAGTCCAACCCCCTGGTCAGACAGGAAACCCTATGCCATTTCGGACAAATGGCTGTCCAGTCTCTTCTTGAAAACTTCCAGTGTTGGAGCATTCACAGCTTTTGGAGGCAGGTTGTTCCACTGGTTCATTGTTCTAATTGTCAGGAAGTTTCTCCTTAGTTCTAGGTTGTTTCTCTCCTTGATTAGTTTCCATCCGTTGCTTCTTCTCCTGCCTTCAGGAGCTTTGGAGAATAGCTTGACTCCCTCTTTTTTTTGGCAGCCCCTGAGATACTGGAACACTGCTATCATGTCCCCCCTAGTCCTTCTCTTCCTTAAACTAGACATACCCAATTCCAGCAACCATTCCTTATATGTTTTAGCCTCCAGTCCCCTAATCATGTTTGTTGCTCTTCTCTGTACTCTTTCTAGAGTCTCAACATCTTTTTTACATTGCGGTGACCAAAACTGGATGCCGTATTCCAAGTGTGGCCTTACCAAGGCATTGTAAAGTGGTATTAATACTTCATGTGATCTTGATTCTATCCCTCCGTTAATGCAGCCCAGCACTGTGTAGGCATTTTTGGCAGCTGCAGCACACAGCTGGCTCATATTTAAGTGATTGTCCACTAGGACTCCGAGCTCCGTCTCACAGTTACTTGTAAGTCAAGGACTATCTGTAACTCCTGGCAGAGGCTTAATTTTCCTTGGAAGACTGCCCACAAGCCAGAAGCAAATTCTTGAGGTACTTCTTAAGCATGTGTTACTTACAGCTGATCTATAGCTACACAAGTGAGCTGCTAATGCATCCCCAATTTGTTCTCCTCTCCTTAGTGCTGGTATAGAGCTACTGCACTAGCCTTGAGTTTGAAACCAACTCAACAAATTGCCTTACTTCCCGATGAATGCCCCATAAACACCACATAAACCACCAAACTTGTAATTGCATTCATGACTACGCATAAGTTCTCCTTGTTATTGCTTCCTTTTTCCCTACCGTCTGTGCACTAAGGGACCTGTGCAAAAATTCAAGAGATTGCAGGGTAGGGCATCTCGTGATTTACCCCATTGATTTATGCGCTTAATCACGCGTGCCCTCGTAAACCGACACATATTTGCAGCAAGTGCAATATATGAATAGAAACGGGGCAATTGCTCATATGTCTTTCAGTGGGCGCTTTAATCGTTTCTGAAAAACCTCTAGCAATTCATGGAAAAGCAGGCCTTATAGGGCTGAACAGATGCTGGGTTCAACAATGCTTCAAATCCAGCCTACCTGACGTTTTTGCAAAGCAGCGTGAAGCTCCCAATCACAAGGAAGAAAGTGACGTAAGGCAGGGGGTTTGACTGGAGGACCTCTGGGGGTTCCCCTCTGACTGTTATTCTGTGCTGCTGTTCTGGTATTCTTTCCATGATCATCTGTATCCATCGCATCAAGCCCAAAGAAACTCCAGAATGGTATATATAGGACAGTGATGGCGAACCTTTTAGAGACCGAGTGCCCAAACTGCAACCCCAAACCCACTTATGCATTGTCGGGTGCCAGGTGGGTGTGGCCCATTGGCTGGGTGTGGCCCATTGGGTGGACATGGCTGGGTGGAAACGGCAGACTGGGTGGGACTAAAAAGTTCAATCAATCAATTCCAACTTTGCAAGATCTTTTTTTTCCCACGAGAAGTTGAAATTGACTCATTGATTGAACCTTTTTTTTTTTTTTTTTTGCACACGGCGGCGGAGGCCTAAAGCCAAAAGGTTTTATAAAACCCAGCTGAAGGCCTAGGACTGGGGCAATGGCGTGCATGCCCACAGAGAGGGCTCTGAGTGTCGCCTCTGGCACCCGTGCCATAGGTTCGCCACCACTAATATAGGATTTCCTGCCATGGGCAAGGTGTTGGACTAGAAGACCTCCAAGGTCCTTTTTCAACCCTATTATTCTATGTTCTATGTTCTAAGTAGTCACACTGATTTGCTTAGCATTGTTCTGATGCTCTCCTATGGTATGTTTAGGAAGATTCTCAGTCATCCAGATCACGGACTTTGTTTTTCTTTTTCTTTTTCCTTTTTCGTAAAATTTTTATTAATTTTTTTCCCATACAATTCCGTAGTATTTATTCAACAAACGTGTTGTCTGAGTTTGTCATTCACGAATACAAATTTAATTTCTAATCCTTTATTCTTTTCTCCAGCCATTGATAAAATGAGTCCCAAGTTTGAAAGTATTCTGTTTTCTTCTTTTTCTTTCAACCTCATAGTAAGGCTGTCCATTTCCGCACGTTCTAGTATTTTTTTTAATTATTTCCTCTTCTGGTGGTATTTCTTCATTTTTCCAATATTGTGCGAATATGATTCTTGCCGCTGTTATCACATGGACTTTGTTTTTCAAAGAAGATGTTTCGCTTCTCTTCCAAGAAGCTCTGACTTCAGCTTCCCTTCCCCAATATCCAGTCAGAAGCTGAAGAAGCTTCTTGGAGGAGAAGATAATAATAATAATAATAATAATAATAATAATAATAATAATAATAATAATAATAATAATAATAATACCCCCAGTGAGGCACTACCTTGACGTGGTGGTGGGGCTTGTGTACTCTGAGGAAGATGAGAGCTATGCCAGAGGTTCAACCATACTGGACAGGTCTCATCAGAGGAGTCAGACAAAGAGTGTCTCTCCCATAAAAAATATGGTGAGACGTAAATTTCAGAATGCCATACCGGCTCGGACGTCGCCCGGGTTAACAAGGTCCGCACTAGATATTGGAGTTCCTGGATATCTGGTGAAAAATGGGTTACAGGACTCAGGACTGTTGGCTGAGCAACCAGGGCCAGCAGCTGCAGAACTACTGGAAGAAAAGGTGTTTACCCGTCGCAGATACACCGTGATGGAAAACAAAGAAATAATGATCTGTTACTACAGATCAAGTCCAACAAGAAGAGGATATCTAAAACGAATGCACCAGTTCTGGAAAGAACAACATCCAGAATCAGAAATAACAGAACAGAGACTAGCAGATCAACGCCGATTTATAACACGAAATAAAATATTCACAGAAACAGAATTGGACGAACTGCAAAGGTTTACCCAGGGCAAAGAAATCAAAGCCTTACCAGAAGTAATTCAGAATGTAGAGGCAAACCAGGGGGAGTTGGCAGTGAAGGAATCTAGCAGAGATATACAACTGTTCTCATTTGGAAACCAGGCACCTCTACCTCAGGAAGAACAAAACCCTCTAACTAAAGAAATAAAAGAATTGAAACAAAGAATAACTGAGCATCTAGAACAGCACAAAAACAACAGAATAAGGCTACCTGCATTGAAGCTTGTTCCAAAGAAACAGCTAGCACAAGCATTAAAAGATGCAAATATTGCAATATCAAGTATAAGCACCAATTCATTGCAAGAAACAAACCAACTAATGTACAGCACCGCTGCAGTTATAACAGAATACCTGGGATGCAAAATCAACAAAAAAGAAAAACAAACAAACAGTGCACCAGAAAAATGGAAGGTTAGACTAGAAAATAAGATCAGCAAGTTAAGATCACATGCAAGCAAGCTAGAACAGATGAAAGAAAAGAAGCTGAAGAACAAGAAGACCAAAGAATACCTAATCAAGAAATACCACTTAGAAACAAGGAAGATCAAGGAAGCACTGGAAATAATAAAGCAACAAATAACAGCTATAGCCAGGAAAATCAGTAGATATGAAGCTCGAATTGCAAACTATAGGCAGAACCTCCAATTTCAATCCAATCAGAAACGTTTCTACCAATCCATCAATGGAGAAACTGCAAGGAATCAGTCAGTACCTGACAAGGAAGAAACAGTGCAGTTCTGGAAGCAGATATGGGATAACCCAAAGAAATACAACAAGGATGCGGCTTGGTTAAAAGAGGTGGATGCAAATAAAACAGAAGTTGAAATGAAAGAACTAGTAATAACAACAAAAATGGTAGAAAAAAGAGCAAAGAAAATCAAAAATTGGTCAGCACCAGGTGAAGATGAACTGCATGGGTTTTGGTTGAAACATCTAACTGTTATACACCCACTCATTGCCAAGCAGTTCAACAATATACTACAAGGAGGAGAAATTGAAAAGTGGCTAACAACTGGGAAAACCTACCTAATAATGAAAAATCCAGCAAAAGGGGCAACACCAGGTAACTACAGGCCAATTACCTGCTTACCAACAACTTTCAAATTACTAACTGGTGTAGTAGCTGATGCAGTGCAACAGCATCTAGTTGAAAACAATCTCTTTCCACCTGAGCAGAAAGGAAACCGCCCCAATAGCAGAGGAACAAAAGATCAACTCCTAATAGACAAAATGATCTTGGAAAACTGCAAGAGAAGGAAGACCAACCTGAATGTGGCATGGATTGACTACAAAAAGGCATTTGACTCTCTGCCACATGATTGGATAATAAAGTGCCTAGAAATAACAGGAGTCAGTAGAAACATCAGAAAATTTGTGCAAAGATCGATGGCACAATGGAAGACACAGTTGCAGATCAATGGTGAGAGGCTGGGAGAGGTTAATATCAAGAGAGGAATATTTCAAGGAGATTCATTATCACCATTACTATTTGTTATTGCACTGTTTCCTCTGTCAACAATACTGAATAACTCAGGACATGGCTATCAAACATCAAAAACATCTGCCAGACTATCCCACCTCCTTTACATGGATGATCTGAAGCTGTATGGAAAAACATCATCTGAAATAGAATCGCTGCTCAACACTGTCCGTATATATAGCCAAGATATTGTAATGGAGTTTGGCTTGGACAAATGTGCCACACTTACTATCAAACAAGGAAAAATAATGAAAACTGAAGGAATCAAGATGCCCCACGAAAATAACATTAAGAGTCTGGATGAGGAAGAGTACTACAAATACTTGGGTATCCTTCAAGCTGACAACATCAAGCACACTGAAGTCAAGAAAAAGATTAGAGGTGAATACATCAAGAGAGTGAAGAAGATCTTAAAATCCAAACTCAATGGAGGAAATACCATAAAGGCAATCAACACCTGGGCAATCCCAGTCATTAGGTACACAGCTGGAATAGTGGACTGGACTCAAGCAGAACTAAAAGCAATGGATAGGCAGACCAGAAAAATAATGACAATGAATCATGCCCTTCATCCACGCAGTGACATTGATAGACTTTATCTACCAAGGCAAATAGGTGGGCGTGGAATGCTACAAGTACATCAGATGGTTGAAGAAGAAAAAATGGCTTTGGAAGAATATCTGAAGAACAATGATGAAGATGCACTGAAATTAGTATATCAGGAAGGCTTACTAACTACTGGAGAGACCAAACTGGCCTACAAGAAAGACCAAATGAAGAACAGAATAGAGGCATGGGAAGACAAAGCACTACATGGCCAATACATGAAAAAAATAGCTGGGAAAGCAGATAACAATAAAACCTGGCAATGGCTAAGAGCAGGAAAATTGAAGAAAGAGACCGAGGGACTAATTCTGGCTGCACAAGACCAAGCCTTAAGGACAAATGCATACAAAGTCAAAATTGAGAAGACAGCAACAGACAGTAAGTGCCGCCTATGCAAAGAAGCTGAAGAAACAGTGGACCACTTGGTAAGCTGTTGCAAGAAGATTGCACAAACTGATTACAAGCAGCGGCATGACAAAGTAGCAACAATGGTGCATTGGAAGATCTGCAAAAAATATCATTTGCCTGTAAGCAAAAACTGGTGGGATCATAAAATAGAGAAAGTCATAGAAAATGATAAAATTAAACTGCTCTGGGACTTCAGAATTCAAACAGACAAGCACCTGCAACATAACACCCCAGACTTAACAATTGTCGATAAGAAAGACAAAAAAGTCTGGATAGTGGACGTGGCAGTGCCTGGAGACAGCAGAATAGAAGAGAAAGAACTGGAGAAGATAACAAAATACAAAGACCTACAAATAGAAATAGAAAGACTGTGGCAAAAGCAAGCAAGGGTAGTACCAATAGTCATAGGCTCCTTGGGTGCAATCCCAAAACAACTGGAGCACCACTTGAACACCATTGGCATTGACAAATTCGCTATTAGTCAATTGCAAAAGGCAGGCCTTATTAGGAACTGCTTCCATCCTGCGACGATATCTGTAATGCCATCAAACATCCACATCTGCCTATCCCAGGTCCTGGGTAAGGACTCGATAGGTAGACAAAATGCCAAATCCAGTCTGAACATCTGGCTGACTGTGCGATGATCGATAATAATAATAATAATAATAATAAAGTTGGAAGGGATTTTGGAGGTCATCTAGTCCAACCCCCCACTCAGGCAGGAAACCCTATACCATTTCAGACAAATGACTGTCCAATCTCTTCTTGAAAACTTCCAGTGTTGGAGCATTCATAGCTTCTGGAGGCAGGTTGTTCCACTGGTTAATTGTTCTAACTGTCAGGAAGTTTCTCCTTAGTTCTAGGTTGCTTCTCTCCTTGATTAGTTTCCATCCGTTGCTTCTTGTCCTGCCTTCAGGCCCTTTGGAGAATAGCTTGACTCCCTCTTCTTTGTGGCAGCCCCTGAGATATTGGAAGACTGCTATCATGTCCCCCCTCGCCCTTCTCTTCGTTAAACTAGACATACCCAATTCCAGCAACTGTTCTTTGTACGTCTTCAGGGAAAAACAAGAAAGTCCAGTTGCCTCCTGAAAAAGCACTTTTGGGATCTCCTATGATACTTCCAGCAGCTAAGGGGAACATTTTGTCCACCACACCCATTGTAAATATGCAGAAGCACTTTTAGCAAGCTATTAGAAGTGATGGAGCCAGGTAAAAATACTTCGAATTTTGTAATACAAAGGGTTTTTCTCAAGACACATTTCACAGACGCTGTTAATGAAGCTTCTAGGCAGATTAAAACAGTGCTTCTCAACCTTGGCAACTTGAAGATGTCTGGACTTCAACTCCCAGAATTCCCCAACCAGCATATAGCTCCTCCCCGACTTATGACCGACAGACATTTTGAGTCCAAAATTTCAGGTGTTAAGTGAGTTTTGCACCTTTTGGCGACCTTTCTTGCTACAGTTGTAATGTGAATCTCTGCAGTTGTTCCATGAGCAACATGGTTATTAAGTGAATCTGGCTTCGTTGTTTGTCAGAAGGTCGCAAAAGGTGATCACATGACTCTGCAGTCATTATGAATACATGCCAGTTGCCAAATGTCCAAAATTTGAGTGTCATGGTTCCGACAGATGAAACTCTTCAAAGAACTTCGAGGCATTGTTTACCTTAATTCAAGTAGCATAGCTTCAGCACATACATAGCAAAGCCAAAATCTGAATTCCCCTCCCCCGAGCACATAGTATCAAAGCACAATTCCCTCCTCTAATTAACAGTCATAAATCACATTCTCCAATTAGTTTGAAATGTAGGCTTTCCCTCCAGTTCTTCAATCCGCCATTTCTTATCATCTCTTATTTCAAAAAACCTTGGTTCTCCCACTAGTTACAATATTGTTATGTCTAACTAAACTCCCATGCACATTCCTCCTCTTTCCCCCCACCCCAGTATCATCTAATTCCAACTCTATTTCTAAACGTAAAACATAACAAGGAAAATGGTTGTCAAAGCAAGAACATTCGATGTTAGCAGCGTTGACATTGATCACATTACCGTGGGGATGCTTCGGCAGTTAAGGGTAAAAAAACGGTCATGTCATCCAAAAACTTTTGCTTGGTTCCTAAACAGTTGGAGACCTTGAAATATTTCATTGGTCCTGATAGGAACTTTACATTTTTCCCCCCTTGAGCAGGGGTAGGCAACCTTGGCTCTTTTACGACTCGTGGACTTCAACTCCCAGAATTCCTGAGCCAGCATGGCTCAGCTTGGAAACTCTCCCTTTCCCCTCAGCATGGCTGGCTCAGGAATTCTGGGAGTTGAAGTCCATGAGTCATAAAAGAGCCAAGGTTGCCTACCCCTTGGATGCAATTTCCGTGAATAAATTCCCAAGCCTTCTTTAATTTGACTGCTGTATGGAGCATTCCTTCAGCAGTTTACAGACCGAAGGCTACATTTGGCTCTTGAACAGCATACTGACAATTAAGGAAGGAAAAATAGCAATACATTTCAATTAATTAATTTAGATTTAGAGGATGCCCCACAGCAAACAAACCAGGCTGCTTACCCGATAAAAGTCATGAACAATGAAAAACAGAACAAAAAGATCAGGAATGCCCAGAGTAGCAGTACACAATACCCCACAAATGAAACAACACGACATATCTCATGTACATACTCGCAATAAAACTGTAATTACAGTTTTAATTCTATTAAATGGATGCAGTTAATATGATAGAGTTTTACCCCAGAGGGATTTAATAATTCTCTTTTCTCATATAAAAAAAAATTGCAAGGGATCAGGCATTGCACTCCCATGTTTTGGAGAAGGGCAAAGGGCTGTGGCTTCAGACTTGGTACCTCTGGATTAACGATCCTAAAGTGTCTCAATGTCATTTAGATACTGATATGATAATACAAATGTACTCATATGGAATGACAACTTTTCTCCCTAATAGAGCAAAGCTGCAAGTTTAAAACACATTTACAACTAAAGAAAAATATTCTCGTCATAATTTCATGGACATGTCCATATCCATGAAGCTTTCTAGGAAACAATCCATTCCTTTTTTGTGATCCTTAATCCCTTAATCCAGGCTACAGTTGGGGCGACTGGATGGAGCTGAGCGTTTACTGGCTGGATGCCCTTCCTGACGCCTTGTAGAGTTCACAGCAGATATTTTTTTCTTTACGACCTAGGTGAGAAATATCTGCTGCTACTAAGGATTGAACTCTCAACCTTCCCAATGGGAGGCCAGTGCCTTTACCACTAGGCCACCCTGCCGTTCTTTTCTAGGAAACAATATGGAACTTGATTATCTTCCTCCAATATATCTTTTCCAACTTTCTAGCCTAGCCTTCAGTCCTGGGATTTGCTGATGGTCTCTCCTCCAAGTTCTAACCAAGCTCCAGTCTGCTGAACTTCTGAGCCCAGAGGAGACCAGCTAGATCAGTGGTGGTGAACCTATGGCACGGGTGCCAGAGGCGGCACTCAGAGCCCTCTCTGTGGGCACATGTGCTATCGCCCCAGTCCTAGGCCTTCAGCTGAGTTTTATAAAACCTTTTCGCTTTAGGCCTCCACTGCCATGTGCAAAAAAAAAAGTTAAATCAGTTAATTTCAACTTCTCGCGGGAAAAAAAAAGATCTTGCAAAGTTGAAATTGATTGATTGAACTTTTTAGTCCCACCCAGTCTGCCATTACCACCGCAGCCATGCCCAGCCAATGGACTACACCCACCCAGCACTCAATGATGAATAAGTGAGTTTTATTTTATTTTTATTTTATTTATGAGACTTATATACTGCTTTTAAGTGCGAGCACTCTCTAAGCGGTGTACACCAGTAAGCAATGTATATATATATTTACATTGCCCCCAACAATCTGGGTCCTCATTTTACCTACCCCGGAAGGATGGAAGGCTGAGTCAACCTTGAGCCGGTGAGATTTGAACCGCTGACCTGCTGAACACAGTCAGCTAAAGTGGCCTGCAGTACTGCACCCTAACTGCTGCGCCACCTCGGCTCAGTTTTGGGTTGCGGTTTGGGCACTTGGTCTCTAAAAGGTTTGCCATCACTGAGCTAGATAGATAGTGCTACCAGTTAAGAATAAAGCCAAATGTCCTTGGGTTAAACCTAATTCCTTGTAACCTCATGGACATGTTGATATGGTTTTCATGGGATGATACAGAAGTGATTTGTCATTGTCTTCTTCTGGGATTTTTGCTCTTGTCCTCCCAGTCTGTACAACAGCCTTAGACTTTTCAAATAATCAGCTATCCAAATACCAGAACATAGAATAACAGAGTTGGAAGGGACTTTGGTGGTCTTCTAGTCCAAACACTGCTCAAGCAGGAGACCCTATACCATTCCACACAAATGGCTGGGGAATATCTTCTTAAAAACTTCCATTTGATGGAGCACCCACAACTTCTGGAGGCAACCTGTTCCACTGTTTAATTGTTCTCATTGTTAGGAAGTTTATTCTAGGCTGGATCACTCTTTAATGAGGTGCACCATTTTTGGCACACGGTGCCCCATTTGCGTAGTGGTGGCAGCACTAGCGTGAGGGGAGTGAGTGTGTGCACACACATGCATGCACTGGCCAGTCTTTTCTGCAGCCAGGTGGCCAATTAGTGGGCTGTGGCCCACAGGTTGGGGACCTCTGCTTTGGAGAGTAGATCATCACCTCCCTCAAGTACTGGAAGACTGCTATCGTATCATCCCTAAGACCCTAGTCCTTCTGTTCATAAGACTATACATACCTAATTTTCTTGATCTAATTACTAATCAGAGCTAACCTTGTTTAGCTTTGTGGAGCAGCCCAATTTCATGGTTCTGACAGATGAAACTCTTCAAAGAAGTTCAAAGCATTGTTTACCTTAAGGAATCTTTTATTCAAGAAACAAAGTATCAGCACTACATAGTTGAAACCAAAAACTAAATTCCCCTCCCCTGAATACAAAATAACAAAGTACAATTCCCTCCTCCAATAAAGAGTCATAAATCACATTCCCCAATTAGCTTGAAGGGCGGGCTTGCTCTCCAGCCCGCCAAAACTCTATCAACTCTGGGCCCAATGACCTTGGGTTCCCATGGCTGAGTTATTATTATTATGACTAGCTGGACTCTCATCCACATTCCCCCTCCCAGCATCAACTAACTCTAAAAGCAATAGAGAAAAATGGCTGCATTTCCATCTTTTGTCAAACAAGAATATCCGATGTTAGCAGCGTTGACATCCAGATTGGCAAAGGACACATATTTTGTACAGTACAATTCAGGACCAGACAGATAAATATAACATATTGCCCTGCTTGAAATTAAAGATGTCATGTTCCAGGTGATGTGCCCACACAAATGAGCCAGGTTGGAACTTATAACAAAGGCATTCAGATGTGAGACTGCATTTTATCACTTGCAGCAGCCAGTATATTTCCAATGATGCTACTTCATATTCCTCTCTCAAAATGTCACTTTTGCTTCCCTTCAGTTTTATCTGTGAGAAGCATAGATGTGACTGAAGATTGCCTGTAGCACCACTTAGTGGCCAGCTGCTGATGTCCCCCTTTTCATTTAATCCCATTTCAAAAAGTTAGACATAATGAAATTGGAAGGGGATCTTCTTGAGAGCACCCACAATTCTGAAGCATTAAAAATAATCTGTGTAAATGTGGTTTACCTCTACATGTCTGATGATAATGGCTTTATCTGAATGCCAAGCTTCCAGGATTCCTGAGTGGTTTTGGGATTTGGCTTGATCTAGGATGTTAATAGTTTCCCAGTTGAAACCGTGGTTTGAGTCTGACTTTGTATTTTGAGATTTTGAGGGTGAGACTTTCCCTTTGCATTGTCTGTGGACATGCTTAGTTATCCAGGTCATAATAGTTGATTCAAAGGTGTTTTTTCAAAAGAAGAAGAAGACATTTTGCTTCTTGTTATGTCCTGGGCATGTTGAGTCATTAGGCCCGGGCAGACACGTGACGGGACCAGACAGGCTGTCTCCCGCCTTGTGCGCATGCGCAAGGCGGGAGAAATACCTTGCATTGATTGGCTGATACTGTCCCTGCAAAGGGGTATAAGAGCAATCTGCGCCATTTTGTTTTGGTTCTGTTGTGAATGGAATAAAGACAAGACTGTTTGTTACTCCTGCTCATCTCCATGCCTTTTACTTGGAAACAGAACACTTCTCATCCAAGAAACTTCATTGGTTGTGGCAAGATGGTGGGGGCTATGGAGAGATTAGTTCTGACAGGAGGTGGGGGTTGGGGGGGTTGGAAGGATCATGTTTCTTTGCAGTCATCTGGTCCTTATCACTCTCCCTGAGAGCTCTTGAAGCCACTTGGGGGTTTATCTGTGCTAAGGCCAGATGATTGCAAAGAAATATGATCTTTCCACCCCACCATCCTGTCAGAACTAATCCTTCCATAGCCCCTACCATCTTGTCAGAATCTACCAAGTTCCTCCTCCACCTCCTCCTCCTTCTCCTCTTCCTGAAAAAAACAGTCCAGTTGCCTTTTGAAAAACCATTTTTGAGTTGCCTTTGTATTATTCTCCCAAAATATATTTATATCTACTTTAGCTTCACTGTCAGAGCTTCTGTGCATTAGTGGGGTTTTACTTCATCTGATAGTGAATCATGTGCCCTTCACATAGCCCAAGGTATTTTCAACCAGTTTCTATCCAGTATACCCTTCTGCTAGGATACCAAGATCAGTTTTGGATCCCTTTGCTCTTGCTGGTGAATAATAACAAGGTCTTCAGTTTCTGATATTGTTGACAAACGGATTTGTACAGAGAGGGCAAGAGAAAGAGGAAAATGCAACAAAGAGAAGCTGGATTTGTTTGATGGAGCTCAACTTCAAGCTGGTAACTGAATTGGTAAGAAAAAGCCAGAGGATTTTAATTTTAGCTCTCTAAAGATAGAATAGAATAGAATAGAATAGAATAGAATAGAATAGAATAGAATAGAATAATAACGTTGTTGTCATTTTGAATGTACACTAATCGCCCTACATTAAAAGGGTCACCACCTCCAACATGCACTCTGATATTTCAGGAAAATTAAAAGTGCTTTATAAGTGGAAACTGTGATTCTGAGTTAGAAGTGCACAGAACTGAGATTACTGGAGCTTAGTTCTGGTTAACTGTGCAGAAGATTATATTTGTGCCTCTTATATCATGTTCATTTCATAATGGAGCTTGTAAGCTTCTTTGCTGAATTCTTTGGTATAAATAATGGAACACTGTTACATGATTGGGCTTATTTTTGCAGGGACTAATTGCTTTATCTGAATTCAAGGACAGCATTTAATTGAGAGTTAATATGGAATGCAGCTTGTCTCATTTTCCTGCTGTTCCTTTGTAGAAGACCACTCCTGTTCTGAGGAACACAATAAGTATTTTTCTTGTGGACTCACAACTTGCTGTTTCTTGTTGGAGAGCAAGTCACAAGGAGTGCTGCCCTCTTTAAAAGTATAATCCTGTTTGGCCTAATGATTAAGGTGCTAGCCTAGAAACTAGGAGACAAATCCACCTCAGGCATGTAAGCTGCTTTGGGCCAATTAGTAGGGACACTGTGAATTCGAGTCCAGCCTTAGACATGAAAATTGGCTGGGCTACTTTGGGCCTGAAGCAGTAGGCATGAGCTTAAATGGACTCCAGAAGATGGTATTGGACATGAAGGCCTGGAGGAACGTGGTCCATGGGGTCGCGATGGGTCGGACATGACTTCGCAACTAACAACAACACTTTGGGCCAATCACCAGGAAACTGGGAATTCTAGTCCCTCTTAGGCATGAAAGCTGGCTAGATGATTTTGGACCAATCACCAGGAGACTGAGAGTTCTAGTCCCACCTGAGGCATGAAAGCTGGCTGTGTGATTTTGAGCCAATCATTTTTGGCCCAACCCATCTTACAGGGATGTTGTGGAGAAAATAAGAGAAGGAAGGAGTACTGTGTATGTTCACTGCCTATCCCTTCCTTTAGCTATCTCTGGTTTCCTTAGGGATCTAAACAACTCATTGGTGCAAAAAGGTCACATGGATCTCCAACAAGGACCTCATAAATAATTCCTCTTATTGAACTTTTTCAGAATGGGAAGGACAAGAGGTTGCATAACATGACATAACTAGATAGCATTGTCAATGCGAGGGAGTGTGCCTGTTTATATATAGTAGCGTACCCTGCTAATTTTGGTGGGGATGAAGGTTGCTCCTCGGTGGTTCCTTGATTAGGGTATTGTTTTAACCACATTTACACACCATTCAAAAGAGACAATAAAAATAACTAGGAAGGAAACGAAAAGGTGAGAACCCATCACCTCCAACTGTCTACCTGTAGATAAGCAGGGATCAGCACCTGACAAACAATCAGGCAGAAAACAATATACTAATCAAGGATCTATCAAGGAGGGAATCACACCCTCTCCCAAACTGGCTGAGAAAGCTACTATATATAAATAGGTAGTGAGGCCTATACAGCTAGTCCTCAACTTATGTGATGGAGCCTGCTTTTTATGGTCATATGTCTTGATGGTCATAAAGTGGGTCACTCAATTTCACAACATTTCTTGTGGCAGTTATTAAGTCAATTACCATAGACGTTAAGTGAACCCATTGTTCCCTATGAGACATTTTTGTTGAAAACCTGGAAGTAAATAACAGTTCTGGCCAAAAATATCATAAATTGTAGTCACGAAATCCTGTAAACAGCCATAAATGCAGACTTATTGCTAAGCAAACAAAATGTGGGCATGTGACCACAGGGGGAGAATTTTGGAATCAAGTGATAATTACCTTTTAGGAAGTTTATCATAACTTTGGACACTTAGCAACAGGTCGCAAGTGGAGGTCTATCTGTCCTCACACTAATGATATTACCTCACAAACAACACTCATGAAAGGTAAGATGGGTGTTATCTGGCATTCATCTTAATTTGATTCCAGAAAAGGCTTTGTGTGGTTTCAGGGAGAAATTAATCAAAATGATTCTTCAACAAAGAGATTGTCAAAGGAACATCGTTACAGACTTGAACACTGGGCCCTTTCTAACAAAATGAAATTCAGTGTAGAAAAAAGTAACGTTCTACATTTAGGCAAGAAAAAACAAATGCACAGGTATAGTATAGGTGGTACCTTGCTCAATAGTATCAACTATGAGAGGGATCTTGGAGTCCTAGTGGACAATCATTTAAATATGACCCAGCGGTGTGCTGCAGCTGCCAAAAAAGCCAACACAGTGATGGGCTGCATTAACAGAGGCATAGAATCAAGATCATGTGAAGTATTAATACCACTTTACAATGCCTTGGTAAGGCCACACTTGGAATACTTCATTCAGTTTTGGTCACCACAATGTAAAAAAGATGTTGAGATCTAGAAAGAGTACAGAGAAGAGCAACAAAGATGATCAGGGGACTGGAGGTTAAAACATATAAGGAAAGGTTGCTGGAATTGGGTATGTCTAGTTTAATGAAGAGAAGGACTAGGGGGGACATGATAGCCGTGTTCCAATATCTCAGGGGCTGCCACAAAGAAGAGGGAGTCAAGCTATTCTCCAAAGCGCCTGAAGACAAGACAAGAAGTAATGGATAGAAACTAACCAAGAGAGAAGCAACCTAGAACTAAGGAGAAATTTCCTGACAGTTAGAACAATTAACCAGTGGAACAACTGGTCTCCACAAGTTGTGGATGCTCCATCACTGGAGTTTTTAAAGAAGAGACTGGACAGCCATTTGTCTGAAATAGTACAGGCAGTCCTTGACTTATGATCATAATTGAGCCCAAAATTTCTGTTGTTAAGTGAGACATTTGTTAAGTGGGTTTTGCTCCATTATTTCTTGCCACAGATGTTAAGTGAATCATTGATGTGATTAAATTAGTAACCCAGTTGTTAAGTGAATCTGGTTTCCCCACTGACTTTGCTTGTCAGAAGACCACAAAAGATGATCACATGACCCTGGGACACTGCAACTATCATAAATATGAATCAGTTGCCCAGGGTCTGAATTTTGATCACGTGACCTTGGGGATGCTGCAAAGGTTGTAAATGTGACAAATGCCATAAGTCACTTTATTCAGTGCTGTTAAACGGTTTTCTGCTTGAGCAGGGGGTTGGACTAGAAGACCTCCAAGGTCCCTCCTCCTCTTTCAAACTATGTTAACAGAATAACAGAATAACATTCTGTTACTCTGTTAACATGGTTTGAAAGAGGAGAATCCCTTTGATCATTTTTAAAATGCTACGGTACTCGAAGAGAACATCTGGCGACTGGGAGCACTGCAACAGGTGTTGGTAGAACAGATGTGTTTCTTTTACAATTCTTCAGATTCCAAATGGTGAGCTTTACTGTACTGTAAGTGAATCCAGAGGAATTAAGGATACTGTTTGCAAAAGGCAAAGAAACATCCCTCTTCTGGAGAACCAGATGCAGGACTGAGAATTAAACCTCCTTCCCTGGGCTTAAAAGTTGGGTAGGTATGACAACGAGAAGGACGGCATATCAATTTAATAAATAAATAAGTAAAATTTTAAAAATAGACAACCTGGCTGGGGCTGTGATGGTGAGGGATGATTGAAGTCCCTGCTCCCAATACATTGTTTTCCTAGAATTAACGACTTACCTAAAATTGTTGTCTGGTTCTCCTCAGAACTTTGCACATCTATATATATATATATTACATATATACTGTAGGTCTTTGGTTATTCGGGTTTTCTCCCGCATAAAACTGGAAGTGTCTTGGTGACGTTTCGACACTTGGAATGTTGCATCCAGTTTTGGTCACCACAATATAAAAAAGATGTTGAGACTCTAGAAAGAGTACAGAGAAGAGCAACAAAGGTGATTAGGGGACTGGAGGCTAAAACATATAAGGAACGGTTGCTGGAATTGGGAATGTCCAGTCTAATGAAGAGAAGGACGAGGGGGGACATGATAGCAGTGTTCCAGTATCTCAGGGGCTGCCACAAAGAAGAGGGAGTCAAGCTATTCTCCAAAGCACTGAAGGCAAAACAAGAAGCAATGGATGGAAACTAATCAGAGAAGCAACCTAGAACTAAGGAGAAATTTCCTGACAGTTAGAACAATTAACCAGTGGAACAACCTGCCTCCAGAAGCGGTGAATGCACCAACACTGGAAGTTTTTAAGAAGAGACTGGACAACCATTTGTCTGAAATGGTACAGGGTTTCCTGCCTGAGCAGGGGGTTGGACTAGATAGAAGACCTCAAAGATGCCTTCCAACTTTATCATTGTTATTGTTGTTAATGAGCTGCCACCCATTGCTTCTTTTCCCGCCCTCAAGTGCTTTGGAGAATAAATCAGTGCCCTCTCTCATGTGGCTACTCTTTAAGGAAAGGAAAACTGCTCTTGTGTCTCCTCTCAACCTTCTCTTCATTAAGCTAAACATACCTGGTCCCAAAGATGCTTTTCAAAGGCCACCTGGATTTTCTTGGTTTTTTCCCCTTGAAAACATTTCACTTCTCACCCAAGAAGCTTCTTCAGTTCTTCAGAAAAAAAAATAAGAAAGTCCAGTTTTCTTTGGGACGACCATGAGCTGGATAATTGAGAACCTCCATAGACATCTAAACATACCTAGTTCCTTCATGAAACTTCCTCTCTCCCATGGAGGAAAAACAATCATGATAATCCCAACTGCCAACTTCAAGGGAGACACCCACTTGGGGGTGTCCACCAAGGGGAGGTCAGAAAAGTCAAGATGGTTGTCATGATGGTACAGATGAAGCTTTACCCTTTTTTATTTGCAACACCTAGAGTTGTGTTGAAAGAAAAACCATCAGGTCCAGTCCAAGCCAGAAATAAATAAAATGGAGGCTGTTTGGAAAGAAGGTTTTTTAAAATTTAGTTGCCAGAAACTTCAGTGACACAGCATGTTTCTGGAGCGGCTGACAAAAATGGAATTGAGAGTGGGTGGGTTTTATACCTTCTTTGGGCTTTGTATTTGAGGTTCTTCCTGTTCTTGTGGCATGAACTTTGACCTGAGCTTGAGTGTGCCCTTTTGGTATTCTAAAGGTAAGTTAATCCTATTATGTCCTAAAGGTCATGTTCCTGTCCTTGGAATCTTAGTTTCTCTAATCTCATCAGGTCAACCTTCTTTGGGGATGTGGCTGAAGGCATTTTGCTTATGGCTCCAATGCCTGCAACTTTGTTGTTTTCCTTTGAGACCCAGTGGGATAAACTTTGCAGTGATAGAGCCCCCTTGATAGATGCTAGCTGGGCCATATCCCAAAAGAAGTTGAGTGTTTCTTAAACACGTTTCTGATTTTTTCTGGTTGCCATTAACCTGTAAGAAATGACCATATGCTGGTCTTGCTGTTCCTCGGGGTTGGCTCCTGCTGATTGTGTATTTTGTGAGAGTGATGGATGGTGCCCTGGAGCTTTAAATTAGATGTCACCATAGAAAGAATAAAAGCAAAACCCTTGCTAAGCTACCTGCCTAATGCAGTTCAGATATTCCCAGCACAGAGTTGCCTCCAGAGAAGACACTGGTGTTGATCAATTTTATTAAGAATTTCTCCAGCTCAGGCTTCCTTTGCAGCTGTTCCTTGACATACAGCAGTTTGTTTAGTGACCTGAAGAGGTAGTCTCTGTTCAAGAAATTTCTCTTTATGCTAGCACAGGGGTCTTTAAACCTGGCCCTTTTATGACTTGTGGACTTCAACTCCCAGAATTCCTCAGCCAGGTACGCTGGCTGAGGAATTCTGGAAGCTGAAGTCCACAAGTCATAAAAGGGCTAAGTTTTAAGACCCCTGTGCTAGTATCATTGTTCCTTTCATATTATTGTTCCATTTTATAAGAAGGAGAAGCTTAAATGATGAATATCACAGCAGCCTTTTGCTAAGGGCCGCCTTTACATATTAACATGTGGCTGCGTGATAGATTTATTTTTCTTCCTTATCAAGAGCTGTTCCTCTCCTTAATTAGGCTTAGCACTCAAGCACCATCTCAGATCAGAGTAAAGGAAAAGCAAGGAAGAAATTCTCCCAGTTTGAGCACAGAGGTATCTTCCTGAACAGGATATTAAAGCCACAAATGCAATTGCACTGATTTTAACCAGGGCTTCAAACTTAATCCATTTTAGTCATTGAGTATTCTCAGAAGCCTTCGGCATAATTAGATTTCTCTTATCTTCAGTTGGTGACAAACTTCAGTCAGTGCTAAAGTATTTTTTTTTCCACACATCCTGGTGTTTTATTCAGCACACAAAAAACTACATTTAAAATTTAAAGATGACTGGAAGGGGGCCATTGGAAGTATCCTCCATGCGATCTTAATAGAATAGAATAGAATAGAATAGAATAGAATAGCAGAGCTGGAAGGGACCTTGGAGGCCTTCTAGTCCAGCCCCCTGCTCAAGCAGGAGACACTATGTCATTTCAGACAAGTGACTGTCCAATCTTCTCTTAAAAACCTCCAGTGATGAAGCACCCACAACTTCTGAAGGCAAGCTGTTCCACTGGTTAATTGTCCTCACTGTCAAGAAATTTCTCCTTAGTTATAGGTTGGTTCTCTCCCTGATCAGTTTCCATCCGTTGCTTCTTATCCTGCCTTCAGGTGCTTTGGAGAATAGCTTGACCCTCTTTTCTTTGTGGCAGCCCCTCAAATATTGGAACACTGCTATTATGTCACCCCTCGTCCTTCTTTTCACTAGACTAGACAAACCCAATTCCTGCATCTGTTCTTCATATGTTTTAGCCTCCAGCCCCCCTAATCACCTTGGTTGATTTCCCTGTCCACAAATGAACTTGTAGTAATTCTGTAATTTTGCAGGACAAGGAGGCTGTGGATGACACGTCTTGGCTACGACACAGTGGCCCTGTTCCCGACCCAGCTGAGTATTGTGCCTTTCTTCAAACACTCCAGAATGTGCCTTCAATAGGATCTTTCCCATGGCTTAATTGAAGTGTTCCCTCTGAAACCCAAAGTTAGCCGTCAATGACATTCTTTGCTTGCTGTTTCGCTTTCTATGTTACTAGTCCCCGTGGTCCTTTGTCACAGGTTCCGTTTCTTCCTTGAATGTTTACCCCCTCTGATCCAGGAGAAAGGAAAGGAAAGGAAAGGAAGGGAAGGGAAGGGAAGGGAAAAGAAAGGGAGGAGAGGAGAGGAGAGGAGAGGAAAGGAAAGGAAAGGGAAAACAAAGGGAGGAGAGGGAAGGAAAAGAAAGGAATGGGGAAAGGGAAGGGAAGGGAAGGGAAGGGAAGGGAAGGAAGGAAGGAAGGAAGGAAGGAAGGAAGGAAGGAAGGAAGGAAGGAAGGAAGGAAGGAGAGAGGCATGAGAGAGAGGAAGGGAAGGAGGGGAAGAGGAAGGAAGGATGAGGAAAGGAGGATAACATCATTTCATCATTTTGCTATTTCTTGGGCTAGAAAGGCAAAATAGTAGAATTCGCCTAGTAAACAGCAAGAACAAAATAAAGAGAGGTCCATGGTTACACTATTCCTGTGAATAATACATTCCATCAATGTATAAATAAGCACTATCAAAACCTATCAAAGACAGAAGGCAAGTCGATCATAATCCAGCTGGGGAGAAAATCAGGAGTCAATCCAAGAGAGACTTTCTTAACGAACTAATTATGGCAACAGAAAACTCCTCCAGCTGTTTTGAGACTCTGTATTACTCTACCCAAGCATTAAAAAGAAGGGTTTTACTGCTTTGATCTTGCCCCACAACTGGATATGGCATTTGTCTTTTACTGGACAACTCTCTCTCTCTCTGACCCACCTGGTTGATCATTAAATCCTAAAGGACAATCTGACGAGGAAGGTTTACATTTTCAGACAGAGAAATCTTCAAAGCTGCATGCAGACGACAGGACTCTTCCGAGCAGATGCATCAAAGCGCAAAAGCCCGTCTGCCACCTCCACAGGAATAGAGAAATCTCAGGAAAACATCCAGAGATATTTGAAAAGACTTCAAGGACCCTGAGGACAGAGTTGAAAAATGAAAGCTGCTTCTGGGGCAAAACAAGAGTAATCTTCTGAGAAACGGCAATGCGGTTTTGACAACACTCGGTTATAAGTGTTGTGTGCTTGGAATTCACCAGCTTCATAAGTAAAAGAGGATATTCTTGTATCATGAAACCTCTCAGGATCAACCCTTAAGTTTCTTTTTAAAGTTTTCTACAGCAATCTCTCCATGTGTCAGACTCAAGGGGATTTTATTTTGTAAGGTACATCACAGTTAGACTTAAAAGGAGTGATAGAAGAGAATATTTGAAGCTCAGGGTTGAACTGTGGGGTCCTTGGTGCGCTCTGAGCTTGGTTGTTTTCTTGCAGACATTTTATTACCCAACTAGGTAATATCATCAGTGGTAGAAGGGAGGGGTGTCTATTGGGAGGAGGAAGGGGAGGAGGAGGAGGAGGAGGACTGTGGGGTCTTTGGTACTCTCTGAGCTTGGTTGTTTTCTTGCAGACATTTTATTACCCAACTAGGTAACATCATCAGTGGTAGAAGGGAAGGGTGTCTATTGGGAGGAGGAATGGAAGGAGGACGGGAAGGAGGAGGTGGAGGAGGAGGACGATTGTGGGGTCCTTGGTGCTCTCTGAGCTTGGTTGTTTTCTTGCAGACTTTTTATTACCCAACTAGGTAACATCATCAGTGGTAGAAGGGAAGGGTGTCTATTGGGAGGAGGAAGGGAAGGAGGAGGGGAAAGAGGAGGTGGAGGAGGAGGAGGAGGAGGAGGAGGACGACGATGACAACGACTGTGGGGTCCTTGGTGTTCTCTGAGCTTGCTGGTTTTCTTGCAAACATTTTATTACCCAACTAGGTAACATCATCAGTGGTAGAAGGGAAGGGTGCCTATTGGCAGGAGGAGGGGAAGGAGGAAGAGGGGGAATAGTAGTAGTAGTAGGAGTAGTAGTAGGAGGAGGACAGTGGGGTCCTTGGTGCTCTCTGAGCTTGGTTGTGCTAGAAGGGAGGGCAGGAGGAGGAGGAGGAGGAAGAGGAGGAGGAGGAAACTATGGGGTCCTTAATACTCACTGAGCTTGGTGGTTTTCTTGCAGATGTTTCATGGTCCAGCTAGGTAACATCAGCAGTGCCAGAAGGGAGGGGTGTTTGGAGGAGGAGGAGGAGGAGGAGGAGGAAGACTGTGGAGTCCTTGGTGCTCTCTGAGCTTGTTTCTTTTTTTGCAGACATTTCATTACCCAACTAGGCCACATCATTACCTTCTAGCACTGATGATGTTACCTAGTTGGGTAATGAAATGCCTGTAAGAAAACTACCAAGCTCAGAGAGCACCAAGGATCCCACAGTAAAGGTTTAAACTGTCTAGGTCTTCTGTGGTCACGACATAAGCCTGAGACTGAAAATCAGTTGTTGTCAGATGCTATATTTTTCCTATCTCCTGCTCTATGGAGTAGAGAGTTGGTCTCTGACAGAAGGCCACCTGAAGAGACTAGAAGCATTTGAAAGGTGGATTTACAGGCGGCTGTTACGTATAAGTTGGGTTGACAAGATCAGAAATGAGAAGGTGATCAGCCGCCTGGGAAAGCCAAGGGAAATCATCAAAACAATTAAAAAACAAAAATTAGAATATTTCGGACATGTGATGCGACACCCAGAAAAATACGGCATACTCCATTTAATCCTCCAGGGAAAGATTGAAGGCAAATGAGGTCCAGGCAGAAGAAGAACATCGTGGCTTCAAAATCTAAGGGACTGGTTTGGACAAAACTCATTTCGTGCAGCTGCTGATAAAAACAGGATCACCAACATGATCATCAACATCCAATAACGGATATGGCACAAGAAGAAGAAGATAGGATATGAACACATAAAGAACTGAACTTTGGGTGGATTATTCTACGTCATTCTTAGGCTGGTCCTGACACAACTCCAAGATTTAAAGGTCTCCCTGGACATCACTAAGTGTATGATGGTGTTACTTATTTTGCTAGTGAAACATCTGCAACAAAACAAACAAGGTTAGAAAGCATCAGTATTCCTTGGGCTTAAAAGTCTTTGCAGTTGTGTCCTATGCAGAGTGCTGCATAGTAATATTATAGGTATACGAAGTGGTATAGGGTCTCCTGCTTGAGCAGGGGGTTGGACTAGAAGACCTCCAAGGTCCCTTCCAACTCTGTTATTGCTCATTTATCCTTTAAAACTGATTATACAAAATGGGGACTGGAGGCTAAAACATAGAAGGAATGGTTGCTGGAATTGGGTATGTCTAGTTTAATGAAGAGAAGGACAAGGGGGGACAGGATAGCAGTGTTCTAATATCTCAGGGGCTGCCCCAAAGAAGAGGTAGTCAAGCTATTCTCCAAAGCACCTGAAGGCAGGACAAGAAGCAATGGATGGAAATGAATCAAGGAGAGAACCAGCCTAAAACTAAGGAGAAATCCCCTGACAGAGAGAACAATTAACCAGTGGAAAACCTTGCAAAAGCTGTGAATGCTCCAACACTGGAGGTTTTTAAAAAGAGACTGGACAGCCATTTGTCTGAAATGGTATATGGTTTCCTGCTTGAGCAGGGGGTTGGACTAGAAGACCTCCAAGATCCCTTCCAACTCTTGTTATTCTGTTATGTTCTGAAACATCGGATTAGTTAAAACAATGATTGACACAACAAAAGGAGAAACTTTCCAGGGGAAATCATATGTTTATGACATTATTCCAGCTGATCCAGAAACCCGTTAGGAATAAAGTTGGGAAAAGGTTGATTATTGTCATGGGTTTTGTAAAGAAGAGCCTCTGAAGACAGAATTTCTTTATCTCCATGCAAATGAGTCTAACATAAAATCAGGAAATGTGAAGTTCAGTGTGCTGGGCAAAGTAGTTTTTGTTTTTTTGTGGTGGTTTTTTTTTTTAAGAAGAACAGAGCTAGCTCCATTTATCAAAGTACCGCTAAAATGCCAGCTCAGCCTTTTGGCTAAGATCAAATGTTACCTGTGATTTAAAAATCTCGGCTGGTTTTCTTCCTAGAATAAGCACCTTTCTTTCTCTGCAGGATGGTAGCATTTAGCATTTCCAAGTATATGATTTATATTTCCTCCTCCTCCTCCTCCTCCTCCTCCTCCTCCTCCTCCTCCTCCTCCTCCTCCTCCTCCTCCTCCTCCTCCCACTCTTATTCATGGATGCCTTCCTGTTGCTAGGAGAAATATCAGGAGCCGAAGCCAATATTTTTAGGGATGTATTCATTCTTCTGATTTGCATCTCCCATATCTGAATTTCCAGAATTTCCTTTTTGCTATATTTATGGAGACATTCATATCCAACTGCCAATTTTGGTCTAGTAGTGGCTAAGGCACCAGTCTAGAAACTGGGAGATCAGTTTTCGTCCTGCTTTAGACATGAAAGCTGGCTGGGTGAGTTTTAGCCAGTCGCCGGGAGACTGTGAATTCTAGTCCCGCTTTAGGCATGAAAGCCAGCTGGGTGACTTTGGACTCTCAGCCCAACCACCTCACAGGGTTGTTGTGGGGAAAATAGAAGGAGGAAGGCATATTGGATGCATTCACCACCTTGAGTTATTTATGAAAATAATAAAGGGATATAAACAAACAAACAAACAGGATGGATATACACTTTCATCACTACACACTGACTACCTTACACAAACATTGGAAGGTGTTCTTCTTGCTCTATCTTGACCATGTCTCCATCATCCTGATCCACAGCCCTGAGAGGTCACAAACATTGATTAAAAAAAAGTTAGGCTCCTTGCTGTCCAGTTGCAAAGATTTTCAACTTGCCCATGGAAATAATAATAATAATAATAATAATAATAATAATAATAATAATAATAATAATAATAATAATAATAATGACAAATGCATACAAAGTCAAGATTGAGAAAATAGCAACAGACAATAAGTGCTGCCTATGCAAACAAGCTGAAGAAACACTGGACCACCTGGTAAGCTGCTGCAAGAGGATCACACAGACTGACTACAAGCAGCGGCATGACAAAGTAGCAACAGTGGTGCATTGGAAGATCTGCAAGAAATATCATTTGCCTGTAAGCAAGAACTAGTGGGATCATAAAATAGAGAAAGTCATAGAAAATGATAAAATCCTCTCTTCTTCCCCCTCCTGCTGTGGGACTTCAGAATTCAAACAGACAAGCACCTGCAGCATAACACCCCAGACTTAACAATTGTCGATAAGAAAGACAAAAAAGTCTGGATAGTGGACGTGGCAGTGCCTGGAGACAGCAGAATAGACGAGAAAGAACTGGAGAAGATAACAAAATACAAAGACCTACAAATAGAAATAGAAAGACTGTGGCAAAGGCAAGCAAGGGTAGTACCAATAGTAATAGGCACCTTGAGTGCAATCCCAAAACAACTGGAGCACCACTTGAACATTGATTCAATTAGTCAATTGCAAAAGGCGGCCTTACTAGGAACTGCTTCCATCCTGCGACGATATCTGCAATACCATCAAACATCCACATCTGCCTATCCCAGGTCCTTGGTAAGGAGTCGATAGATAGACAAAAATGCCAAATCCAGTCTGAACATCTGACTGACTGTGCGGTGATCCATAATAATAATAATAGAATTGGAAGGGATCTTGGAGGTCATCTAGTCCAACCCCCTGCTCAGGCAGGAAACCCTATACCATTTCAGACAAATGTCATTCCTAAACCTGTCTTTGGCAACGAACTATGGTTTCATTGGCCCTGAACCATGGCTTCACAGGAGAACTTTGCTCCTCCGATTCGTGTCCTCAACTTATGACCACACATTTTCATTATTAAGCAAGACAGTTATTAAGAGAGTTTTGCCCCATTTTTCTTGCCAGACTTGTTAAGTGAATCATTGCAGTTGTTCAATTAGTGTCCTGGTTGTTAAGTGAATCAGGCATTCCCCATTGACTTTGCTCGTCAGAAAGTCGCAAAAGTTGATCACGTGACCCTGGGGACACTGCAACCATCATAAATATGAACCCAGTGGCCAAGCTTCTGAATTTTGATCACGTGACCCTGGGGGACGCTGCAACAGTCATAAGTGTGAAAAGGGGTCCTAATTCGCTTTTTTCCCAATGTCGTTGTAACTTTGAACGGTCACTAAACAAACGGCTGTAAGTCAAGGTAAGTCCTTACCTGTGGAAGGATCGCTGTTAAATATTCTCGGCTAATTCCTAGACATCCCATGTTGTGAAGCGAGCAGAACTTCTCTCGGGAGAAAACTCAAAAACCATATGGACTGAGTATCTGGAGGCAAACAACTAGAGAGTGTTTGCAGTCAATTGATCTAATTAGACAAACAATTGCAGCTGTCGTTCTACAGGGCTATTCCATGACCATCACCGTTCAGCAGAAGACTGCCACTTCCTCCAGGGGTCCAGTTGCTGTAGAAACCAACATGGTGCCACAAATAATTGTGGGAACGTTCCGAGTCACTGACATCAGTTGTTGGCCAGCCATCTGGGCTTTCACTGTTAAAAAAACAATCAAGTAATAGTAATAGTAGTAAAGTTGGAAGGGACCTTGGAGGTCATCTAGTCCAACCCCCTGCTCGGGCAGGAAACCCTACACCATTTCGGACCAGTGGCTGTCCAGCCTTCTTAAAAACTTCCAGTGTTGGAGCATTTACTGCTTCTGGAGGCAGGCTGTTCCACTGATTAATTGTTCTCACTGTCAGGAAGTTTCTCCTTAGTTCTAGATTGCTTCTCTCCTTGATTATTTTCTACCCGTTGCTTCTTGTCCTGCCTTCAGGTGCTTTGGAAAATAGCTTAATTCCCTCTTCTTTATGGCAGCCCCTGAGATATTGGAATACTGCTATCATGTCCCCCCTTGTCCTTCTCTTCGTTAAACTAGACATACCCATTCTAGCAACTGTTCCTTATATGTTTTAGCCTCCAGTCCCCTAATCATCTTTGTTGCTCTTCTCTGCACATCACCCATATTTATCCTGGCATGAAATGGACATGCTTTGCCATCCCCTTTTTCCAAGGTTTTTGGTTTTTTTTTTAATTTTCTAGTTGAATCAATGACCTTGAACTTCAGAAGGAAACTTATCAAGGAGAGACCCCCCACCTAGAACTAAAAAGAAGGTTTTTAAGAAAAGACTGGACAGCCACTTGCCTGAAATGACATAGGGCAGTGATGGCGAACCTTTTAGAGACCGAGTGCCCAAAACCCACTTATGCATTGTCGGGTGCCGGGTGGGTGTGGCCCATTGGGTGGGTGTGGCCCATTGGGTGGGCGCAGCTGCATTGGTAACAGCAAACTGGGTGGGACTAAAAAGTTCAATCAATCAATTCCAACTTTGCAAGATCTTTTTTTTTTCCCGCAAGAATTTGAAATTGACTGATTGAACCTTTTTTTTTTTTTTTTGCACACGGCGGCGGAGGCCTAAAGCGAAAAGGTTTTATAAAACCCAGATGAAGGCCTAGGACTGGAACGATGGCGCACGTGCCCACAGAAAGCACTCTGAGTGCCACCTCTGGCACCCGTGCCATAGGTTTGCCACCACTGACATAGGGTCTCCTGCTGGAGCAAGGGGTTGGATTAGAAGACCTCCAAGGTCCCTTCCAACTCTGATATTCTCTTATTTTCTTATTCTGATGTTGGTCTGATCTCAAAGAGCTAAGCAGGATTAAGCCTAATATGAAGCACCATCCAGATGTTGGACTGTAAGTTACACTAATAGGGTGCAGGAATCTGTCATTCCAGAGAGTGATAAGGTGATATGAATTCTTTCATTTGATTTGTATATCCAGACTTCTGATCTCAAGGTCCCTTCTAACTCTGTTATTCTATTCTATTCTATTCTATTCTATTCTATTCTATTCTATTCTATTCTATTCTATTCTATTCTATTCCATTCCATTCCATTCTATTCTATTCTATTCCATATCCCATCCCATCCCATCCCATCCCATCCCATTCTATTCTATTCTATTCTATTCTATTCTATTCTATTCTATTCTATTCTATTCTATTCTATTCTATTCTATTCTATTCTATTCCATATCCCATCCCATCCCATCCCATCCCATCCCATCTCATCCCATCCCATCCCATTCCATATCCCATCCCATCCCATCCCATCCCATCCCATTCCATTCCATTCTACCCATCCCATCCCATCCCATTCCATTCCATTCCATTCCATTCTATTTTCTATTCTATTGGTGTTAGGACGATGAAAATCTTCAAAAGGATGTATTCCTTTGACGAAAGTCGCGCAAAAATCCTGTTTTGTTTGCTTTTCTAACTTGAGCCAACAAAGCAAACTCTGCAATCTCCATCCGCAGCGTTTCATATCTACTCAGGAAAAAGCCGCATGGTTTTGCACAGCTATAGAAAGGATTCTGGTATATGGAGGACGCTTTTGCGAAAACATGACCGTGACTGCCATCTAGTGGGCATATGAAATCACTGCTAAAAGATTTTATTATCTTTCTAAAACGAGACTGAGCAATATATGCTACTTCCGAATTTTGCTAGGATAGGGTTTCTGTTTCTTGCTTCAACAGCCAGGAATTATAGGGCTGGTGGTATGTGAACATGCACAATTTGAAAATATTTCTCTGTTATTTTCTGGGGTTTTCTCTTTTGGCTTTAATGTGGAATTTCCCATGTGTTTTGGCACAGCTGAAGAGATTTTTAAAATCCCCTTCAACTTAAAACTCCAACTACTCCAGCTCCTAGCAACTTCTTGGAGACATCCAGATGGTTTTATTGGCAACATTGCCCAAATAATGCATCACTGTTTTTATACTTTTCAGTTAAGCAATAACTGAATTGCTATCTAAGCATTAATCAGATTTGATTTTGTTGAGTGTTTGATGTCAGCCAAGTTTGACTAGAAATGATAAGCAAGAGATGTAAGTGCTTATGGGGCCATGATGGCTCAGTGGTTAAAGATGCTGAGCTTGTCAGCCAGAAAACTGACAGCCTGGGTTCGAGACTCAAGTGTTGTGAGACGGGGTGAGCGCCCATGTCTTGCTCCAGCTCCTATCTGTTGAAAGAAAAATCTTCATTAGGGTCCAGTCCAAGCCGGGAATAAACAACATGGAGATTGCTTTAGAAAGAAGGTTGTAGTTTATTGAAGAGGAGAGCCAGGCAGAAAGATGGCTCTGGAAAAGACTGACCACATGGAGCAGAGCGGTGGGCTTTTATACCTTCTGGGGCTCTTGAGGTTGTTTCCTGTTCCTGTTTGAGGCTTTGTATTTCCTGTGTCGTGTACTTTGACCTGAGTCTGAGTGTGGCCTTTTGGTTGTTGTTGTTAGTTGCGAAGTCATGTCCGACCCATCGCAACCCCATGGACAACGTTCCTCCAGGCCTTCCGGTCCTCTACCATTTTCTGGAGTCCATTTAAGCTCACGCCTACTGCTTCAGTGACTCCATCCAGCCACTTCATTCTCTGTTGTCCCCTTCTTCTATTGCCCTCTATCTTTCCCAGCATTAGACTCTTCTCCAGTGAGTCCTTCCTTCTAATCAGGTGCCCAAAGTGTTTTGTGGGTTAATCCTATTATGTTTCTTGTCCTTAGAATTTGGGTGGGAGTATGTAGATTTTAGGTGTCTTTGTCTTTCTAATTTCTAGCTTCCTGGCTTTAACCTTCCTGCATGGATTATTGAATTTGCATTTCTAAAAGCTAGCCTCTGCCTAAGGGCTGGGACTGACCTCGGGGGGGCTGGTTTCCGTCTTTTTAAAGATCTTTTCCGTTATTCCTTTGGGGAAATATATTCTGTCTTTTTAATATTCCCCCAAATATTTCTTTCTCTGCATTCTTCCCACCTGCCCATCTAGCAGTTCCAAAGCATGCAAATGTGACTAGATAAATAGGTATCATTTTGATGGAAAGGTAACAGCTTTCTGTGAGTCTCAGTGTATAACCGTGCTGGCCACATGACCATGGAAAATGTCTTCAGATAATGCTGGCTCTCTCAGCCAAGAAATGGAGACGACCTCGCCCCCTAGAGTTGGACACAACAGCCTGCAAAGGCAGGCTCGGGACGTTGCAATGGTCCTGGGCAGTTGCAACTGCCTGGGACCAGACTGGCTGGCGCCGGCTTCGCATGCATGTGCGAGGCGCGCAGCGCACCTAATTGTTGCCATTCTGCCCGGGGACGTTGTTAAAAGGAGTCTGAGAGGCCTGCGAGGCTCAGAGCTGAGACGGAGTGGAAAAGACTTCAATAAAAGAGCTGTTGGAACCACAAGATGTTCTGTGTTCATTCGCCATTAATCCGAGGACTCAACAGAAACCTTTACCGTTACTATAGGTTCGTATAACCCTTAGGTAGGTTTCTGGGGACAAGAGTGGAAGCTCAGAGGTCATTTACATTTTCTGCTCTTTGAAAATGTACATATGGAAGGGACTGAGCATAGCAAATTAGGTGCATTCTCTCCATCTTGAGGGACTGATTTGATTAAGCATGTTGTATTCTTTTTTTACATGCCCTGAAAACTTTTGACGTGGTCCGGTTTTGGCAGCTTGCAAACAGGTCTTCCAAATCTGGAAGATGATACTGTAGAGAGGTGTAACTTCTCAGGAGAGATCTATGATGCCATTTCTTTTAAACCTGTGCTGGACATAGGAAATCATTTCCACCAATCCAGAAGGCCCAGTATAATATAACTGTGGACAGACTTTATTTCCCCATTGTAGTGGTACCTTATCAGGTTTATACCCACCTTTCATTCAGAAGTTGTTGTTGTTGTTAGTTGCAAAGTCGTGTCCGACCCATTGCGACTCCATGGACAACGTTCCTCCAGGCCTTCCTCTACCATCTTCTGGAGTCCATTTAAGTTCACACCTACTGCTTCAGTGACTCCATCCAGCCATCTCATTCTCTGTTGTCCCCTTCTTCTATTGCCCTCAATCTTTCCCAGCATTAGGCTCTTCTCCAGTGAGTCCTTCCTTCTCATTAGGTGGCCAAAGTACTTGAGTTTCAACTTCAGGATCTGGCCTTCTAAAGAGCAGTCGGGGTTGATCTCTTCTAGGACTGACCGGTTTGAACGCCTTGCAGTCCAAGGGACTCGCAGGAGTCTTCTCCAGCACCATAGTTCAAAGGCCTCAATTCTTTGGCGCTCAGCCTTTCTTATGGTCCAACTTTCACAGCCATACATTGCAACTGGGAAAACCATGGCCTGGACTTTACGCACTTTTGTTGGCAGGGTGATGTCTCTGTTTTTTAGTATGCTGTCTAGATTTGCCATAGCTTTCCTCCCCAGGAGCAAGCGTCTTTTAATTTCTTGGCTGCAGTCCCCATCTGAGGTGATCTTGGAACCCCGGAAGATAAAATCTGTCACTGTGTCATTGTGTCAGAAGATCAAGGCACAATATGTAGCATTACCTCTCCTCCTGTTTTTCTGCACAAGCACAAGACCCTTTCCGCTCCCCTTCCTTGCATCTCTCTCTCTCTCTCTCTACTTTGGCCATGTCATATGCGGGAATTCACTGGAAAAAGCAATTATGCTTGGAAGAGTTAGCAGTAAAAGGAAACCAGCCTGTCAAAGAATATGATGGCTGGACACCCTCAAAGCTGACACCAGCCAGAGCACAACTCAAAGATATAGATCAAGATTTGGTGGAACATTCAGAAGATTTTTAACAGAAGGATAAAATTTACACCACAATTGTTTCTGTTAGGTATCATTGTTGATTGTGATAGCAAAGAGATTATTTTAATGTTGAATTTAATTACAGCGGCAAGGTTGATGATTGGGCAATATTAGAAGAAGGATTTTTTGCCTACTTTAGAAGAATGGTTTTTTAAAGTTTCTTATTTATCTGAAATGGCAAAAATTTCGGCTTATTTGAAAGACCAATCGCAAGAGAGATACACTTCAGTGTGGAGAAGATGGGTGAATTTTATACAGAATAAATATGAAATTAGAAAGTATTATTTAGCTTTTGAATAACTTATGTTAAGGATAATGGTTAGAATTTTTGTTTTTATGTATTGGAGTTAAAGTATTTAAATGTTTCTTGGATGTATGTATAATTGTTTGATGTTTATTTAAATTGTATGTTTTTTATTGTTTTTCTTTTTAACCCTGTATTCAGCTCTGGGAAGGTGGGGGGAGGGTAATGGGGGGAGGGAGGAGGGAGTATATTATTGTAAAACTTTAAAAATTTTCAATTAAAAAAAAAAAGATATAGTGCAAGATCGGAAGAGGTGCCCTGGCTCATAAACATGACTCACTTTTTCAGTGCCGTTGTAACTTCATAGGGTCACTAAATGAACTGTTGCAAATTGAGGACTGCCTGTATTTCGCCCTCCATTTCTTGCTCTCTGGCTTTGTAACTGGAGACGTGGTTAAATATTGAATGTGGACACTTCCTCATCCAAAGAATAGATTCTTTTTCCATAGGCAAATAAAAAGCAGAAGAGTTTTGTTCCACCTGCAAGTGGAAATAAAAGTTAAATTCTTCCTTGCAGATGGAAAAAAAAAAAAACCTCTCGCCAAGGAAAAAGGCTCCAAGTGCTTTTATTATTAGCACATTACTTTTAAATTTAAAAGAAATGATAGATCGCCAGCCCCAGGAACCAATGCTTCATTTTCATGACCTCCCCTTTAGCTATGAATGAGTGTTAGTTTCCCACCCTTTGTGCCAAATATGTAGCTTTGTGGCTTAAGAATTAATTTTTTAAAAAAGAAAAAAAAACCATTTACCACCAGCAATGGGGGGGGAAAGGGGCCCACCCATTTAAGCCATTAAAAATATTTTTAAAATAAAATAAAATAAAATACAAGAATTCAAGCATTAGCCCTCCCTATGCATTTTCAACAAGGGCAAACCAACCGTTTGAGAAAAATTTTGCCAACCGATTTTGTGCATTTGGCAATGTCCGTTTGGCAGGTTGATTTTAGAAGACCTTGGAGGTAACCATTAAGAAATCATTTTTCCTCCCTTTTTATTGTCACTGAAATCTCCTCCTGCTGCTGCTCCTCTCCTCCTCCCCCTCCTCCTCCTGCTCCTCTGCTCTTCCCCTCCTCCTCCCCTTCTTCCTCCCGTCTCCTGCTCCTCCTCCTGCTGCTGCTTCTGCTCCTCCTCCCCTGATCCTCTCCTCTTCCCCCTCCTGCTCCTCCCCTTTCTTCTCCTCCCCCTGCTCCTCCCCTTCCTCCTCCTTCTGCTCCTCCTCCCCTTGTTCCTCTCCTCTTCCCCCTCCTGCTCCTCCCCTTTCTTCTCCTCCCCCTGCTCCTCCCCTTCCTCCTCCTTCTGCTCCTCCTCCCCTGATCCTCTCTTCCCCCTCCTCCTCCTCCTCTTTGCTCCTCCTTCTGCTCCTGCTCCTCCTGTTCCTTCTCCCCCTCCTGCTCCTTCTGGTCCTCCTCCTCCTCCTCTTCCTCCTCCTCCTCCTCCTCCTCTTCCTCCTCCTCCCCCTGATCCTATTCTCTTCCCCCTCTTGCTCCTCCACTTCTTTCTGCTCCTCCACCTGTTCCTCCCTTTCCTCCTCCTTCTGCTCCTTCTCCCCCTGATCCTCTCCTCTTCCCCCTCCTGCTCCTCCCCTTTCTTCTCCTTCTGTTCCTGCTCCTCCTGTTCCTCCTCTCCCCCTCCTCCTCCTTCTGGTCCTCCTCCTCCTCGTCCCCCCCCTCCTCCCCTTCCTCCTCCTTCTACTCCTCCTCCTCCATCTTCTAGTCCAACCCCTGGTTGAACAGAAGACCCTATACCAGGCATGTCAAAACTGCTGGCCTGCGGGCCGGATGCGTCACGCTGAAACTGCGCCTACCCCATTGCCGGCAATGGGGAAAAATTTGTGATGTGTTGCGCGACGTCACGTGACGTCGCAAGTTTGGCATGCCTGCCCTATACCATTCCAGGCAATTGGCTGCCCAATCTCTTCTGGAAAACCTCCAGTGATGGAGCACCCACAACTTCTGAAGACAAAGCAATTCCACTGATTGTTCTCACTGTCAGGAAATTTCTCCTTAGTTCTAGGTTGGGTCTCTCTTTGATAAGCTTCCATCCATTGCTTCTTGTCCTGTCTTCAGGTGCTTTGGAGAATAGCTTGACTCCCTCTTCTTTGTGGCAGTCCTTATCATGTCACCCTTAGCGTTTCTCTTTGTTAGTCTAGACCAGGGATAGGCAACCTTGGCTCTTTTATGACTCGTGGACTTCAACTCCCAGAATTCCTGAGCAAGCATGGCTGAGCTTGGAAACCTCTCCCTTTTCCCTCAGCATGGCTGGCTCAGGAATTCTGGGAGTTGAAGTCCACACCTCTTAAAGTTGCTGAGGTGGAGAAACAATGGACTAGGCCAGGGGTAGGCAACCTTGGCTCTTTTATGACTCGTGGACTTCAACTCCCAGAATTCCTGAGCCAGCAAGGCTCAGCTTGGAAACCTCTCCCTTTTCCCTCAGCATGGATGGCTCAAGAATTCTGGGAGCTGAAGTACACGACTCATAAAGGAGCCAAGTTTGAAGACCCCTCAATTAGAGGAACATATGAAAGCATAATTAATGTTAATTAATGTAGATTTTATTAGTTTAGAGCAGGGGTAGGCAACCTTGGCTCTTTTATGACTCGTGGACTTCAACTCCCAGAATTCCAGAGCCAGCATGGCTCAGCTTGGAAATCTCTCCCTTTCCCCTCAGCATGGCTGGCTCAGGAATTCTGGGAGTTGCACGAGTCATAAAAGAGCCAAGGTTGCCTACCCCTGGTCTAGGCATACTTAGTTCCCTCAATTGTTCATTATATGGATTTTGGGGGGGTGAATAGACATTTTTGGAGTGAATAGACAGGATCAAACAAAGAAACAAGAAACCAACCATATGTGATGTGATGACTAGATCCTCACTGCCAATGATCACAAAAGGGTTTAATACATTGATAACCTGTTCATCACTCACTGACCAAAGATTGAAAGATATCCAGCATAAATGGCCGTTTTTGGTTGTGTCAAAGCTGTGTTAGATATCTGGATATCTGGGAAATTATTTGGGTGAGGAATGTTAAATTTACACAAGCCCAGAACTTAAGGGAGAATTTTTATAAAATGTTTTATAGATGGCACCTTGATCCACAAAAAATGTCTATTATGTACCCTGATCTACAGCCTAAATGTTGGAGATGTGGTTGTTTGGACGCCACCTATTATCATATTTGGTGGGATTAAGATATGGTGGAATATTCAAAGAATTTTTAGAAGGAGGGTAAAATTTACCCCGCAATTATTTTTGTTAGGTATTGTTACTGATTGTGATACTAAGGAGGTTATATTGATGTTAAATTTGATTACAGCCGCAAGGCTGTTAGTAGGGCAATATTGGAAGAAGGAATCTTTGCCTACTTTGCAAGAGTGGTTTTTAAAAGTTTCTTATTTGGCGGAAATGGCAAAGATTTCGGCTTTTTTAAAGGAGCAATCGCAAGAGAAATTTTATGTTGTATGGGAAAAATGGATAAATTTCATACAATATAAATTAGATATAAAAAAAATATCATTTAGCTTTTTTATAACTTGTATAAAAATTTTTTTTGATATTTTATAGATTGTTTTCCTTTATTTTTCTTCTTTCCTTTTTTTCTTTCTCTTATTTTTTTTCTTCTTTCTTTCTTTCTTTTTTTCTTTCTTTTTAAGTTCTTTTTCTTTTTAAAGTTTATGTTATATATATTTTATTATTAATTATTTTATAAGTTGTTAAAATTTGTTTAGGTTTTTTAAAATTTTAAATAAGCCTATATTCAGTTCTGGGAAGTTCGGGGGGGGGAGGGAGGGGGTGGTTTGGGAGGGATTGGGTGAGGGTTGTTTTGTTTTTTTTTGTTGTTATTTGTAAAACTTTTAAAAAATTTTCAATAAAAAAAAAAGCTGTGTTAGATATTTCATCTACCAGAGCAGATTCATGCCCACAATCCTTTGCAACATTGCACTCATCAAGCAATAACAGACAGAAAAAAATTACCTAAGAAAGATTTCACATTTTTAATCAACAAACTATGGGTTGGCTAGACGATGTTTATACCGTATTTATACCAAAGAAGATTTTACACCAGCTTGAATATATGGTCCAGCGTGTGGTTGGCTTCTTTAGTGCTTTATAAAGGAATGGTATAAAGTTATGTTTAGCCCTTTTTTAAAATAAATTAATACTGTAAGAGGTGGAGAGAACTGATGGCACAAATCTTGAGGTCAGGTTTTGGTGTCTAAATACAAGATCAAAACATTCCCTGAAATGAGGGTCTTTCACTAAGCAAATCAGGAAAAATAACTTCCAGCATCCTGCAGGAGTTGTCACTTCCCTTTTTGTTTTTTCAATATCCCAAGACCATCTCAGAATTGCAACCTGGATCGGTGAGAAAATGAAACTCGTCTCTTCAAAATCCTTTTTCCGTCTTTTCAGGGAGGGAAAATTAGGATTCAAGTTTTCCTGTGTGCTTTTGTTGCTTGTAAAAAACAAAACAAAACAATAAGAGATCTTCACAAAATTATTTTTCCTGCAAAAGGGGAAAAGAAGCAAACTTTGCAGGAAGAGAAGAGTAAGACATGATTTTGTCCCAGTTTCTGGGCAGGTAGGAGAAAGTTGTCTGTTGAAGCCCAAAGGCTATATGTCGTTGCCCTGCGGAGACTGGTGTGAAGATTTGCTCTCCTGCAGATCACAGGTGCCATTTTCAGAGAGGGCTGAGCTGCCATGGAGAGATTCAGGGGGAGGGGCTTTGTAGAGCAGGCAGGCTAGTAAGAAGAAACACGAGCCCATCACCTGCAAGATATCAAAAGGGGTTTTTTTAATTTTTCAGCACGAACACCATTTCTATTGGTTCCCAGTTTTTCAGAATATAAAAGGAAAAAAAAAAGATAATCGGAGCTGGAATTGATTGGCTCCTTGAGTTTAGACTAGAATAGAGCTGGGAGGAACCCTGGAGGTCATCTAGTCCAGCCCCCTGCTCAAGCAGAAGAACCTAAACCACTGATGGCGAACCTTTTAGAGATCGAGTGCCCAAACTGCAACCCAAAACCCACTTATGCATCGTCGGGTGCTGGGTGGGTGTGGCCCATTGGGTGGTCATGGCCCATTGGGTGGCCATGGCCCATTGGGTGGGCGTGGCCCATTGGATGAGCGTGGCTGTGGTGGTAACGGCAGACTGGGTGGGACTAAAAAGTTCAGTAAATCAATTCCAACTTTGTGAGATCTTTTTTTTTGCCCACGAGAAGTTGAAACTGATTGATTGAACTTTTCTCTTTTTTTGCACATGGTGGTGGAGGCCTAAAGCGAAAAGGTTTTATAAAACCCAGCTGAAAGCCTAGGCCACGGGCGACGGCACACATGCCCACAGAGGGCTCTGCATGCCACCTGTGGCATGCGTGCCATAGGTTTGCCACCACGGACCTAAACCATCTCAGACAGGTGATTGTCTGGTCTTTTCTTAAAAATCTCCAGTGATGAAGCACCCATGTAAATTTGTCGTAAATTTGGATGGTCACTTAATAAATGGTTGTAAGCCAAGGACTAACTGTATATTGGTGCCCATCTTTGATTCTTCCTACATCTTGCTCTAATATAGACTAATGCTGTTATTTACATGGAAGGCGAGCAAGGTTATGCATCATGACATCCTTGCACAAAGGCATCATTGATACGCCATACATGGTAATTTTGACCTCGCTGTGCTTCTTCTGTGCCCATTGTTTATGTTCTCCAGACAATCTGGTCTCTACCTTCTATAAACCACCCGGAATAATTTATTTGTGAAACATAACTACAGCTAGTCCTTGACTTGAGGCCACAACTGAGCCCAAAATTTCCACTGCTAAACAAGACAATTTTGAAATAATAGAACATACCTGGAGTTCGGGTTTTAGATTTTGGCAGCGGTTTGCTCTTCAAGCTTGTTTCAATTTAGTTTCTGAACTTTTTGTTACCAGACTAGGCAACAGCGTCAGCAGGATTTTCTTGTCCTATTTGCCTTAACTTATACATGTCTTCTGTGCTAACATCGTTAGTTGGTCATGATGCTGTTACCTAGTCTGGTAATGAAACGTTCAGAAACTAAACTGAAACAAGCTTGGAGAGCCAAACATGGCTGAAAACATCTTGATATGTCTAGCTGTTTCCAAAACGATGATTGTTCTTAAATAGGTACTGAAGTCCTTGATTTACGACGAAATTGACCTCAACATTTCAGTTGCTAAGTGAAATGTTTGTTAAGTGAATTTTGCCCCCTTTTACGACCTTTCTTGCCACAGTTGTTAACTGAATCATTGTCACTTTTAAGTTAGTAACATGGTTGTTAAATGAATCTGTCTTCCCCATTTGACTTTGCTTGTAAGAAGTTCACAAGAGGGGATCACATGACCCCAAGACACCGTGACCGTCATAAGGAGCCGTGGTGGCACAGTGGTTAGAATGCAGTACTGCAGGCTACTTCTGCTGACTGCTGTCTGCCTGCAGTTCGGCAGTTCGATCCTGACCGGCTCAAGGTTGATTCAACCTTCCATCCTTCCGAGATCGGTAAAATGAGGACCCAGATTGTTGGGAACAAGAGGCTGACTCTGTAAACCGGTTAGAAAGGGCTGTAAAGCACTATGAAGAGGTATATAAGTCTAAGTGTTATTGCTATTGCTATTCCTACTCCATTCCATTGCCTTGGTGGTGCAGTGGTTAGAATGCAGTATTGTATGCAAACTCTGCCAACTGCCAGGAGTTCAATCCTGACCGGCTCAAGGTTGACTCAGTCTTCCATCCTTCTGAGGTTGGTAAAATGAGGACCCAGATTGTTGGGGGGCAATATGCTGACATTGTAAACAGCCCAGAGAGTGTTGTAAAGCACTATAGAGCGGTATATAAGTCTATAGAAGTTTGCTATGGCTATTGCTATAATCCGGAATTACCTTGAATATCAAACCGGCGATCAGGGTGTACCGACTCATGGCAGAGTTCTGATAGACATAACAAGATCCTTGTTCACCGCACTGGCTCTGCCACAAGAGACATGACTTGTCAATCATTGACCCAAAAGCAATGGGGCCTGGGATGCTCCCTATAGAGAGACAGAAATGAAGAGGTGTCATGTATCTCAAGCATTTCATATTACCCCAATATTTCTGGCCTAGCTGGAATGCTTGATTCCATGGTGTCAACCACATTTCATCTTGTCTCTGTTGGAATCAGTTTTATTTTCAAAGTTTCCACTGGCCAACTTCATATGGAAAATATTACTCCGAAAGAACAGGCGGTAAGACAATATTCACTCAGAACGGTTCACGGCCTCTTTCAAAGACCAGTTCCAAGATCAACCTTATATATGTTCACAGTAATAGCACAATATCAAAAGCGCTCATCCTTCACAAAAGGAACATTCTTAGCTTGGCGTCTCTACAGGTAGTCCTCAACTTGTGACCACAATCAAGCCCAACATTTCTGTTGCTAAGCAAGGCAGTCGTGAAGCGAGTTTTGTCCCCATTTTACGACCTTTTTGCTCCAGTTCTGAAGCGAATCACTGCAGCTGTGATGTGAATAATCCAAACGTTAAGTGAATTTGGCTTCCCCTACTGACTTTGATTGTCGGAAGCTGTCTGGCAAGGTCACTTAAGGTGATCACATGATCCCTGGACCAGTGATGGGATTCAAATAGGGGAACAAGCGGTTCTCTGTGTGGATGCCTCTTCTGGAAGTCCATTCTGAGCCTGGGCAACAAAAAATTAGCTATCGGTTCTGTCATACTGGTGCGAACTGGCTGAATCCCACCACTGCCCTGGATAGTACAACTGCCACAAATACATGCCAGTTGCCGTGCATCCAAATTTGGATCACCTGATCGTAGGGATGCTGCAATGGCCATACGTGGGGAAAACAGTCATAAGTCATGTTTTTCAGTGCCGTTCTAACTTTGAGTGGTCACCAAAACAAATAGTTGTAAGTTCAAGGTGTTATGGTTCCGACAGATGAAACTCTTCAAAAAACTTTGAGGCATTGTTTACCTTAAAGAATGTTTATTCGAGAAGTATAGCGTTGGCACTTACATAGCCAAAGCCAAAATCTGAATTCCCCTCCCCTGAGCCCATAGTATCAAAGCACAATTCCCTCGTCTAATTTACAGTCATAAATCACATTCTCCAATTCCTTTGAAATGCAGACTTTCCCTCCAGTTCTCCAACCCGTCAATTCTTATCATCTCTTATTTCAAAAACCTTGGTTCTCACACGAGTTACAGTATTGTTATGTCTAACTAAACTCCCATGCACATTCCTCCTCCTTCCCTCTAGTATCATCTACTTCTAACTCTAATTCTAAGAGTAAAACATAAGAAGGAAAATGGTTGCATCTCCATATGTTGTCAAAGCAAAAACATCCGATGTTAGCAGTGTTGACACAAGGACTGTCTGTATCACGAATGCCGAAATTCCAGCAGTTTAGAACATCTTAATTAACACAAAACATGGAGAAGGCTACAAATCTTGTTTGGATACTGTACCTAGTGTTCTCACAACAATCCATTGGATTCCTAGTGCAAATGATCGCTGTCTGTCGGAAACACACCTGGGACACATAAAACAAACATTTAAAAACAAAAGCAAGCAGGGTCGGCTACAGAACGACTCAAACAGGACAGTTCTGTCTTTTGTTCTGTACAATTAAGTGTGGGAATGTATTAACAAATGAGTAGAACATGATGGACAAAGAAAGGTTAGACATCTGTGGGGAAAGTGGCAAGCAGTAATGGCAAAGGTGTGTGGTAATGCAAACATCCTCCCTTATGTACTTGTGTATATAGATAGTCCTCAACATACGACGCATCACAATGGTCATAAAGCAGGTCGGTCACAGGACTGACCCAATTTTACAATCTTTTCGCAACAGTCATTAAGCGAATGCCATAGTTGTTAAGCGAACCAATGACTCACTAGGACAGGGGTAGGCAACCTCGGCTCTTTTATGACTCAGGAATTCTGGGAGTTGAAGTCCATGAGTCATAAAAGAGCCGAGGTTGCCTAGCCGCTGACTCAGGAATTCTGGGAGTTGAAGTCCATGAGTCATAAAAGAGCCGAGGTTGCCTTGCCCTGCACTAGGGGTACAGTTTTGCTGAAAACCAGAAGTAACTGCCAGTTTGGGGCAAAACCATCACAGAACATGGTCCCATGACAATGGGATATTGCAAACGGCTGTAAATATGGCTGCTTTGCCAAGCACCTGAAATTCAGTCATGTGACTAAGGAGGAGACCCAACCATTGGAACTTTGAATCTGAGTCGTAAATCCCTCTTTTCAACTCAGTCGTCATTTCGAATGATTGCTAAACTATCCGTCGTAAGTCGAGGACTACATGTACAAACAGGGAAGGGTAGATTCTATATTACGACATGATTGTGCAGGCTCCATCCTTTAGAAGTCACTGCAGTTGAATGGATGCCTATGAAACTTAGACTAAAATAAGGATGACCATTTTCCTGTTTAGCCCCAGTTACTGTTTTAGCAGATCATGCAAACAAGGCTATAACATTAAGCCAAGATTAAATTTATTTATTTCAGCAGAACCTGTTATGGAACACATTCTAAACCAAATAATAGGTTAAATATATCCTTAAACACAATGGTGTACACATATATTGTATAATTCATTAGAATAAAAATGGGTGAGTTGGTTTGATTGATTCATTTGTGACTCAGGATGTTGTAGAAACTTAGACAAACATTTTAAGCAGGTTGTGTGAACAACCAGACCATCCCATTAAACCATATGTTTGGCCACCGTATATAACTGTAGCCATTTCTGGTTTGCTCACATCAAGTTAGGATTTAAAGTGTAATATGAACTCAGTTTTGTTGCTATAGCCAATCTTGATCTGGAGTAATAACTAATTTGTCTGCAGATTTAATTTCAAAAGAAAGAAAGAAAGAAAGAAAGAAAGAAAGAAAGAAAGAAAGAAAGAAAGAAAGAAAGAAAGAAAGAAAGAAAGAAAGAAAGAAAGAGGAAGGAAGGAAGGAAAAGAAAGAAAGAAAGAAAAAAGAGGAAGGAAGGAAGGAAGAGAAAGAAAGAAAGAAAGAGGAAGGAAGGAAGGAAGGAAAAGAAAGAAAGAAAGAAAGAAAGAAAGAAAGAAAGAAAGAAAAAAGAGGAAGGAAGGAAGAGAAAGAAAGAAAAAAGAAAGAAAGAGGAAGGAAGGAAGGAAGGAAGGAAAAGAAAGAAAAAAGAGGAAGGAAGGAAGGAAGAGAAAGAAAGAAAGAAAGAGGAAGGAAGGAAGGAAGGAAAAGAAAGAAAGAAAGAAAGAAAGAAAGAAAAAAGAGGAAGGAAGGAAGAGAAAGAAAGAAAAAAGAAAGAAAGAGGAAAGGACAGAAGGAAGGAAGGAAGAGAAAGAAAGAAAGAAAGAAAGAAAGAAGGAAGAGAAAGAAAGAAAGAGGAAGGAAGGAAGGGAAAGAAAGAAATAGGAAGGAAGGAAGGAAGGAAGGGAGGAAAAGAAAGAAAGAAAGAGAGAAAGGAAGAAGAAAGAAAGAGGAAGGAAGAAAGAAAGAGAAATAAATAAAGAAAGAAAGAAAGAAAGAAAGAAAGAAAGAGGAAGGAAGGAAGGGAAAGAAAGAAAGAAAGAAAGAAAGAAAGAAAGAAAGAAAGAAAGAAAGAAAGAAAGAAAGAAAGAAAGAAAGAAAGAAGTGCTGGAGTTTAGATCAGGGATCTCCCAACTTGGCCACTTTAAGACTTGTGGACTTCAATTCCCAGAATTCCTCAGCCGGCCATGCAGGCTGAGGAATAAGTCCACAAGTCTTCAAGTAGCCAAATTTGCTGGCTGAGGTGGCCAAGTTGGGAGACCCCTGATTACAATGGTTAAAAAAAACTCTCTTTTCGGCTCAGCTTTGAGAAAATAAATCTTATTTTTCTCTGGCTTACCGCAATGTAGCTGTCAACGCAGGAATGCTACTTAGGAATGTGAAGAGAATGATAACAAACATGAAAACCAAAAGAAGAGTCCTTCTTTCACATGAAGATGTACACTTCCCTGCCGTAGCCAAGCCAGAGACCGGAGCGTTGGGTCCAACAATGCAGCTGCATTCATGATAAACCTTAAGAAACAAGAATGGTAGTTTAGAACAGTCACTCCACACTGTAACACAATGATGTCTATTTCTTTTCTTTAGCCAATGTTGCTGAGGAGAAACGAACCTCAGCTGAATGGTACAGCCAGTGGTGGGATCCAAATATGTCAGGGGTCTTCAAACTCCGCCCTTTTATGATTTGTGGACTTCAACTCCCAGAATTCCTCAGTCAGGTACGCTGGCTGAGGAATTCTGGGAGTTGAGGTCCACAAATCATAAAAGGGCTGAGTTTGAAGACCCCTGAAATACTGTAGAATCAAGATCACGTGAAGTATTAATACCACTTTGCAATGCCTTGGTAAGGCCACACTTGGAATGCTGCATCCAGTTTTGGTCACCATGATGTAAAAAAGATATTGAGACTCTAGACAGAGTACAGAGAAGAGCAACAAAGATGATTAGGGGACTGGAGGCTAAAGCATATAAGGAACAGCTGCTGGAATTGGGTATGTCTAGTTTAACGAAGAGAAGGAGGAGGGGGGACAGGATAGCAGTCTTCCAATATCTCAGGGGCTGCCCCAAAGAAGAGGGAGTCAAGCTATTCTCCAAAGTGCCTGAAAGCAGGCCAAGAAGCAACAGATGGAAACTAACCAAGGAGAGAAGCAACCTAGAACTAAGGAGAAACTTCCTGACAGTGAGAACAATTAACCAGTGGAACAATCTGCCTCCAGAAGCAGTGAATGCTCCAACACTGGAAGTTTTTAAGAAGAGACTGGACAGCCATTTGTCCGAAATGGTATAGGGTTTCCTGCCTGAGCAAGGGGGTGGACTAGGTGACCTTCCAACTTTATTATTGTTACTGTTATATGAAAGCAGAATCAACCTCAATCATTTGGTTACTTATTGACAGGGTTTCGGCCCAAGAAGGAGAACAAGTGAAGGCTGACATCCTGCACACACCTTTTCCCGACTGTCGTGATTTATTGAGGCTTTCTTGCAACCAGCGTGGCAGGCTGAGTAATACGTTATTCCATCGTTCCCACACACGGGATTGTAGGTCTCACGCAGGCAGTGGCACTCCATGTTGCAGGGGTCAGACAGGTTGAGGTGACCTTGCAGTAAGATGCTAAACAAAACATATAATTGGTCAATATATTTTCTTCCTAACCTTATCAGCTCCGATGCTTGAAAACAATATGCAAGGAGATTTACCCAGCTAAGGATTGCTGATATATTTCAATAGTTATGAGATGCTAGTTTGAGACCAGCTAGAAGTGGCATTCATGTCAGCCGTGAGTGTACAGCATCCTTGGGCACCCATTGTATCAATGCCTCATACCTTAACTTTAATACCTGTCCTGCCCCCCACTCCACCCCATACATTTATTTTAGTGATCAGAATTGAGTATCAGGCAGTGTCTGTATACTGTTCCAACAGTGGTTCAGGGGTAGTAATGTCTCTGGAAGACTGTAAAGAAAATCCAAATACTATAGTATTTGTGGATTAATTATTAAAAATTGAATGTCTGCTACTCAGTTGATCTTCCCTGGCTGCCATTCTTCCATAGAATAGGAGATGGATGGATGGATAAATGGAAAGGTAGATAAAGTGAATGATATGGGGTATTTGATGGATAGATTTGCTGTATGCAGTAGATGACAAAGGATAGCTAGTTAGATAGTTGGCTAGATAGATAGATAGATAGACAACATAAATAGATGGACATAGATATTGTGGATAGGATGGATGGATGAATGGATGGATGGACGGATGGATAGACGGATGGATGGACAGATAGATATAGGTAATATCTATATCCAACATAGCTAGTTGGATACAGTCACAGTAGATAGGGCAGATGATAGAAAGATAGATGACAGATAGATAGACAGAGACAGACAGATAACATAGATAGATGGACATAAATACTCTAGATAGGGCAGGTGTGGGTAGATGGATGGATACTGTGGCTGGCTGGATGAATCAATGAATTGATACTGTGGATGGATGGACAGACATATACAGATAACACAGTTAGATGGATATAATTTTAGTAGATAGGGCAAGTGATAGATCAGTGGTGGCAAACCTATGACACGTGTGCCAGAAGCGCACTTGGAGCCCTCTCTGTGGGCACGTGCACCATCCCATGGAGATGGCAACTGTCCTCTTCAACCAGCCGCCCGCTAACTTGCTGAGGTCCCATGTGGCCGGATGCATCCCAGAACGCATGCACTTGCTGGCCTTTGTATGCGGGGGCCGATGGTGTCAGGCAGCAGCTGCCCCGGCCCCTGCCTCGCCTTGCCCTGTGACATGGCACCCCCGCCCTCCCCCGCCTCACCCTGCAGAACCAGCCTCCTGCCAGAGACCCCTGGATCTCCCCCAACCCTGCCTGGCTCCACAGGCTTCCCTCCCCAGGAGCAACATCAAGCTGGCCATGCCCACCCTGGCCACGCCCACGCATCTGCCATGACCACTATAGCCACGCCCACCCAGCGGGCCACACCCACCCAGCGGGCCATACCCACCCAGCACCCGGCAATACATAAGTGGGTTTTGGGTTGAAGTTTGGGCACTTGGTCTCTAAAAGGTTCGCCATCACTGTGATAAATGATAGATAGATAGATAGATAGATAGATAGATAGATAGATAGATAGATAGATAGACAGACAGACAGACAGACAGACAGACAGACAGACAGACAGACAGACACTGGTAGGTAGGTATATAGATAGATAGATAGATAGATAGATAGATAGATAGATAGATAGATAGATAGATAGATAGATAGATAGACAGACACTGGTAGATAGATAGATAGATAGATAGATAGATAGATAGATAGATAGATAGATAGATAGATAGACAGATAGACAGACACTGATAGATAGATAGATAGATAGATAGATAGATAGATAGACAGACAGACAGACAGACAGATAGACAGAAACTGATAGATAGATAGATAGATAGATAGATAGATAGATAGATAGATAGATAGATAGATAAACAGACAGACAGACAGACAGACAGACAGACAGACAGAGATTTTTAATGTGATGTTATTCTTTTGTAGCTTTAATCTGGAATACTCTCCTTTGCAAGGGGATTGTTCTTCCACTGCTTACCTTCCGTCATGCATCTGGGTCACTCCAGCCATGGGCATGTTGGGACAATCAGTAAAAAAGATAAAAATTGCCAGCAGACTCGACATGGTGCACAAGAAACAAAACTTGATGATCCCTGAGCAGCGCAGCTTAAATTTGTTCACAAGGAACCCTCCAAGGAAAGTGCCGCCACCTCCTGCCGGAACCACAAGGTAGCCTTCCAAAGGAGAGGAAACAGCTGTGTCATTTTCAAATCGACTTGTTTATTATTTAAATCACATTCAGTGTCGTTGACGAGCTGCCTTTTCAGTATTAGAATCTCCTCTAACATTTAATATTGTAAGCCGCCCAATGTCAGCCTGCGGTAAGATGGGCGGCCCATAAAAATTTTTTAAGAAATAATAATAGTATTATTTCCATGATCCAAATTTTGAGATAGTTGGGCTGAAAGATAGCGCGACTCAGAGTTAAATGCTTAAATGGGGCCTTTAACCTGGATCACCCACTGAGTCCAAAGCCCTAACCACTACACTGCCCTACCTCTTCTGCTATAGTTGGACCCTCAACCCATCGTATTAACCTGGCATTCATTAGGATCCCAATCAAAATGCAGAGATGGTTAAGAATTGCAGGAAAGTCTATATGGGTTTTTTTTTCTTTTGTCCGAAAATTGAAGTCTGCTTTGACTTGTGCTCAATTACTTATTAACTGTGAGGTCCTTGGAGCTCCCTAAGCTTGGTGGCTTTCCTTGCAGAGGTTTCATTACCAAACTAAGTAACATCATCAGTGAGCTGACGGTGTTACCTAATTTGGTTATGAAACTCTTCAAGAAAACAACCAAGCTTAGAAAGCACCGAGGACTCCACTGTTCAACCCTGAGTTACAAGTATTCTCTCCCATGGGTGCTTGTTAACTTTGTGTGACATATCCATGCAGGATCTTTTAGGCACAAAAGTGCGTATAGTCCAGGCCATGGTTTTCCCAGCTGCAATGTACGGCTGTGAAAGTTGGGCCATAAGAAAGGCTGAGCGCCAAAGAATGGAGGCCTTTGAACTATGGTGATGGAGAAGACTCCTGCGAGTCCCCTGGACTGCAAGGCGATCAAACCGGTCAGTCCTAGAGGAGATCAGCCCTGACTGCTCTTTAGAAGGCCAGATCCTGAAGTTGAAACTCAAGGACTTTGGCCACCTAAGGAGAAGGAAGGACTCACTGGAGAAGAGTCTAATGCTGGGAAAGATGGAGGGCAACAGAAGAAGAAAGGGACAACAGAGAAGGAGGTGGCTGGATGGAGTCACTGAAGCAGTAGGCGTGAGCTCCAATGGACTCCAGAAGATGGTAGAGGACAGGAAGGCCTCGAGGAACGTTGTCCATGGGGTCGCAATGGGTTGGACAGAACTTCGCAACTAACAACAACAAAGAAAACAATGTGACATTGTTTTCTTCTGGGATATCCCCCCCCCTCCTATTTTTTAAATCTAGCCTACAGCCTTGAAGTTTTCTGATGGTTTCCCTCTCTAATGTCCCAAAGGTGCTTTTTCACGAGGCAATTGGACTTTCTTGTTTTTTCTTGTTTTTTTCTTTTTTTCATCCAAGAAGCTTCTTCAGCTCTGACTGGATGGTGGGGAATGGAAGGATTTATACTCCTTGCAGACAGCTGTTCATTTGTCTTCTTTTAAAGAATGGCATGAAAGACACAGATAAGCCTCCAGGTAGCTTTAACTACTCACTAAAAGAATGCAAATGAACTGCTGTCTGCAGGAGTATAAATCCTTCCATTTTTCACACTTAACGACTGTTGCAGTTTTCCCATGGTCACGTGATCAAAATTCAGACACTTGGCAACTAGCATGTACTTAATGGCGGTTGCCGTGATCCTCTTTTGCGACCTTCTTACAAGAGAAGTCAACGGGGGAAACCAGATTCACCTAACAATCAGATTACTAACTTATCAACTGCAGTGATTCACTTAACAACTGAGGCAAAGAAGGTTGTAAAATGGGGCAAAAGTAACTTAACAAACGTCTCACTCAACGACATAAATTTTGAGCTCAATGGTGGTCGTAAGTCAAGGACTATCTGTATATGGATATGAAGCCAGCTGAGCTCAGCTAATGGGCATTAAACCACCTAAAGTAGAGATCTTCAAACTTGGCCCTTTTATGACTTGTGGACTTCAACTCCCAGAATTCCTCAGCCAGCATGGCTGGCTGGGGAATTCTGGGAGTTGAAGTCCACAAGTCATATAAGGGCCAAGTTTGGAGACCCCTAACCTAAAAGTTTCATTCCACAGCTTTTTTCTTACCAAAAAAAGTTGCTGCTTCAGAGGCACTTAAGCTAAATTGGGATTCGAGGAATTTGGGGCCAAATGTTGACATCCCGGCAATCAAGGTAGCTTCTGTAGCTCCAGCTAAGCAAAGGAAGATGAAAGTTGGGTTCTTCAGTAGCAGCCAAAATGACCTTTAGGATCCGAAACAACAGCAGGGAACAAATTATTTAGTGTAGATCCTACATTCCACACAGATACTTAAGCATTAATAAGGCGATTCCCATTTATTTTAGTTGCTTTTTTTTTTGCAAGGTTTTCCTGAGGATTATAATCCATATCCCTCGTGGCATGTTCACCTAATTTCTTATAATTAAAGAAAAATAGTTGTTATCTTTTAAAAGTCTCTCTCTCTCTCCATTGTGGTTAGTTAGACATCAATAGTTAGAACAAGGATGTCCAACTTTGGCAACTTGAAGACCTGAGGACTTCAACTCCCAGAATTCCCCAGCCAGCATGGCTGGCTGAGGAATTCTGGGAGTTGAAGTCCACAAATCTTAAAGTTGCTAAGGTTGGACATCCCTGTCCTAGAAGAATATTAGAACAAAAAAATGAAAAGAATCCAGGCAACCAAGGACAGGTTTTCACAACTTTCCCAGAAAGTCAGAATTACAAAACTAGAGTTACCAAACTTTAATTGAGAATCCTCAAATTGAAGTCCCAAAGTATCTTTGATTGCCAGATTGGAAAACACTGATCGGAGGAAGGAAGGAATTCTGAAAGAGGGGAGGGGGCAAAAGAAATTCCAGCAGATCTTACATCTGGGAATTCTTCTTCTAGAAAATGGTTCCAGTTGCAGTGTTTTCTCCTAACTACAGAAAAGTCCCAGGTAAACATCCAGTCTAATAATGGGTGTATTTTAGCTTGTGCAAGTCTACCTCTTTTTTACGAGAGTGTATTCCTCCTCCATCAAAAAATCCCTAGCTCCAAGAAAAATCCCTAAATCCAAGAAAAATACTCCTCCAAAACCCCAGAGTCATCTCTGGATGAGGTGGGCAGCACATAAATCAAATCAAATCAATCAATCAATCAATCGTCTTTATTATTGAAGTGTTAAGGGGGGGAAATAGTTCTAGGAACAGAGAAATGTCTTTTACGGAAAATTGCTTCCTAAACAAAACCTATTAGAGACAATAATTGTACACCAACTCCCTTGTGATATGCTGTAATAGCTGTTCAACAATATTTTCTCACACAAGCGCTTTCCCAGAAGTGAGAAAGACCTAGGAACACACCAGCTGGTAAGATGTCTATATTTCTAGGCAGTTAAATCTGGTGGGGAAAAAAAAACCCTAATCTAAAATGCAATTTATGGTACTTTCTTCTGCTTTACTTAAGGTTTTTTCTGTTCCCTGCCTGGAAATTAGAAAGAGAAGAAAATTAACCAGACAATGTATGTCACAAAGTAGTTCTGTCTATTTGAATAGTCAAGGGTATTGGGAAAGTGAGAGTTTTAACCAAGGGTTTTTTTGGAACTCTCTGAGCTTGTTTTTAATTTCTTTCTTGCAGATCTTTCATTACCCAAAGTAGGTAACAATATCAGTGCTAGAATTTTAACTATTAGTAGGAAATGCCAAGCTAGATTAAACTTATTTTATGACTTTTATATTGTGGGAAACAAGCCACTATCTTAACATCTTGTGTGGACCAAGCCATGTTAAATCAGAATGACATATATTTGTTTAGGCACAGCATGTTAAAGAATACAACTGTATATACCGTATATTCCGGCGTATAAGACGACTTTTGAGAGCGATGAAACAGCCTCCGAACTCGGGGGTTGTCTTATACGCCGAGTTGTCTTATACGCCGGAAATAAGGGAGTTTCTGGCGTATAAGACGACTTTCTAGGCATGCGACTCGGCGTCTATCATCTTATGCACCGGAAATAACGTTATTTCCGGCGTATAAGACAATCGATGCCAAGTCGCATGCCTAGAAAGTCGTCTTATACGCCGGAAATAACGTTATTTCCGGCGTATAAGACGACTTTCTAGGCATGCGACTCGGCATCGATCATCTTATGCGCCGGAAATAATGTTATTTCCGGCGTATAAGATGATCGACGCCGAGTCGCATGCCTAGAAAGTCGTCTTATACGCTGGAAATAACGTTATTTCCGGCGTATAAGACAATCGATGCCAAGTCGCATGCCTAGAAAGTCGTCTTATATGCGACTCGGCATCGATCATCTTGCGATTTGGCGTGATCGTCTTGCGACCCGGCGTCGAACTCGGGGGTCGTCTTATACGCCGAGTCGCCCTATACGCCGGAATATACGGTAGTTAAGTTTAAGGTTAAGAATGATGTATAAACCCAACGGTGTATCTGGTATTGGAATAAGGAAATAATTTAGATGATTTTGCAGAGTTTCTCAGATGGTTTCTTAATGCAAAGATCTCGGTTTCATCCTTTCATTCAATAAACCTTGGATTAATATTTGGAGGAAAAAGAGGTTAACCTCACAACATAGTTTAAATTTCGGCTTTTAGTTCATCTTTGTTCATTGAGTTGTTGGTCACACTCTGCCTGGCTTTTAAATGTTATTTTTGAATTTAATTTTCTTATGCAGAATAGCTGTGTCATGGCCTTGAAAAGTGGCAGAGGGTCAAACAATTCAGATATAGGTTCCATGTATTTTTTAGTGTTAGCAGTTCTTAGATTAACAATGGGTGCTGTATACTTGCTTTTATCAAGAGACCTCAGAGAAATACAATTTTCTTTGCAAAGATGGGTTTACAATAGATTGAACTTCACAATTTCAAACAGGTTAACTGAAGGATTAACCAAATTACTGTATTTCCCAGAAAATAAGCCCTACCCCCAAAATAAGCCTTAGTTTAGGGGCGAGGCACACGCCTAAAAATAAGCTAGGGCAGGGGTGGTGTGTGTGGAGCTGCCCCATGCGCCCTGCACCCATTTACCTGGCAGCCAGGCCTCTCCTTGCCGGCCCACTTCTTCTGCGCAAATCCCTTGCTCGGTTATCGGCTGCACTGGCCTTCCAGAAAGGCCTCTGATGGTGAAATGCAGGCTGGAGCTCCATTCTCAGCTGCAGAATGAAGCTGCTCCTTCAACTGCAGAAGAAGTAGGCAGGCTGGGGAAGGTCTGTTGGTGTGGGGGTAAGTAGAAAAGACACCCACCCCCCCAAAATAAGACTTGATGCCTCTTTTGGAGACAAAATAACAACAACAACAACAACAACAACAACAACAACAACAATAATAATAATAATAATAATAATGTGCTAAGGACTTGATAGGTAGACAAAATGCCAAATCCAGTCTGAACATCTGGCTGACTGTGCGATGATCCATAATAATAATAATAATAATAATAATAATAATAATAATAATAATAATAATAATAATAATAATGAAGATGTGCAAAAAATATCATTTGCCTGTAAGCAAAAACTAGTGGGATCATAAAATAGAGAAAGTCATAGAAAATGATAAAATTAAACTGCTCTGGGACTTCAGAATTCAAACAGACAAGCACTTGCAACATAACACCCCAGACTTAACAATTGTCGATAAGAAAGACAAAAAAGTCTGGATAGTGGACGTGGCAGTGGCTGGAGACAGCAGAATAGACGAGAAAGAACTGGAGAAGATAACAAAATACAAAGACCTACAAATAGAAATAGAAAGACTGTGGCAAAAGCAAGCAAGGGTAGTACCAATAGTAATAGGCTCCTTAGGTGCAATCCCAAAACAACCGGAGCACCACTTGAACACCATTGGCATTGACAAATTCGCTATTAGTCAATTGCAAAAGGCGGCCTTACTAGGAACTGCTTCCATCCTGCGACGATATCTGTAATACCATCAAACATCCACATCTGCCTATCCAAGGTCCTGGGTAAGGACTCGATAGGTAGACAAAATGCCAAATCCAGTCTGAACATCTGGCTGACTGTGCGATGATCCATAATAATAATAATAATAATAATAATAATAATAATAATAATAATAATAACACCCCAGACTTAACAATTGTCGATAAGAAAGACAAAAAAGTCTGGATAGTGGAGGTGGCAGTGCCTGGAGATAGCAGAATAGAAGAGAAAGAACTGGAAAAGATAACAAAATACAAAGACCTACAAATAGAAATAGAAAGACTGTGGCAAAAGCAAGCAAGGGTAGTACCAATAGTCATAGGCTCCTTGGGCGCAATCCCAAAACAACTGGAGCACCACTTGAACACCATTGGAATTGACAAATTTGCTATTAGTCAATTGCAAAAGGCGGCCTTATTAGGAACTGCTTCCAGCCTGCGACGATACCTGTAATACCATCAAACATCCACATCTGCCTATCCCAGGTCCTGGGTAAGGACTCGATAGGTAGACAAAATGCCAAATCCAGTCTGAACATCTGGCTGACTGTGCGATGATCCATAATAATAATAATAATAATAATAATAATAATAATAATAATAATAATAATAATAATAATAATAGTAAGCAAAAACTGGTGGGATCATAAAATAGAGAAAGTAATAGAAAATGATAAAATTAAACTGCTCTGGGACTTCAGAATTCAAACAGACAAGCACCTGCAACATAACACCCCAGACTTAACAATTGTCGATAAGGAAGACAAAAAAGTCTGGATAGTGGACGTGGCAGTGCCTGGAGATAGCAGAATAGACGAGAAAGAACTGGAGAAGATAACAAAATACAAAGACCTACAAATAGAAATAGAAAGACTGTGGCAAAAGCAAGCAAGGGTAGTACCAATAGTCATAGGCTCCTTGGGTACAATCCCAAAACAACTGGAGCACCACTTGAACATCATTGGCATTGACAAATTCGCTATTAGTCAATTGCAAAAGGCGGCCTTATTGGGAACTGCTTCCATCCTGCGACGATATCTGTAATACCATCAAACATCCACATCTGCCTATCCCAGGTCCTGGGTAAGGACTCGATAGGTAGACAAAATGCCAAATCCAGTCTGAACATCTGGCTGACTGTGCGATGATCGATAATAATAATAATAGTACCGAGTCTTATTTTCAGGGAAACACAGGACTGTTCCTCCTCTAAAATCTATGCTTCTGAGTTTAGCTCAATTCAGATTTCTGGTGTGTCCTGTTTTGCCAAACATATTCTTTATTCTCTGTCTTTAGGAGCGGCAGCTAACAAGATGTGTACAATGAAGACACAGCACTGAATTACTTCAGTCTGTTTTGAAGGCAGCACAAAGGCATCCGAAATGAAAGGGTGCATTTGTTTGGATCTTCTTCAGAAGACAAACCAATGCTGTCTTCGGTTTGTAGCAGACTCATCAAGGGAATAATAAAACAACAAATTAGACCAGACTAAAGAGACATCATGAGTTAGCATTTTGAAGGAATCCAGCCACTGGCTATGCTTGTACAACCGTAGAAGTTCAATAAATGAATAAATAAATAAACTTGTCACCCTATTTTGGGGATTTCTACAAGAGACCGAATCATACCAACCAGTTGAATTTACTTATCAATAAGCTACTATATAATTGTTCATAATTAAAACTAATCAGTGTTAGCATAGCAATAGCACTTAAGACTTATGTACCACTTCACAGTGCTTTACAGCTCTCTTGAAGTGATTTACAGAGTCAGCATCTTGCCCCCAACAATCTGGGGTCCTCATTTTATCAACCTTGGAAGGATGGTCAGGATCGAACTGCTGGCAGTCAGCAGAGTCAGCCTGCAATACTGCATTCTGACCACTGTGCCACTCTTGGTTGCGTAGCATGTTGTGTTCCTGCTATTCCTGGTTTGTAAGTAAACTGATTAAGCATTTTAGAGTCCAGCAAGAGTTATAATACCTAGAAAACAAGTTATTACCATAAACTCTATGATTTATTCTGGAGGACATAATATGTTATAACATACTGTACCGTAATAGTTGTATTTTGCTAGCCTGGATTTCCTGTATTTATTTATTTGTTAGATTTCTAGGCCATTTTTATTATTTTTATGAACAAGGCAGTGAACATACATACCGTAAATGCCGGCGTACAAGGCGACCTGGCGTATAAGACAACCCCCGTCTTTATAGCCGGGCCGCATTCCTAGAACGTCGTCTTATACGCCGGAAACTACCAGTATTTCCGGCGTATAAGACGACTCGGCGTATAAGACGACCCCCGTCTTTGGCGCCGATTTCAGCGCTCGTGGAAGTCGTCTTATACGCCGGCATTTACGGTAATGTCCTTTCTCCTCCTATTTTCCCCACAATAACAACTGAGACTGCATTGTGCTGAGAGAGAGTGATTGATCTAAAGCAGTGGTTCTCAACCTTTCTAATGCTGCGACCCCATAATACAGTTCCCCATGTTGTGGTGACCCCCAATCACTTATACATCACCGGTTGCCAGGGCTGTGTCCAAAGAAAAGGGGAAAAAAATGGCGGACAGCCTTGTTTGGCGACCCCCGTGAAATGGTCGTTCGACCCCAAATGGGGTCCCGACCCACAGGTTGAGAACCACTGATCTAAAGTCATCCAGCTGACTTTCCTTTAAAATCATCCAGCTGATTTTGGGTCCATCACTAGGAGAGTGTGAATTCTAGTCCTGCTCACACTCTCCTGGTGATTGACCCAAAGTCACCCATTCAGCTTTTATGCTTTAGGTAGGTCTAAAACTCACAGTCCTTTGATGTTTGGCCCAAGGTTACGCAGCTGACATTTATGCCTAAAGCGGGACTGGAACTCAGAATCTCTTGGTGATTGGCCAAAGTCACCCAGCCAGCTTTTGTGCCTAAGCACTTTTGTGCCTAAGGCAGGGCTGGAACTCACAGGCTCCTGGTTTCTAGGCCAAAACCTTAACACTATGCCAAACCGTCTCTATGTATTGTCTGAATACAGTATCTGAATACAGTATAAATGTATTGTTATGAATACATTTGGTTAAAGGAACAAAGACAGTGCTGGAGTATTTTTCCCCATACCCCAAAGTCATATTCAATACAAATTTTTATGAATTATTATAAAAGGGAAGTTCTTACTGTGGCAGGTCTTTCACCGTCTTTCCGAAATCAGGATCTGAGGCTGTTTTATGGCTGCCATCTTTTGATTGATGGGTTTCCGAAACTCGCATGACTGTGTAGCGCTGAGATCCTGTGAAATCAGATGTTACGATAAGACCATTGATTTGTGCCTGTCATTTGGTTCACCTGAACATATCGATGCTCTCATCGGCAACCAACGTTCTGAGGTTCCTGCTCTGCCTTCTGTTAAAATAAGGTTGTCAACTCTTTAACAAAGATTGCTTATTTCTATTGCTTCTATTTCTTAGCTAGGCTTTGACTTTAATCATTTAAAAGTAATCCTTCTGAAAGAATTCAAATATAAAATTGTTGGGAAACTTTATTTCTACTGAATTAGCTTCTCTCCAAGTGGATACAGAAAGATAAAGATGCTTTGTCAATGGAACCCGTTGCATTTTCTTTTCTTTTTTTTAATCTATAATTACACTCTGCAATTTTTTCCATGCAATAACTGTATTTTTGCAATCTTTTTTTTACCCCTTTTCCCTTTTCTTTTAAAGTAAATATTTTTTAAAAAATACATCTGTCTACAGTGGGGTGCAAGACTTCTCTGATGAATTCAAGACATCCTTACTATTTATTTATATTCTGCCTTTATTATTATTATATTTACCAGTGGAACAACCTGCCTCCAGAAGCGGTGAATGCTCCAACACTGGACGTTTTTAAGAAGAGACTGGATAGCCATTTGTCCGAAATGATATAGTGTTACCTGCCTGAGCAGGGGGTTGGACTAGATGACCTCCAAGGTCCCTTCCAACTTTTTATTATTATTATTGTTATTGTTATTGTTACTGTTATTATTATCATCATCATCATCATTATAAATAATTCAAGATGGCAAACACACACAATGCTCCTTCCTTCTCTTATTTTCCCCATAACAACAACCTGTTAGGGAAGAAGGAAGGAAAGAAGGAAGGAAGGAAGGAAGGAAGGAGGGAGAGAGGGAGGGAGAGAAGGAGGGAGGGAGGGAAGAAGGAGGGAGGGGGGGAGGGAGGGAGGGAGGGAGGGAGGGAGGAAGGGATGGAAGGGAAGGATGGGAAGGAAGGAATATTGTGTGTTCGCTGTCTTGAGTTATTTGTGAAAATAATAAAGGCAGGATACAAATGAATGAATGAATGAATGAATAGTTGCCATGTCCCAGAGTCACGTGATCCCCTTTTGTGACCTTTTGACAAGCAAAGCCAGTGGGGAAGCTGGATTCCCTTTACAACCCATGTTTCACTTAGCGACCGTGGCAAGAAAGGTCATAACATGGGGCAAAACTCATTTAACAACGGTCTCGCTTAGTAACAGAATTTTTACTTGTGATCGTAAGTCGAAGACTACCGGTAGATAAATATTATTGCCTTGAAATCCACACTGAATAATCTAATGCATCAAGGTTCATAATACTGCGATTAAAAAACAAACAAACAATGGGAAAATATTATAGCGCCTTGTATCCTTGAGAGAAGAGAAGTGGGCTATTTTGGCAGGCTCCCAACATCCTGAAAAGGAGCTCTGCTAAAGGAATCTGGTTGAGATTCAGTTCACGTACCTGGGAGGCGATGAGGGTACCCCAAAATGGGTACTGAAATCAAGAGGGAACCAGCCCCAGCGCCCAAGAATCCAATCCACCATGCTCCAACCCACAGGGAATTATCGGGTGTAAGATCAATTCTGGGAATAAAACCAGGAGAAAAGCTGTAGATTTTCAGAAATCCAATCCAATGTCCCTCTCTGGCTGTGGCAGATCACGGAAGCAAAGCTAATTCACACAAGCATGAGATGTAGCTGTTTCTTTCTTCAAAGATATATTAATTCCCTAGTTGCTTGGGAGAAATTTTTCAAGCGGGACATGTTTTTGCAATGATTACAAACTGGGCAATAAATCGAAGTCATTGTTCTTTGCTTTAGGCAGGGCTAAAGGGAAATGACAATAACAACAACAGAGAGCGTATGCACGCGCGCACACACACAGACACAAAATAGACAAGGTTCTCAGCTTTTCCTGCCCAGCCTGAGATTTTTCTGGTTTGTTCAGACTGCATTTGACAACCTGAGACAAAAATAAATGTCATGATAATCACCGTTCTAAGGATAATCGAAAAAAGAAAACTATCTCCATATAAAGTATGTAGACCAGGGGTCTTCAAACTTGGCCCTTTTATGACTTGTGGATTTCAACTCCCAGAATGCTTCAGCCTGGTTACAGAATTCTGGGAGTTGAAGTCCACTCATCTTGAAGCTGTTAATGTTGAGAAACACTGTCCTAGATGCCTGAACCTACATAGCATCTGGACATCCAGATTTACACTGGAAGATCTTACTAGAAATACTCCTCCGAAAATGCTGACATTTATTGAAGCTACATCCCCTGTGGATACTGGCTTTGATTCTACCTGACAGAAGCATATCAAGAAAGGGGCAGAAGGTTTCAGGGTTGATGGAAGGAAAGAGAAAGGGGGCCAGGAACTTACTGTCTCCCAACTTCAGTGTAAATATTGAGAAAGATGCCTCCAATCAAGTAGCCAGCAGCTGGGCCCAATATGGCAGCAGTGTAGAAAACAGCTGAAAAGAGAAAGACACAACGCTGTTGGCCAAAGTTCAACACGGAAGATTTTGGTCTTGGCTCAGGCTCAGATTTGGGCAAAGAAGGCCACTGCAGGAACCCATAACTTTCTCCAAGTTTCGTTCAGTTTTATTAAGTTGAAAGGGATCCAGGGATCTCCAAACTTGGCAACTTTAAGACTTGTGGACCAACTCCCAGGATTCTCCAGCCATCATGGCTGACTAGGGATTTCTGGGAGGTGAAGTCCACAAGTCTTAAAGTTGCCAGGTTTGGAGACCCTTGCTCTGATCCAACCTCCTGGACAATATAAAGGACTACATGACCCAGAGGATTCGTTCCCAATAGGTGGCCTTCAACTGGAGAACCTCTACCAAGGTTTCTTCTCTTGTTCAGTGAGGACTGCATTCCCTGATTAACCAGCAGGAATTCTAATTTTTTGTTGCCCAGGCCCAGATGGACTTCAGGAAGCGGCATCCACACAGAGAACTGGTTGTTCACATATTTGAATCCCACCACTGGATAGAGATAGATAGATAGATAGATAGACAGACAGACAGACAGACAGACACAGACACAGAGAGAGAGATAGAGATAAAAGATAGAGATGATAGATATAATGGTGGGATTCAGCCAGTTTGCACCACTTCAGCAGAACTGATAGCTATTTTTTTGTTACCAAGGTCCAGAATGGACTTCCGGAAGCGGCATCCACACAGAGAACTGGTTGTTCACATATTTGAATCCCACCAATGGATAGCTAGCTAGCTAGCTAGATAGATAGATAGATACAGACAGAGAGAGAGAGAGAGAGAAAGGGAGAGAGAGAGAGGGAGAGAGAGAGGGAGAGAGAGAGAGAGAGATAAAAGATAGAGATGATAGATACAGTGGTGGGATTCAGCCAGTTTGCACCACTTCAGCAGAACCGATAGCTATTTTTTTGTTGCCAAGGCCCAGAATGGACTTCCGGAAGCAGCATCCATACAGAGAACCGGTTGTTCACATATTTGAATCCCACCACTGGATAGCTATCCAGTGGTGGGATTCAAATAGATAGATAGATAGATATCATTCGGTGACATCATCCTGCCCATTCCATCATTCTGTGAACCACAAGGCTTACCAATATACACAGGGGAATAGTTGGACTTGACATTTTCATCCAGATAGGTCACCCCAAGGGTATAAAGTGGCGTTGCTCCAATCCCATGTAGAAACTGACCGAGCATGAAGACAAACTGATAATTGGACAGTGTGGAGACACTTTCTGCACACCACGCAGTTTGATTGGAGGAACACGTGCCAATCTCCTCTGAAAAATGGACTTCGTATTGGCTGGTGGTGAAATGAGGCAAGGCAAAAATGAGGGAGCCAATCCCCATGATCAAAACTCCCCAGCCCAGCCACCGTGGTTTATGCCCATTGCCCCCAAAGTAACTGACAAACGTTAAACACACGCAGGCCGCGATGTCATAGGAGCTGGCAATCAAACCGCTTTGGTAGCTCTGAAGATCAAAGCGCCGTTCGATCGACGTAATGACGGTGTTGATAAAGCCGTTGACAGTCATGCCTTGCAAGAAGGAAGCCACGCACAGGAAGAACAGAACCCCTTTTGGGGTGTTGAAAAACTGTAAACAACTCGGGGTGAAGCCTCCCCATCCACACACCAGGACCTCCCGTTCAGTGGAGACGTATTTAATGCTGCCATTGAACCCGTTTTCGTTTGGGGATCTCGCCTCACAGAGAGGCTTCATGCAGGAATCTGAAGGACTGTTTGTGTTGGAGTAGAACGTCCCATTGCTCAAAGGGGTGGTGCAGGATTCCTCGGGACTGGGGCTGTCAAAAGGAGGGCTGTTCTCCACAGAATTGAGTGTGTTGGAAAAAATAAGTTTGTGGGTGCAGTGGAAGCCATTTTCTCCCACCATATTGTGAGACATTTCCATCAAACAGGGCAGGCTGATGTTATCAGATGTCTTTCTGTCTCTCTCTGTCTCTGTCTCTCTTTTTTTCTTCTCGTCCTTCCACAAGCTGGCTTGGATCCTTGTGGTTGAAAGCTGAAATCTTGGTCTTCAGATGAAGGGATTTTTGTGGGAACTAGATAAATAAGTAGGTGGACCATAGAGAGATCCTGAAACACTTCATTCTGAAAAAGAACATAAGAGAAATCAGCAGAATATCATAGAATAACAGAATAATAATAATAATAATAATAATAATAATAATAATAATGATAAAGTTGGAAGGGACCTTGGAGGTCATCTAGTCCAACCCCCTGCTCAGGCAGGAAACCCTATACATTTCGGACAAATGGCTGTCCAGTCTCTTCTTAAAAACTTCCAGTGTTGGAGCATTCACCGCTTCTGGAGGCAGGTTGTTCCACTGGTTAATTGTTCTAACTGTCAGGAAGTTTCTCCATAGATGATAATAATAATAATAATAATAATAATAATAATATAATAATAAAATAATAATAATAAAATGATCTTGGAAAACTGCAAGAGAAGGAAGACCAACCTGAATGTGGCATGGATTGACTACAAAAAGGCATTTGACTCTCTGCCACATGATTGGATAATAAAGTGCCTAGAAATAACAGGAGTCAGTAGAAACATCAGAAAATTTGTGCAAAGATCGATGGCACAATGGAAGACACAGTTGCAGATCAATGGTGAGAGGCTGGGAGAGGTTAATATCAAGAGAGGAATATTTCAAGGAGATTCATTATCACCATTACTATTTGTTATTGCACTGTTTCCTCTGTCAACAATACTGAATAACTCAGGACATGGCTATCAAACATCAAAAACATCTGCCAGACTATCCCACCTCCTTTATATGGATGATCTGAAGCTGTATGGAAAAACATCATCTGAAATAGAATCGCTGCTCAACACTGTCCGTATATATAGCCAAGATATTGTAATGGAGTTTGGCTTGGACAAATGTGCCACACTTACTATCAAACAAGGAAAAATAGTGAAAACTGAAGGAATCAAGATGCCCCACGAAAATAACATTAAGAGTCTGGATGAGGAAGAGTACTACAAATACTTGGGTATCCTTCAAGCTGACAACATCAAGCACACTGAAGTCAAGAAAAAAATTAGAGGTGAATACATCAAGAAAGTGAAGAAGATCTTAAAATCCAAACTCAATGGAGGAAATACCATAAAGGCAATCAACACCTGGGCAATCCCAGTCATTAGGTACACAGCTGGAATAGTGGACTGGACTCAAGCAGAACTAAAAGCAATGGATAGGCAGACCAGAAAAATAATGACAATGAATCATGCCCTTCATCCACGCAGTGACATTGATAGACTTTATCTACCAAGGCAAATAGGTGGGCGTGGAATGCTACAAGTACATCAGATGGTTGAAGAAGAAAAAATGGCTTTGGAAGAATATCTGAAGAACAATGATGAAGATGCACTGAAATTAGTATATCAGGAAGGCTTACTAACTACTGGAGAGACCAAACTGGCCTACAAGAAAGACCAAATGAAGAACAGAATAGAGGCATGGGAAGACAAAGCACTACATGGCCAATACATGAAAAAAATAGCTGGGAAAGCAGATAATAATAAAACCTGGCAATGGCTAAGAGCAGGAAAATTGAAGAAAGAGACCGAGGGACTAATTCTGGCTGCACAAGACCAAGCCTTAAGGACAAATGCATACAAAGTCAAAATTGAGAAGACAGCAACAGACAGTAAGTGCCGCCTATGCAAAGAAGCTGAAGAAACAGTGGACCACTTGGTAAGCTGTTGCAAGAAGATTGCACAAACTGATTACAAGCAGCGGCATGACAAAGTAGCAACAATGGTGCATTGGAAGATCTGCAAAAAATATCATTTGCCTGTAAGCAAAAACTGGTGGGATCATAAAATAGAGAAAGTCATAGAAAATGATAAAATTAAACTGCTCTGGGACTTCAGAATTCAAACAGACAAGCACCTGCAACATAACACCCCAGACTTAACAATTGTCGATAAGAAAGACAAAAAAGTCTGGATAGTGGATGTGGCAGTGCCTGGAGATAGCAGAATAGAAGAGAAAGAACTGGAGAAGATAACAAAATACAAAGACCTACAAATAGAAATAGAAAGACTGTGGCAAAAGCAAGCAAGGGTAGTACCAATAGTCATAGGCTCCTTGGGTGCAATCCCAAAACAACTGGAGCACCACTTGAACACCATTGGCATTGACAAATTCGCTATTAGTCAATTGCAAAAGGCGGCCTTATTAGGAACTGCTTCCATCCTGCGACGATATCTGTAATACCATCAAACATCCACATCTGCCTATCCCAGGTCCTGGGTAAGGACTCGATAGGTAGACAAAATGCCAAATCCAGTCTGAACATCTGGCTGACTGTGCGATGATCGATATAATAATAATAATAGGAAGAAGAAGAAGAGAGAAAGAAGAAGAAGAAGAAGAAGAAGAAGAAGAAGAAGAAGAAGAAGAAGAAGAAGAAGAAGAAGAAGAAGAAGAAGAAGAAGAAGAAGAAGAAGAAGAAGAAGAAGAAGAAGAAGAAGAAGAAGAAGAACTGGAGAAGATAACAAAATACAAAGACCTACAAATAGAAATAGAAAGACTGTGACAAAAGCAAGCAAGAGTAGTACCAATAGTAATAGGCTCCTTGGGTGCTAGCTATCCATTGGTGGGATTCAAATATGTGAACAACCGGTTCTCTGTGTGGATGCCGCTTCTGGAAGTCCATTCTTGACCTTGGCAACAAAAAAATAGCTATTAGTTCTGCTGAAGTGGTGCAAACTGGCTGAATCCCACCATTATATCTATCATCTCTATCTTTTATCTCTCTCTCTCTCTCTCTCTCTCTCTCTCTCTGTGTGTGTGTGTGTGTGTGTCTATCTGGAGCACCATTTGAACACCATTGGCATTGACAAATTTGCTATTAGTCAATTGCAAAAGGCGGCCTTACTAGGAACTGCTTCCATCCTGCGACAATATCTGTAATACCATCAAACATCCACATCTGCCTATCCCAGGTCCTTGGTAAGGACTCGATAGGTAGACAAATGCCAAATCCAGCCTGAACATCTGGCTCACTGTGCGATAATCCATAACAATAACAACAACAACAACAACAATAATAATAATAATAATAATAATAATAATAATAATAATAATAATAATAATAGTCTTCCAGTAGTTGAAGGGCCATCATACAGAACAGGGGATTGACTTATTCCCCAAAGCACCAGAGGGCAGGACAAGAAGCAACAGGTGGAAGCTTGTCAAGGAGAGATCCCACCTAGAATTGAGGAGAAATTTCCTGACAGTGGGAACAATTAATCAATGGAACAGCTTACCTCCAGAAGTTGTGGGTGCCCATCACTGGGATGGTATAGGGCCTCCCACCTTGAGCAGGGCGTTTGACCAGAAGACCTCCAAGGTGCCTCCCAGCCCTATGATTCGATATTCTATGTTCTAAGTAGCATTTATTCCTGTTTATTATACAGGAATCATAACATGTCATGGTTCCGATAGATGAAACCCATCGAAGAACTTCAAGGCAAGGATTCTTTCTTAAAGAACATTTTATTGAGGAAACCAATTATCGGCACTCCATAGTTGAACCCAAAGCTAAGCTTCCCCCACCCAGATACAAAGTAACAAGTTGCAATTCCCACTCCCATAAGGCAGTCATAAATCACATTCTCCAATTAACTTAAAACACGCCAGCCAAATATTATCAGTCTGTGTCCTTGAGTTCCCATGAAGCTGCGCTATTATTATGGCTAGCTGAGCTCAAGCATTCACCCCATCCCCCCCTTCTACATATGTTTTCCTAAAGAGCAAAGAAAGCAAGCTAAAAGCAAAGTAAAACGGCTTTAATTTCTCTCAGTTGTCATAGCGGGAACATCTATTGTCACAGCGTTGTCACATGTTCAGGCCAAATCACTGGTGGCCACGTTCTGCTTGAACACATGACCTACTTTGGAGCATGATTGTGTCTGAGCCCTTTTTTGATCGCATAAGAAGGCAAGTAATTGTATCCCTTTCCATCATTAAAGATGCGATCTACAGGAAGAGTCAAGATGGCTTTTTGACTGACAATTTTGGTCATCATCTGCTGTCCTCATATCAGCAGTGTAGTATCAAGGCCACTTAGTCATTTGGACACCAGCCATTTTCTGGGGTCTCCCAACCTCTGCAAAGGAGACCAAGAAATTGTCATTTCTTAGTTGTTGGTTGTGTTCTCCAAAAGGGTGAAAAAGAATCATATTACAGAATAACAGAGTTGGAAGGGACTTTGGAGGTCTTCTAGTCCAACCCCCTGCATAACCAGGAGATCCTATACCATTTGGAACAAATGGCTGTCCACTCTCTTTTTGAAAACCTCCAGTGATGGAGCACCCACAACTTCTGGAGCCTAGTCGTTCCACTGATGATGATGATGATGATGATGATGATGATGATGATGCGATGATTAATACCTTGACGTGGTTGTGGGGTTTGTGTACTCTGAGGAAGATGAGAGCTATGCCAGAGGTTCAACCATACTGGACAGGTCTCATCAGAGGAGTCAGACAAAGAGTGTCTCTCCCATAAAAAATATGGTGAGACGTAAATTTCAGAATGCCATACTGGCTCGGATGTCGCCCGGGTTAACAAGGTCCGCGCTAGATATTGGAGTTCCTGGATATCTGGTGAAAAATGGGTTACAGGACTCAGGACTGTTGGCTGAGCAACCAGGGCCAGCAGCTGCAGAACTACTGGAAGAAAAGGTGTTTACCCGTCGCAGATACACAGTGATTAAAACAAAGAAATAATGATCTGTTACTAGAGATCAACTCCAACAAGAAGAGGATATCTAAAGCGAATGCACCAGTTCTGGAAAGAACAACATCCAGAATCAGAAATAACAGACAGGTTCACTATTGGCCAGTTGCAGAGGGCAGCCTTGCTGGGAACTGCTTCCATCCTGCGACGATATCTGTAGTACCATCAGACATCCACATCTGCCTATCCCGGGTCCTGGATAAGGACTCGATGGATGGACAGAGTGCTAGGTCCAGTATGAGCATCTGGCTGACTGTGCGATGATCGATAACAATAATAATAGTAAAGTTGGAAGGGACCTTGGAGGTCATCTACTCCAACCCCCTGCTCAGGCAGGAAACCCTATACCATTTCGGACAAATGGCTTTTCAGTTTCTTATTAAAAACTTCCAGTGTTGGAGCATTTACTGCTTCTGGAGGCAGGTTGTTCCACTGATTAATTGTTCTCACTGTCAGGAAGTTTCTCCTTAGTTCTAGGTTGCTTCTTGTCCTGCCTTCAGGCGCTTTGGAAAATAGCTTGATTCCCTCTTCTTTGTGGCAGCCCCTGAGATATTGGAATATTGGAATACTGCTATCATGTCCCCCTTTGTCCTTCTCTTCGTTAAACTAGACATACCCAATTCCAGCAACCATTCCTTATATGTTTTAGCCTCCAGTCCCCTAATCATCTTTGTTGTTCTCACTGTCAGGAAATTTCTCCTTAGTTCTAGGTTGCTTCTCTTCTTAATTAGTTTCCATCCATTGCTTCTTGTCCTACCCTCAGGTGCTTTGATAACAGGTCAACCCTCTTCTCTCTGTGACAGCCCCACAAATATTGATAGACTGCTATCATGTCACACACACACACCCCAAAGTAGAAAAGAAACAATTATGGGGTGTTTAGAAAAGCCCTACTCTCCTAAATCTACTCTGGAATTTTTCTGTCTTTCAACCTTTGGGTTGATGCAGGCTTAATCAGCACCACACTGCTCTAGGGACTTCGAAGCTAAAATTAAGTCCACCGACATACTAACCCAGTTCATGATCTGGTGAAGGATTTTGTTTGAATAGGGTCATCCAGAAACAATTGCCCCACCCTAAGGAACTAATCATCTTGGTCCATTAGGATATTGAGAGGAGAACCCTGATGAATTTTCGTGATTCGTGTGGCAACAGAGGATCCCCAGTTTGCTGTGTTTGATCCTAGATATTCCCTAAAAGCCTTTTCCCAAATGGATACTGAAGTGTGTTGCAAATGCTGGCAGAGATTTTATATTTTCCAAGATTTTGGGGGGGCAAGCATGAGGGCACCATGGCCTCCTGTGGAACGGCCTGCAATTGATATCCTTCCAGAGTCAGCTGGTCAATTGGCATTTATGAGATTAGGTAACCTCACTTTATGGTTATAAATAAATGCAACTGTATATACGTACAACTGGATAATCTAGACAACTTGGACTACTTGCAACTTGAGCTGGGCTTCCTCCACGCCTGGTGGTTTTGAATTGAGTTGAGTTGGGATGGAAATTCCCAAAATCCCAGCCTACCTTCTTGCAGAAATTTCTGAGAATTGTAGTACAAAAGTGTGATTGCCATATATGGAATACTGCATTCAGTTCTGGTCACCATGTTGAGACTCTGGAAAGAGTGCAGAGAAGAGCAAATAAGATGATTAGAGGACTGGAGGCTAAAACTATACTACGAATGATTGAGGGAACTGAGTACACTTAGTCTAGCAAAGAGAAGAACAAAGGATGACATCATAGCAGTGCTTAAATATCTCAGGGGCTGCCACAAAGAAGAGGGAGTCAAGCTATTCCCCCAAGAACCTGAAGGCAGGACAAGAAACTGCCTACTACCTCATAGTTCCCTTCATCCGGTTAGATCCCACAGGCTGGGCCTCCTTCAGGTCCCGTCGGCCAAGCAGTGCCATTTGGCGGGGCCGCGGAGGAGGGCTTTCTCTGTGATGGCGCCCACGTTTTGGAACCAGCTCCCCCCGGAGATTAGGACCGCTCCCACCCTGTTGGTTTTCCGTAAGTTGCTTAAGACCTGGCTTTTCCGGCAGGCCTGGGGTTTATAAAATCTGACCCCTGGATGACTGTTCTTGTACTGGTTGTTTTGTTATGTTTTATGTGTTTTTATTGTTAGCCGCCCAGAGTCCTCCGGGAGTGGGGCGGCTTATAAATTTTAAAAATAAATAAATAAATACTAGATGGAAGCTTATTAAAGAGAGATCCAAGCTAGAATTAAGGGGAAAATTTTGTCACAGAGAACAACTGATCAGTGGAGCAGCTTGCCTCCAGACGTTGTGGGTGCTCCATCAGCAGAGGTTTTCAAGAAGAGATTGGACAGCCATTTGCCCAGAATGGTGTGATGTAATAATAATAATAATAATAATAATAATAATAATAATGATGATGATGATGATGATGATGATGATGATGAAGTTGGAAGGGACCTTGGAGGTCATCTAGTCCAACCCCCTGCTCAGGCAAGAAACCCTATACCATTTCAGACAAATGGCTGTCCAGTCTCTTCTTAAAGAGTTCCAGTGTTGGAGCATTCACCGCTTCTGGAGGCAGGTTGTTCCACTGATTAATTGTTCTAACTGTCAGGAAGTTTCTCCTTAGTTCTAGGTTGTTTCTCTCCTTGATTAGTTGCTTCTTGTCCTGCCTTCAGGTGCTTTGGAGAATAGCTTGACTTCCTCTTCTTTGTGGCAGCCCCTGAGATACTGGAACACTGCTATCATGTCACCCCTAGTCCTTCTTTTCATTAAACTAGACATACCCAATTCCAGCCACCATTACTTATATGTTTTGCCTCCAGTCCCCTAGTCATCTTTGTTGCTCTTCTCTGTCTCCTACTTGAGCAGTGGATTGGACCAGAAGATCTCCAACATCCCTTTCATCTCTGTTATTTTGTATTTTGGTATAAACATATTAGGATAGGGAAGCCCAGTTTAGATCTTAAACAGAACTGAAATTTGGGGCCAAGATAACCAATATCTGGTTTAGTGTTTCTTAGCCTTGGCAACATTAAGATATGTCGGCTTCAACTCCCAGAATTCCCCAGAATGAACAATTGAGACGATCCCAATATCCAAGTAACATATAGTCCAAGTAACATATAGTCCAATTAGAAGCGACTAATGATACAAATTTATTCATATGGAGGATCAACTATAGGGAGCCTTTCATTAATTCTCCTCTGGAACAGGACAATTCCTAGCGGAAAAGTTCTGAAGTCAAGGACATTCACAGTTGAAGCATTTTACTTTCTTCCTAAGAGGGAAAATGAAACTTGGCCAAAGAGGAAATAGAACAAATGCATTGCATGATTTATTGTATTGCTGGAAATAACGGGCTCTGAATAACGGATCTGTTTTCAGATTTAGAGAACTAAAAACATTACTTCGGGAGAATGTTCTGATTCTTCAAGTAAAGTGGTGCCTCGATACTCATCATTAATTGGTTCTAGGAGGCACAATGAGTACTAAAAATGATGAGTACCAAACAAATTTTTCCCATGAGGATAGTGAGTCACAAGGCAACTGACATCGACAAGTTCTAGCTTGTGCAATGAGTACTAAACAAACGATGAGTACAGGGACAAGATTTTTGCATCAAAATGCATTGAGTATCAAATTTGATGAGTTTCAAAGCAGTTGAGTACCAAGGTATTACTGTAATAAATTATTATCTTTTAGTATCATCTCAAAGGTGCGAAAATGGCAAATACACACAGCATGGATTTTCACAATGGCACCAAAAGAAACCTGGGGAGAAAAAATTCAAAAGTGCTACATATCTAGGGATATGGACATGCCAGTTCAAATATACTTAGACAGCATTTCATAGACTGCCCGAGGCAGCAATTAGGAGCCCTCTACTTCTAAACAAATAAGGCAAATGCCACTGGAAGAGAATATTTGTAGCTCAGTGTTGAACTGAGGGGATTCTGGGTGCTCTCTGAGCTTGGCTGTTTTCTTGCAGACGTTCCATTACCCAACTAGGTAACATCATCATAGTGCTAGCATTGTGCACTAGCACTACTCTCTAAAAGAATGCAAATGATCAGCTGTCTGCAAGGAATATAAATCCTTCCATTCCCCACCATCCAGGCAAGCCTGAAGAAGCTTCTGGGATGAGAAGTGAAATGTCTTCAAAGAAAAACAAGACAGTCCAGTTGCCTCATGAAAAAAGCACCTTTAGCAATAGCACTTAGACTTATGGTATATACCGCTTCACAGTGCTGTACAGCCCTCTATAAATGGTTTACAGAGACAGCCTCTTGCCCACAACAATCTGGGTCCTCATTTTACTGTCCTCGGAAGGATGGAAGGCTGAGTCAACCTTGAGCCGATGAGATTCAAACTGCAGAACTGCTGGCAGCCGGCAGTCAGCAGAGGTAGCCTGCAGTACTACATTCTAACCATTGCACCACCAGGGCTCTTTGGGATAACAATGATCTGGATGACTGAGAATCTCCCTAGTCCAGGGTAGGCAACCTTGGCTCTTTTACGACTTGTGGACTTCAATATCCAGAATTCATGAACCAGCCATGCTGGCTCAGGAATTCTCGGGGTTGTAGTCCACAAGTCCTAAAAGAGCCAAGGTTGCCTACCCCTGCCCTAGACAGTCAAACTCAGATAGCACCGGGGAACCCTAAAACAACTGCTTCAGGAGGAAGCACTGGGGACAGTGAGGCTCATCTTCATGAATTCTGGACTACTGTAATGTGCTCCTCATAGAGCTGCCTCTGAGGATTAAATGCTCAGCCTTAAGCATGTGTTCTGTCCCAGCCTACGTGAGTCCTTGTTATGCTCACAAGAAGAAACCCCTCTTCCAAGAAATAGGCAGGAACCACAAGAAAAAAACAACCCCTTTTATTATTCACAGACCTGAGTCAATGTCCAAGGCAAACAAACACAGTCCACAGAAACTCAATCCTCAACACAAACGGTTGCCTTCGGCAACCAGCACCTCCCACACCTTCCCTTTTATTGTGCAGCCAAGGCATGGCTTCCTAATGCCTTCTCCTTTGCCTTTGGATCCACCCCATTGCATTCCTCTGTCCTACTCGCTTCTCTTGCCTGTGCTTTCATGCTTCCTGGATTTGTCCCAACTGTTCTTCATCATTGTCCAACTCAGGCTCCCAGCACAGCTGTGTCTCAGCCTGGGCACGAGTAGAGGGGCCAGGGTCCTCATCCAACTGTAAGTCTTGGAGCTTCTCAGAACCTTCCTCTGACTCTAATGTCACTCCAAACCCCTCCTCCTCATCTGATTCCTCAGACTCAGCTGCCGGATCCACTGGCTGGCGAGGAATCACAACACTATGCTACCCTATTGTTCCAAGCCCTGCACTGGACTCTAATTTGTTTTTGGATGCAAGTCAAAGTGCAGTCTGAACCTCTAATGCTCCTTCCTGGATGGCTTGGTGTTGAAGTACCTTCAGGACTGTCTTCTCCAGCTGGAGTTAACTTGCTCACCTGCACATTCCTGCTTCTTATTCTTCAGTATTACAACATGGAGAAGACTGAAGTATGCTGCTATTGCTTTTCAGTAGCCGTGTCCTCATTGTGAAACAGCCACCTGGTTGATATCAGTCTGGCCATGCATTGGTGTCCTACCAGAAGAGATACTTTTTTCAGAAGGCCTATAGTAGGGGTGTCAAACTTCCGGCCCATGGGCCAAATGCATCATAGCGAAACCACGCCCACCCCACTGCCAGCAATGGAAAAAAAGTCATGATATGTCGTGACACATCACGTGACGTTGCAAGTTTGACACCTACAGTAATTGAGATGAATCTGAGGTATTGTCAGAGGAAAGACCAGGTTCAATTTGTCCGAAATGGTGTAGGGTTTCCTGCCTGAGCAGGGGATTGGACTAGATGACCTCCAAGGTCCCTTCCAACTTTACTATTACTATTATTATTATTATCATTCATCGCACAGTCAGCCAGATGTTCAGACTGGATTTGGCATTTTGTCTACCTATCGAGTCCTTACCCAGGACCTGGGATAGGCAGATGTGGATGTTTGATGGTATTACAGGTATCGTCGCAGGATGGAAGCAGTTCCTAATAAGGCCGCCTTTTGCAATTGACTAATAGCAAATTTGTCAATGCCAATGGTGTTCAAGTGGTGCTCCAGTTGTTTTGGGATTGCACCCAAGGAGCCTATTACTATTGGTACTACCCTTGCTTGCTTTTGCCACAGTCTTTCTATTTCTATTTGTAGGTCTTTGTATTTTGTTATCTTCTCCAGTTCTTTCTCTTCTATTCTGCTATCTCCAGGCACTGCCACGTCCACTATCCAGACTTTTTTGTCTTTCTTATCGACAATTGTTAAGTCTGGGGTGTTATGTTGCAGGTGCTTGTCTGTTTGAATTCTGAAGTCCCAGAGCAGTTTAATTTTATCATTTTCTATGACTTTCTCTATTTTATGATCCCACCAGTTTTTGCTTACAGGCAAATGATATTTTTTGCAGATCTTCCAATGCACCATTGTTGCTACTTTGTCATGCCGCTGCTTGTAGTCAGTCTGTGCAATCTTCTTGCAACAGCTTACCAGGTGGTCCACTGTTTCTTCAGCTTCTTTGCATAGGCGGCACTTACTGTCTGTTGCTGTCTTCTCAATTTTGACTTTGTATGCATTTGTCCTTAAGGCTTGGTCTTGTGCAGCCAGAATTAGTCCCTCGGTCTCTTTCTTCAATTTTCCTGCTCTTAGCCATTGCCAGGTTTTATTATTATCTGCTTTCCCAGCTATTTTTTTCATGTATTGGCCATGTAGTGCTTTGTCTTCCCATGCCTCTATTCTGTTCTTCATTTGGTCTTTCTTGTAGGCCAGTTTGGTCTCTCCAGTAGTTAGTAAGCCTTCCTGATATACTAATTTCAGTGCATCTTCATCATTGTTCTTCAGATATTCTTCCAAAGTCATTTTTTCTTCTTCAACCATCTGATGTACTTGTAGCATTCCACGCCCACCTATTTGCCTTGGTAGATAAAGTCTATCAATGTCACTGCGTGGATGAAGGGCGTGATTCATTGTCATTATTTTTCTGGTCTGCCTATCCATTGCTTTTAGTTCTGCTTGAGTCCAGTCCACTATTCCAGCTGTGTACCTAATGACTGGGATTGCCCAGGTGTTGATTGCCTTTATGGTATTTCCTCCATTGAGTTTGGATTTTAAGATCTTCTTCACTCTCTTGATGTATTCACCTCTAATCTTTTTCTTGACTTCAGTGTGCTTGATGTTATTATTATTATTATTATTATTATTATTATTATTATTATTATTATTATTATTACTATTATAATTAAACTGACTTATTACTAAAAGCCTATGTACAGGAATCCTCTCAACTCAGCATCTGCTTACTTAGATAATGGTGAAAAGCACTGGGGGAGGGGTAGGACTGAATTCACTTGTGGCTATATAAGGATTCTATTATATCCTTATATAGGATATAATATAATCTATTCTATCCTCTTCTTCATTCCACCTGAGGTTCTGCCATTCCTTCTCCACCAGGTACATTGGATGGTATTATATTTCATTTTCATATTTTTGATCTTAAAGAGATGGATTATAGGGTGACTTCATTACTGTGGGTGTGTTTTGTTGTAAGCCCACAGAGAATCGTGTATTTATGGTGATGACAAACTGAATCAATCATTCAACCAATCCATCAGTCAAAGATAGCATTTTCTCAGGATGACTTCAGCAAACATAAGTCCTGAAGTCAAAATATAACGAAATTATCCAGAAAAGCAGAGTATTCAAAAAGGTCTAGTTGTTTTACAATGTTCAATAACAGTATCTAAAAAGTTACCATTTGAAAAATATCATAGTAAACCACTTTGATCTCTTTCTTTAAGGGAAAGGGACACAGAAATGTTTTCAATATGTAAATAATGCCTTTTTAAAAATCAAAAACTCATTTGAAAACTGAATGATATATGAGAAAAGCTAACTGTGTACAGGTAGTCCTCGACTTACAACAGTTCATTTAGTGACCGTTCAAAGTTACAACAGCAATGAAAAAAGTGACTTATAACCATTTTTCACACTTATAACCATTGCAGCATCCCCATGGTCCTGTGATTTACATTTTGGATGCTTGACAACTGACTCATTTTATGACGGTTGCAGTGTCCCAGAGTCATGTCATCCCCTTTTGTGACCTTCTGACAAGTAAAGTCAATGGGGAAACCAGATTCACTTAACAAATGTGGCGAAGAAAAGTCGTAAAATGGGACAAACTCACTTAACAAATGTCTCACTTAGCAACATAAATTTTGGGCTCAGTTGTGGTCGTAATTTGAGGACTACCTGTATTAGTCCTGGAATGATGAGTAATTACTGAAAGCTTGTGAAACATGCCAACAATTTAGAATTATGGATGAGAAGAATCTCCAGAAGTACCATTGATCATAAGATTATCACAGAAATGGCAGGCTTCCATGAAAAAGTATCTCTAGAGGTGGATTACTATTCAAAATTTTCATATTCTTGGAGAACACAATAAAACTTCTCTTATACCTCATACATGTACTTTTGCCAAGTGTAAAATCATTTGACAAAGTTATTCCTAATATCCAACTATGTTTAATTTGGGAGAATTTAGATGATTTGCCACTGCTGAGAACTTCACACCTACTTCTTTGAGTCCACATTATGCTCAGTGAAGTAGGATGTCAGAAAGAAGATTACAACATCTCAAGGAATAGTTAATGTCAGAAAGAAGATTACAACATCTCAAGGAATAGTTAATAGAGAGTTTAAATTGGGTGAATCCAATTTACACTTTTATCTTTTGGCTTAGGATAATGCTCAAATTGTTCACGGGATAACATTTGAGGACAAGGATACCGCTGAGAGAAATCCTATTAAAACTGGTAATTAGGAGGGAGTGTGAAAGAAAAGTTGAGAAAGAGACAAGAAAAGCAGAAACATTGTGATCTCAATGCTGAGCGATTTCTTCCTTCAGAAGTGGGAGATAATATTCATGTTGGATAAAGTGGAACAGCAAAATCTCCTCACTTAATTCAGCTGCATAAATTGCTGTGACCTTATTCAATTCAAACAAACGAGACAGTATATACAAGGTACTCCTTAAATGACAACCATAATGGCACCTACCCATTACGGTTGTTACGTCATGATGGTTGTAAATCATCCCTTGACCGACCCAAATTTTTACGACCTTTTTTGCAGTGGTCATTAAGCGAATCACTATGGTGGTTAAGTGAAACTGTGTCTGTTAAACAACAGCAAAGCTATTGTTCACTATGGGGCCTTAGTATGGAAGTAAATGCCATTTTTCAGCAAAAAATATTGTAAATCATAGCCATGCAATCATGGGATACTATAAATAGCTGTAAATGTGAGCCAATTGCTGAACGCCCAAAATGTAGTCGCGTGACTGCAGTGTCGAAATGTAGTCACATGACCACAGGGCCCACCTTCCCCGCAGCCATTGGAATTTCAGAATCGGGTCATGATGGAGGCCAAAATTTCCATTGCTAAGTGAGAAATTTGTTAAGTGAGTTTTCCCCCTTTTTACGACCTTTCTTGCCACAGTTGTTAAGTGAATCATTGCAGTTGTTAGTAAGTTAGTAGCATGGTTGTTAAGTGGGTCTGGCTTCCCCATTGATTTTGCTTGTCAGAAGGTCACAAAAGGGGATCATGTGACCTTGGTGTCATGGTTCCGACAGATGAAACTCTTCAAAGAACTTTGAGGCATTGTTTACCTTAAAGGATCTTTATTCGAGTAGCGTAATATCGGCACTTACATAATCGAAGCCAAAAACTGAATTCCCCTCCCCTGGACACATAGTATCAAAGCACAATTCCCTCCTCCAATTTACAGTCATAAATCACATTCCCCAATTAGTTTGAAACGGGTTTCCCCTCCAGCTCTCCAGCTGCCAATTCCTTATCAGCTCTTATTTCAATAACCTTGATTCTCAGGCTAAGCTCAGTGTTGTTATGTCTAGCTGGACTCTGATTCACATCCCCGTCTCCAGCATCATCTAACTCTAAAGGCGAAAGGGAAAACAATGGCTACATTTCCATCTGTTGTCAGTGCAAAAACATCCAATGTTAGCAGCGTTGACAGCTGGGGCACAGTAGTGGTCATAAGTATGAACCAGTTGCCAAACAGGTAAAATGAGATGTGACTCACTTAATGACTGCCTTGCTTAGCAATGGAAATTCTGGTCCCAATTGGGATTGTTAATCATGGACTATCTCAATTAACAGGCAGTCCTCGACTTAGGACTTCAATTGATCCCAACATTTCTGTTGCCAAGTGAGATGCTTGTTAAGTGAGTTTTGCCCCATTTTACAATTTTGCTTGCCACAGTTGTTAAGTGAATCACTGCAGCTGTTGAGTTATTAACACGGTTGTTCAGTGGGTATGTCTAGTTTAATGAAGAGAAGGACAAGGGGGGACAGGATAACAGTCTTCCAGTATCTCAGTGGCTGCCCCAAAGAAGAGGGAGTCAAGCTATTCTCCAAAGTGCCTGAAGGCAGGATAAGAAGCAATGGATGGAAACTAACCAAGGAGAGAAGCAACTTAGAACTAAGGAGAAATTTCCTGACAGTGAGAACAATTAACCAGTGGAACAACCTGCCTCCAGAAGCGGTGAATGCTCCAACACTGGAAGTCTTTAAGAAGAGACTGGACAACCATTTGTCTGAAGTGGTGTAGGGCTTCCTGCCTGAGCAGGTGGTTGGACTAGAAGACCTCCAAGGTCCCTTTCAATTATTATTATTATTATTATTATTATTATTGCAGCTATCGAGTTAGTAACATGGTTGTCACGTGAATCTGGCATCCCCATTGATGTTGCTTGTCAGAAGATTGCAAAGAGGGATCACATGACACCCCCCCAAGGACACTGCAACCGTCATAAATATGAACAATTTGCCAAACATCCGATTTCTGATCACATGACCACGGGGATGCTGCAAGGGTCGTAAGTGTGAAAAACGGTCATTAATCCCCTTTTTCAATGCTGTTATAACTTTGAACGGTCACTAAACGTTGTAAGTTGAGGACTACCTCTCTTATCCTCCCCTAATGTCCCTCTTCCTTAACAGCAGTAAAGAGAGGATTTGCCTCTTACCTCTTGTTAAGACTGGGGTTAAGGTGTCTATAATAACCATAAAACAATTTTAAACACTAGAGCCATCGCACCACTCTAAGCCACCAATCCTCAAATTAAAAAAAAGAAAAAGAAAAAGATAAAAGCAGGTCTAAAAAGAGATTAAAGGATTTTAGGAACCCACTAAAAGCATAAGTGAAACTAATTTGTAACAGTTCTCATCCCCAGTCATGATATATTGTTAATGCCCTAGATAAGCAGAACCTCAAATGAGATTCTGGCTTTATTTTTCAAATGCTTTCCTGTTTATGCTTCGCTAGAGCATTTTGGCAACTAGTACAGTAATGGCAAAGGACTCAAAATCCATTCCTGGCTTGATTCCATAGGGAAAAAAAAAGGCAGCAGGCTCTAAATGGGGTTTTATATCTGCATCCATCAATGCAACAGTCAGTTATGGTTTTAAAGAAAAAGCTGAGCAACTTGAAAAAAGGAGGGCACCGGCTTTTGTGGGAGCAAAAATCACTTGAGTGATTTTATTTTTTGCCTGCCCTTCTCTTTCACTTTGCTTTAAGAAAGCTTTTTACACATTTGGAAATCACAGATAAAACACTGGAATTGTTTGAATCACTCTTTGGGGCAATCCTGCTGGGAATATAAAGTAAATTGAAGGTTGAAGAGTCAGCAGCAAGACTCACCTCTTAATAAATGAAATAATATTGTACCAGAAATACTTAATGGATTTTTAGTGCATCAAGACTGAACTGATGATATTTTATTGATTTGTTTGTAGATAAGAGATAGGATATGGGATGAAGAGATAAATGTTTATAAGAGTCACTAAATTTGTTTAACGTGATAATATTTCTTGCTTGCTTGCTTCCTCCCTCCCTTCTTCTCTCCTTCCTCCCTCCCTCTCTCCTTCTCTTCTTCCTCCCTCCCTCCCTTCCTCTCTCTCTTCTTCCTTCCTTCCTTCCTTCCTTCCTTCCTTCCTTCCTTCCTTCCTTCCTTCCTTCCTTCCTAACTATTCCTTCCTTCCTTCCTTCCTTCCTTCCTTCCTCCCTCCCTCCCTCCCATTTCATTTTGGTTTTGGAATTAACTGGTTATCTTTCGAGTACAGTGTCTGACGTTCAAATCACCCAATATTTTTTTTTCTCTAAAGTCATGCTAAGATTTCACAAAAAAGAAACAGATAGGATTGTTAAGTACAACAATGGGAAACATTTTTGCTACATATATTAGCAGCAGGCTGAACATTTTGCACATGATTTGTGAAGGGAAACATTTGCACAACACCCTGACCTTGTGGTTAGTGATAATCTAGGTTCATTGCTGTATTGCTCTTACTGTTTTCTGTTGCATACATGGCTTCACCTGTTGTGTGAACTGAACCCATTTGGTTATTTTATGTTTGAATGTATTGTGTAGATCCAGAAAACTGATTATTTCACCTCTTCTTTGCCTCAGGCCCCTAACCTCACAAAATGGGGAATCATAAGCCATTTTCCCCACAGTGTTTGAACTGAATAACCTTTATTGTCATTTTCCTGAATATACAATGGCACATTTTAAAATTCATCTGTATCAGATGAATCAATTCTGAATGAAGGAGATGATCTTGAAACTAAGTTGGCATCAAGATGTAAATTTATAGTTGCGTGTTTTGTGACCTTGGACAATTAGATACATTCAGACAATCACTATACTTTTAACTACAGGATTATATTTTATGTGAACAGGGCTCCTGCTTTGGACACCAGAAGATCAAAACCAGTCAGACTAAACAACACACAATGGGATGAAATAATATCCTCACCTATTGTATAACAGCCTTCTAAAAACTAATTTGAACTAAACACACTCAATGAAGGCAAATTCAAAAGTAGACTATACTAAGGACAAGAATAAGTTTGGGGGAAACTTACTCCCCAGCTTCAAGGTGCCACTGGAAAGCAAAGGGAGTGTTGGAAGAAAAGTCTTCATCATGGTTCAGTCCAAGCCAGGGATAAACAACATGGCGACTGCTTTAGAAAGAAGGTTGCAGTTTATTGAAGAGGAGAGCCAGACAGAAAGATGGTTCTGGCAGGAAAGAGAGAAAAAAAGGGATTAACACATGTAGGGAGTGGGTTTTTATACCCTCTGGAGCCTTTTGTTTGGACTTGTTTCCTGTTCCTGTTTTGAGGCTTTGTATTTCCTGTGTCATGTATTTTGACTTATGTCCCTTTGGCTTATGTGAGTTAATCCTAGTATACCCTGTCTTAGACTTTGGGTGGGGTATGTAGATTTTAGGTGTCTTTGTCTTCCTAAGCTTCTAGCTTCAGCCTTCCTGATGGTTAACATCTGCATATCTATAGAGCTGGTTTCTGCTTGGGGAAGGGAGACTTGGAGCTATTAAGAAAAACTGGGCATGCTTTTCTGCCTCTTCAAGATCCTTTGAGGAAATATATTTTCCTGCTCTTTTAATATTTCCTTCTCTGGTGGGGCTGACTTCCCACAGGAGCTTGGAAATAATTCCCTGGTCCAACAATAACAACAACAACAACAAAATAAAACATGGTCAAATGGAAGTACCATTTCTTTCCAAAATAAAGGGCAAAAAAATAAGATCATGTTACCATTATAGGCCTAAATGCCAGGAGCAGTTTATTTTCTGCCAGGAGAGATTCAGGCCATTAACAAATCAGCTCTCCGAGTTGGCAGGGCAGCTGTCCCCAAGAGCAGGCTGGGGGATAGGTTTCCTGGGAAATTGCAAATCTCTCAAAAGAGGCTTGGAGGCCATGAAACTGAGAACGTTCTTCAGATCCAGCTGAAGGGCCTTCAGTTCATGCTTCCTCTACATCAGCGGTTCTCAACCTGTGGGTCGCGACCCCATTTGGGGTCCAATGACCATTTCACGGGGGTCGCCAAACAACGCAGTCCACCATTTTTCCCCCTTTTCCTTAGCTGTGCTACTCCCTTTTATTCTATTGGCTTTTGAAAGCCAATAGAATAGACTCTCTTGAATAGAGTCTAATTCTATTGGCTTTCAAAAGCCAATAGGAATTGTCCAGGCTGTCTCTGCCCTGCTGAGCCCGCCAAAAGTCCCATTCTGCAAATGGTGCTGTAAGTTGTCTGCAGCAAAGACTGTCTGGAAGCTTCCACCCCTCCCTGCTGAGCAACTACTAAAAATGTAAGTAAAAGAGGGCCAGGGGTGGGAGGTGGGAGGCTGGCAGGTGCAGGGAGGGTTGCTGGCATGCGTGGGGCCTGGCAGGTGCCTTACCTCCCTTGGGCTGGGCCAGCTGGTGGCCTAGCTGGTGGTTGCCCTGAGCCGTCGCTGCCCCTTGCCAGCTACGCCTTGGCCGGCACCACACATGCGTGGTGCTCCCGGGCAGGGAAAGTCCTCGACTTACAACCGGTTGGGTAGTCCTCAACTTACAGCCAGTTGGGTAGTCCTCGATTTACGACCAGTTGGGGGTCGCGGCATTAAAAAGGTTGAGAACCACTGATCTAGTCAGAGCTGAAGAAGCTTCTTGGATGAGAAGCGAAATGTCCTCAAAGAAAAACAAGAAAGTCCAGTTGCCTCCTGAAAAAGCACTTTTGTGATAACCATGACCTGGAGGATCAAAAGTCTCCATAGATATTACAAGGACTATTTTTTTCTCAATTACATGTACTCAAACCACCAGAGCAAAGAGGCAGCAGATATTAGAGGTCCCCTCTCTTGGGGGGAGGCCTCTTAAGAAGGGCCTTCTCTGTGGTGACTCCCTTCTTGTGGACCATCATGCCTGCAGAAATAAGATTGGCTCCAACCCTGATACTCTTTCAAAGAGGCCTGAGGACATGGTTCTGCCAACAGGCCTAGGGACCCCCAGGGTGACATGGAGCCCATCAAGTAGCTGGTTTGATTGTTGTCACCAGTGGTGGTGGGAGTTTATTGTGATGTGTATCTGACATTTTACTTCCGTAAAGTAAATGAGTGAGTTGGGTGACAGTATCAGTTTTCTAAATAAATAAATATGGGTTGATTCAGTGGCCAGTCCCACATTTTCAGCCCAACTTACTTGGGGAGAGGTAATTAGGCTTTGTAATTAGTAATTACTTAACAATTAGACCTTGAGCTTCCACAGCAGCATTTCTCAACCTCAGCAACTTCAAAATGGGTGGACTTCCAACTCCCAGAATTTTCTCAAACACGTTGGCTGGGGAATTCTGGGAGTTGAAGTCCACCCATCTTGAGGAACACTGTTCCAGAGGAAAAACGAAATATAAATGCAAGGACCAACTATATAATGGCTTAAAGGTAGAGACTTCTTTATGTGCCTGCTCAGGCAAAGGAACTGCCAATCACCACCGCCTGTATTCTACCTTTTTTGAGATGCTGTCAGTTATTCCATGACCTTCATGAGTCAATACAAGAATGCACCAGTTTTATCTTAAAACTGGGGCATGTTCGCTGCTCCTTGTGTGTTCCTGAGGACTTGTTCTACCTCAGCTTCACGTCTGTGATGTGATGGTGACAGTGGAAAGTTTCTGAAATTCTGCAAAGGTTTGTGATTAGTCATCAAATTTGCCATTGGTGGTTGTAGAGCATCATGAAAGAGGTGATGAAAAGGTTCTGTAAATACCCATATTAACTTAATACAGGGGTCTTCAAACATGGCCCTTTTATGACTTGTGGACTTCAACTCCCAGAATTCCTCAGCCAGCGTGTCTGGCTGAGGAATTCTGGGAGTTGAAGTCCACAAGTCATAAAAGGGCCAAGTTTGAAGGCCCCTGACTTAACACCAGATTTGAGGGTGGTGAGGGAGAAGGCAGCAAGTGGCCAGGTCACATCCTTCTCCTTGTTGATCACCACATTTACACAGAATTGAGACCTCGTAGGACAGTATTTATTTATTTATTTATTCCTTTTTTATATCTCATTTCCTCTGTAATCTCTTAGGGTTAATTAACTAGGTTCCCACAACATGGTAGATTAGGTAAAAGGGGGAGTTGAGCTACTTATGGTTCAGTGTGTTGTGTGATTTGGCCTACTTTTGTGCAGGAGGGCGTACTTCAGTGGTTACAACACCTTATGTTATGGTTCCGGCTAATGAAACATTTCAAAGAACTTCCAGGCATTATTTTCCTAAAAGTCTTTTATTGTTACAAAATGTCGGCACAACTGGAGGGATGCTAGGATCTAAGTTCTCTTCCTCTGAGCAGTTAAATTATCAGCATGTTCCCAAATTAGCCGCCATATCTCACATTATCCAATTAGTGTGAAGGTCAAAGGTTTTCTTCCTCTTTCTTTCCCGGGCTTTACCCCCAATCCCCCTTCTGCTCTGTATTAACCCCATAATTACCAGACAATTCTGCATATTGTCAAAAGCAAGAATATACAATATTTGCAGCGTTGGCACCTTATATTAAGAGAGCCGCTGTGATTTGATTTGTTAATCTGAGAGTTGTGTGGTGCAGTAATTGTGACATTTTATGTTCTGCTATTGACACCAAGATCATCTTTATCCTTAGACTGACCTCAGAGATACCAACTGGCTCAAAGTCATTTTTCTGAGCTTTGCAGTTGAACTTGGACTTTTCCCAGCCATATTACATGACTTAGATAATCTTTTGGAATTGAGCAAAGAGAAAAGTGATTTTTGCTGGAAAAGAAACTAGAGTGAAGAACGTAGAAGGCAAATAGAGGATTGGCTTTTCTTCCTTTCTCAATATCTCCATGTTTTAAATGGTGCTTTACCAAAAAAAAGAGAAGGCAAAATCAACACCTCTTTACATGCAATTGTTATGTGATTATGCATCTACATCTGTATTTTGCAAACTTGGCAACTTTAAGATATGTGGACTTCAACTCCCAGAATTCCCCAGCTAGCTCTAATCTCAGCTCATACCACTAGAAGGCAGCCAAGTGTTGGGTGTCTTTTCACAAGACTTTACTGCCCTCTAGTGGTCATCTGCAGATTGCAAATCATATAATCCAAATCAGCGGCCATAACATAAACTAGACTGCGCTGCGGATGTGTTGTATATTCACATATAAAAAACAGTCTCACAAATATAGCAACTGGTATAGCTCACATTTCTGGTCCCTAAATTCATTCATTCATTCATTCATTCATTCATTCTTTTTCATTATATAGATTACCTCACAATCAAACATATGGGTGGTGAATATCAGATCAAAACCAACAGACAACCCAAATGATAAAGTCATCATCATAATAAAAAGGGTAATATCACAATAAAAGCATAATGGAGCCTAAAGATAACCAACTCAATATATACAAGCACACTCCTGGTCAAGGGAAAAATAATTAAGACTGTTGGGCTTACCCAACTTTCATGTCCCCTGTCTTGAAGGACTTATGAAACACCAACAGAATCTGAACTAAATGAAGTTGGGGTGGGGGATGATGTCGCAAAAGGCTATCTGTGCAAAGTCTGTTTGTCTCAACACATTGGAAGACCCAGATTCCAATCCCCTCTCATCCATGGGAACTGCCTGGGTGACTTTGGACCTTCTCAGCCAAGCGCCTGGAGATGGAATGAAGATGATGGACTAAAAGTCATCCCAGGTCTAGCCCCCACCCCACCCCCAACTTTAGTCACATAAGTTTCCTAGAGGATTTGGACCCTTCATCTTCTTTCATTCCTAACCTGAGAAGTTGAAAAACATCTACCAGCCCTGGCAGGCACGTAACCTTCAACAAAGCGGCTTTTAAACTTCACTGGATTGGTTTGGGTTGAAGCACCCACTGTTAAATGCAAACATACAGGCAGCCCTGGTCAAACCATATATTTCAATTGCACAGAAGTTGACACAGCCTCTCCATGGCACAAAGGCAACCACAAAGTTATTTTCAACACATGTTAGGCAGTTATCCCAAAGGTGCTTTTTTCAGGAGGCAACTGGACTTTCTTGTTTTTCTTTGAAGACTTTTCGCTTTTCGTCCAAGAAGCTTCTTCAGCTCTAACTGGATGGATTTATACTCCTTACAGCAGACATGTCAAACACAAGACCCAGGGGCCAGATGTGGCCCATGAAGTGGTTTCATGTGGCCCATGAAGCCATCCTGGAAACAGTGAGGGAACGGCCCCCGCTGCCTTGGCTCTGGCCCAGGCCAGCTGGGAGCCAATGTACAATTTTGTGGTGGCCATTTATGCTGAAATGCATTCAGTCTTAGCTCCACAAGGCCATCTGAAAACAGTGAGAAACCAGCCCCTGCTGCGTCAGCCCCACCCCCTGGGTACATGCTGGGGAGGTGTCACCCTTTGTGAGGAATGAAGAAATGCACCATCGCCTGGAAGTGGCCAGCAAATGGCCCTCTCCTACTTCACATATCTGGCTTGATGGACTGCCCCGGTCCCTCCCCCTTCTGCCAGAGATCCACTCCTGCCCAGGCCCCCACAGGCACCCTTGACACAAATGATGTAGAGCTAGCCATGTCCACCCAGTAGGCCACACCCACTCCATCCATGCCCACCCAGTAGGCCACACCTCCCCACCCCCACCCAGGGCAACCTAAATGCTTATGCGGCCCTCAATGAAATTGAGTTTGACACCCCTGCCTTACAGACAGCTGGTCATTTTCATCCTTTTAGAGAGTCCTTGAGGCACTTGGAGGTTTATCTGTGTCCTCAGAGTCATCTGAGTACTGCAAATGACTCTCTAAAAGGATGCAAATGACCAGCTGTCTGCAAGAAATGTAAATCCTTCTATTTCCCCACCATCTAATCAGAGCTCGAAGAAGCTTCTTGGATGAGAAGTGAAACATCTTCAAAGAAAAACTAGAAAGTCCAGTTGCCTCTTGAAAAAGCATCTTTGGGATAACCATGATCTGGATGACTGAGAATCTCCATAGAGGGTTAGGCAGTTGTTTACAGATTCAAAACAAGGAAACAGAGACAAGTGCAGGTGCCAACTCTTAAACGCTCATCAGGCAATGCCCCGTGAGACTTCCCAGCAGAAATAACAGCTTCCAAATGTTTCTTGTAACCTGATAATTTTTCTATTCTTGATTCTGGAAATCCCCCTTGTCTTCTTTGCAGAACTCTTCTAACTGAGAACTACTTGTAGGTAGGTCTCTTTGCATAGAGGGCAGGTTTTAGATCAGACATGTCAAACACAAGGCCCGGGGGCCAGATGCGGCCCGCGAAGTGGTTTCATGTGGCCCGCGAAGCCATCCTGGAAACAGTAAGGGAACGGCCCCCGCTGCCTTGGCCCTGGCCAATGTACAATTTTGTGGTGGCCATTTTTTCTGAAACACATTCAGTCTTAGCTCCATAAGCCCCTCCCCTGCATGGCCTGAGAGGAATAGTGAGGCTCCTCCAGTGGACCATGCCTTGGCACTTGCCCTGGTCCCACCCCCTTCTGCCAGAGACCCTCAGATCTATCCCACTCCTGCCCAGGCCCCCACAGGTACCCTTGACGCGAATGATGTAGAGCTGGTCACACCCACCCAGTAGGCCACACCCACTCTATCCACACCCACCCAGTAGGCCGCAGCCACCCTGCCCACACCCACCCAGCCCCCTGAGGGCAACCGCAATGCTGATGCGGCCCTCAATGAAATTGAGTTTAACACCCCTGGTTTAGATCTTCCCACAGGTTTAGGACATATTCAACTACTTTTCAGCTTCAATTTCTTCACTGGCTGTGAGACGTTAGTGTCATGAAAACCATGAAGGATCTCTGCTAGAAATGCCCCAGATCTGGCTAGATTGGCAAATAAGAATCCAATAAAGGAGAATATTACTAGCTCAAACTTGAAATGAGGTCCTTGCTAATCTCTAAGCTTGGTTGTTTCCTTGCAGACATTGTATTGCCCAAACTAGGGAATATCATCAGGGCTAGTGACTTGTTTAGGTAATGAAACATCTGTAAGAAAACAAGCAAGCTCAGAGAGCGCCAAGGACCCCTCCGTTAAGAATCAGAAAATCAGTACAAATCACCTGCTAAAAAAAAAAAAAAGTAGCCAATCCCGGCATAGTTATCCACAGATCCACTGCACAAGATTGTGCATCACGGCAACAATGTACGTGAGAGCGTGGTGAGAAGGAGTCTTTTTTGCTGATCCCATCACAGAAGCTATTGTCTAAAGATAAGTTTGAGAAGCCTGAAACAATTTGGAACAAAAGCCTCAAGGCTGATATGGGAAAAAAAAATGAATGAAATACTTTGGGAATAAAAAATTTGAAGGCGAAGGAGAACAGCACATCTTGCTAACTGATAAGCATGGGAAGGACTGCCTTGTCCTTCCGCCCAGAAAATTATGTGCAGACTTGAATATGTCAAGTCTTATACAGCAGGAGGAGGTTACAGAATAATAGAGTTGGAAGGGACTTTGGAGGTCTTCTAGTTCAACTCTCTGTTCAAGCAGAAGATCCTATACCAGTGGTCCCCAATCCCTGTTCTGTGGACTGGTACCGGGCCGTGGCATGCCAGCAACTGGTCTGCACAAACAAGCAAAGCCCCATCCGTGGGATGCAGGAAGCACACAAAACTTCGCACTCTCCAGTCCAGTGGTTCTCAACCTGATGGGTCGGGACCCCATTTGGGGTTGAACGACCATTTCACGGGGGTCGCCAAACAACGCAGTCCGCCATTTTTTCCCCCTTTTCCTTAGCTGTGCTACTCCCTTTTATTCTATGGGCTTTTGAAAGCCAATAGAATAGACTCTCTTGAATAGAGTCTAATTCTATTGGCTTTCAAAAGCCAATAGGAATTGTCCAGGCTGTCTCTGCCCTGCTGAGCCCGCCAAAACGGTGCTGCACCAGTTGAGTAGTCCTCGACTTACGACTGGTAGAGTAGTCCTCGACTTACGACCGGTTGGGGGGTCGCAGCATTAAAAAGGTTGAGAACCACTGCTCCAGTCCGTGGAAAAACCTTTCGCCACTGAACAGGTCTCTGGTACCCAAAAGGTTGGGGATCTCTACCCTATACTATTCCAGACAAGTGGCTGTCCAGTCTCTTCTTAAAAGCCTCCAGTGATGGAGCACCACACCTTCTGGAGACAAGCCGGTCCACTGGTTAATTGTTCTAACTGTTAGGACGTTTCTCCTTAGTTCCAGGTTGCTTCTCTCCTTGATTAGTTTCCATCCTTTGCTTCTTGTCCTGCCTTCAGGTGCCTTGGAGAATAATTTGACCCTCTCTTCTTTGTGGCAACCCCTGAGATACTAGAACAGGGGTCTTCAAACTTGGCCCTTTTATGACTTGTGGACTTCAACTCCCAGAATTCCTCAGCCAGCATGCCTGGCTGAGGAATTCTGGGAGTTGAAGTCCACAAGTCATAAAAGGGCCAAGTTTGAAGACCCCTGTACTAGAAGATTGCTATCATGTCACTCCTAGTCCTTCTTTTCACTAGACTAGACATACCCAATTCCTGCAACCATTTTTCATATGTTTTAGCCTCCAGCCCCCTAATCATCTTTGTTCTTAAATGTTTTAGGACTTAGAAGTCCAGAATCTTGGAAACTGTGATAGGGTCCCCCAGCCTTCATTTACTAGTGATTTCATTAAGGTGGAGTTTCTTTTTGAAAATTTGGCATTTTTTCTTTCAACCTTTCCATACCTTAGGTTAAGCTGCTAATTCTTAGAAAAGCCATGAAAAATTATTTGGATCCCTTGGTTGTTTTCATCTACAGTCTGCCCTTTTCTTTCTCATCTTCTTCCCCTATTCTGGAACGTATGAAACCCTAACTAGAGAGTAGGTATCAGCATGTTAGAATATCTGGCAGTTATTGGGTTAAATGCTAGGTATGTTGATGGGTCAGTGGGAGGAGTCTCAAAAGGTCATTGGGAGACTTCCTGGACACAAGCCAGGGTGGAATCCTCTTTGTCTGCAAGAAGCATGGACCATGGAAGGTCACACAATGAGTTTGAGTCATTATAAAGATGGTATGGAGGAGAGCATCATACTTTTACCTAAAGAAATGGTCTAAAGAAATGGACAAAGGATGCATTTTCCAGGAGTATCAACCACAGCGTGAATGCAAGTAATCTTTCTATTAAAATATATTTTTTGTTTATTATGAGATTGTTTCTTTTGAGTTATCTATATGACTTGATTTAAAAGAAGGCCCTATCTCTCACCCAAAGTGTTTAATGAAGTACAGGTAGTCCTCAACTTACAGTCCCAATTGAGCTCCAAATGTATGTTACTAAATGAGACAGATGTTAAGTGAATTTTGCCCCGTTTTACAACTTTTCTTGCCACAGTTGTTAAGCGAATTGCTGCAGTTGTTAATAACACAGTTATTAAGTAGATCTGGCTTCCCCATTGTCTTTGCTTGTCAGAAGGTCATAAAAGGGGATCACATGATCCCCGGACACTGCAACCATCATAAATACATGCCAGTTTGCCAAGTCTCCAAATTTTGATCATGGGGATACTGTAATGGACATAAGTGTGAAAAACGTTCATATGTCAGTGCCATTGTAACATCCATCACCAAACAAATGGTTGTAAGTTAAGGATTGCCTGGATCTTAAAACTGCCCCAAATTGAGAAAGACTGGTTAATTTATCCTCAGGGTTACTCCAGGTCAGGGGTAGGCAACCTTGGCTCTTTTATGACTCATGGACTTCAACTCCCAGAATTCCTGAGCCAGCCATGGCTCAGCTTGGAAACCTCTCCCTTTCCCCTCAGCATGGCTGGCTCAGGAATTCTGGGAGTTGAAATCCACGAGTCATAAAAGAGCCAAGGTTGCCTACCCCTGCTCCAGGTGAATCAAAAGTGAATCTCAGACTAAATTTGAAGGTTCTTCATACCATTGATAATTTGGGGGCAGGAGAAGAAGGGGGCAGATACAAAAATGTTTTAGGTGAAACAAAGTCTTTTTACATCTCTCAATCTACTCATTCCAACTTTGCAAGATAACATGGAAGGTAACTGGAGGCCTCTGAATGTATGGATAAGATAAAGTTTAAGCCACAGAGGCTGTCACTAAAAGCAAGATGAAATAATCGCCTTATCTTGCCCAAGAAAGCATGTTGGGTTGTATGGATATTATTCTGTGTATGCTATTTCCATCTTCAAATGTTAGCTTTTGAGAGGTCAATGTTCTTTCTAGTTTCATTGAATATTCTGATGCTTTTTTATTAAATAGATTTTTTTTAACTGCTTTCCTCAAGCTAGCATACTTCAGAAGCATGCAGATGACAACTCCCAATTTCCTAGTCCTGCATCTTACACATGTGATTATTCCACTCACTATTACTCACACCACAGATGCATCACATCTGAGTTACTATTTTACCAGACTTATAAACTCATCTCCTTCAAGGATCAGGGCTTTCAGTCTGAATGAGAAAATTCTGCTTGAGTCATCTCTGATTCCTACCTAACTATGAGCCACAAACAACAAGGGACCATAAAGAATTGATGTGGGTGGGGGACAGCCCACCCTCCCAAAAGGGACTTACATGATGAATCTCACGAGTTTTGTTCTAGAATAGGAGAGGTCAGTAAAACCCCACCTGATGGAGAGCTACGTGGCATTTAATGCATAGGCTTAACCTGCCCTCAAAACATCTAATTCTGCAGAAAGCCTTTGATTAAACTGAGCCATAAATAAATATCTCAGGGGTTGCCCCAGAGAAGAGGGAGTCAAGCTATTCTCCAAAGCGCCTGAAGGCAGGACAAGAAGCAACGAATGGAAACTAAGCAAGGAGAGAAGCAACCTAGAACTAAGGAGAAACTTCCTGACAGTGAGAACAATTAACCAGTGGAACAACCTGCCTCCAGAAGTGGTGAATGCTCCAACACTGGACGTTTTTAAGAAGAGACTGGACAGCCATTTGTCTGAAATGGTATAGGGTTTCCTGCCTGAACAGGGGGTTGAACTAGATGACCTCCAAGGTCCCTTCCAACTTTATTATTATTATTATTAAATACAATTGCAAAGGGAAATTCAACTTTTTTAAAAAAAAAAAAAGAAAAAAGAAAAACAGCAAAAGCAGCCTGCCCCTGAAACTGAAACATACACCGAAATATTGAAAATAAACTCCTTTTTCTATGCACTCTTACCCTACCTGACATTGAAATTAAATGACAGAGGAAAAATTCTATCCTTTGCTTTTTTTTTTTTTTTTACAAGAAGAGGCAGTCTTAAAGACAGACAGCACAAAAGGGAAAAATGGGCTGCTTTAACCAGCTGCCTTTTACACTGGCTTCATACGGACCACAACTCCCCTAATCCACAGCACAGGTGGCCATGATGGAAGGCAATGTCCAAATGTTGTACAGGGTCTAAACCCCCATTTCTGAAAAACTGAGGGCGTGCCACACCCTTTTTCCCAGTGCCTTTCTTTTTTTCAAACAAACAAACAAACAAACAAAACTTCATTTATTGTAGAAATAATAGGCTGAGTCTGATGGTGGGGCAAGGGGGTCAAACACACCATCAGTCTGGAGTCCCTACGATCCCTTGTTAAGTCCATCTGCCCCTTAGATTCCACTGACTCTTATCTGGCATTAATTCTCCTTGATGGTTAGTCTTTCAGATTCTTGCGTATGCCTCAAAATTGCTTTTTCAAAGGACAACTGGACTTTCCCATCCCACCTTGAGGAAGAAGAACAAAAGGGTTCCTTTCTTATCCAAGAAATTTCATCTGGTTTTTTTTCCAACGGATCAATTTTAATTGAAATTGAAAAAAGCAACTATGAGACAACTATCAACTGAATGATTGAGGATCTCCACACACACTCTTGTATATAAGTAACATGAAATACATTTTGAGTACTTTCAAATTCAGTGTATGGTCCTGATTCCATGCCTGACGTGCACTTCCATCGGAAGACCTGACAGACCAGGTTAGGGACAGATCATCATGTAGAAAATCTATCCCTGTGGCTGTTAAGAGCTAACACTGACTTGACAGCATTCCATCCACCACCCACCCACCTATCCATCCATCCATCTATCCATCCATCCATCGATCCATCCACCCATCCATCTTTTGTTTTCTTTGCTTAAATAAATTGCTGAGAATCGTGATGGTAGAGGATGGGGACTAAATCAGTAAAGAAAAGCATTGCGTAAAGAGAAGTTTTCCATTACAACCGACATTAACATTAGTTCCAGAAAATGTGACCATCTGAGGGTTTTCCCTCATTGCACAAAAACTAGTCTTAACTTGTCCCCAGGGTTTAAAAGCAAGAATCTAGTAGCACCTTTCCCGTAGAAGAAACTTTATTGAAAGGCACAAGCTTTTGTGAGCTGCAATCCATGACGATGATTAGGTCATACCAGAAGTTTATTTTTGATCCCTGGGAAGTTGGGGGTGGTTACTCACTCAGCTAGATCAATGATCAAGGAGGCAGGCCTGTACCTGGATCTCTAACCAGAGGACAGCTTTTAGCCAGGTTATAAACTTAGCAGGAGGGTCACCATTCAGACAGCCGAATCCCTGGAACAGCTCTCTGAACCACCCATTCCTTCACACGTTTAGCCAGGTTATTTATTTATTTATCCCATCTTTATTACTTTATAAGAAACTCAAGGTGATGAACGTACATAATACTCCTTCTCTTTCCTATTTTCCCCACAACAACCCTATGAGGTGGTTGGGCTGAGAGAAAGGGACTAGCCCAAAGTCACCCAGTTGGCTTTCATGCTTAAGGAGAGATAGAACTCCCAGTCTCCTGGTGATTGGCTCAAAGTCACCCAGTTGGCTTTCATGTCTAAAGTGGGACTAGAATTCCCAGTCTCCTAGGGATTGGCCCAAAGTCATCCAGTTGGCTTTCATGTCTAAGTGGGACTGGAATTCCCAGTCTCCTGGTGATTGGCTCAAAGTGACCCAGTTGGCTTTCATGTCTAAAGTGGGACTGGAACTCCCAGTCTCCTGGTATTTGGCCCAAAGTCACCCAGTTGGCTTTCATGTCTAAAGTGGGACTGAAACTCCCAGTCTCCTGGTGATTGGCCCAAAGTCATCCAGTTGGCTTTCATGCCTAAGGCAATAGCAGAGCTCAAACTCTTCTGGTTTCTAGACCAGCACCTTAATTACTACACCACACTGGCTTTCTAAGATTAGTTGCCACCTTAGCTGTCACATTCACACAAGGTCACCTTATCTAAGTTTGGGATGATTCCCTGCTCCTACAGATTGGGTTCTCATTGGTTGCACTCCACCAACTCGGAGAAGGGTTAACCCAGTCCAAGGGCCAGCATGTCCTGTGAAGGCAGCCAACAAGCGTCTGTTGGTGCATTAAGACCCCCCCCCCCGAGGGCTGCAATCGCCTCAATGCCACTTTGAGGTCCGCCAGGGAATTAGATTAACCCCCCTCTCCTCGCCCTGCTCCTCTGGCCTACGGGATCCCCTCCGCAGCGCGCCTCCTGCCAAACCAGCAGCTCAAGAACCCCGGCGGCGTCGGCGGCGGAGAGGGGGAGAGCGCTGCGGCTGCTCCCACGTTGTCAAGCAGCGTGGGAAGCAGCGTGGGAAGAAAACCCGTCTCCCCAGAGCGGCGGTGACGAGCAAGTAGCTTCTCTGGAAAAGGGCGAGTCTCCCTCTGCCTGTCTCTATCTCTGAAGGAGAGAGGAGGGGGAGAGGGGAGAAGGGAAGGGGGAAAGGAAGGAGAGATGGAGGGAAGGAGGGAGAACGGGAAGGAGCGAGAGAGCGAGAGAGGGAGGCATGGAAGGAGAGAAAGAGGGGGAGGGAGGGAAAGAGAGAGGGAGAACGAGGGAAGAAGGGAGAGCAAGAGGGAGCGAGAGAGGGAGGGAGGGGAGTGAGAGAGGGGAGAGGGGGAGTGAAGGAGAGGGGGAGAGGGAGGGAGGGAAGAAAGGAGGGAGAACGAGAAGGAGCGAGAGAGCAAGGGGGAGAGGGAGGCATGGAAGGAGAGAAAGATAGAGGGAGAGGGAGAAAAGAAGGGAGAGCGAGAGAGAGCGAGAGAGGGAGGCATGGAAGGAGAGAAAGAGGGGGGAGGGAGGGAAAGGGAGAGGGAGAACGAGAGAAGAAGGGAGAGAGAGAGGGAGGGAAGAGAGAGGGGGAGGGAGAAGGGAGGGAAGGAGAGGGGAAGAGGGGGAGGGAGGGAAGGAAGGAGGGAGAACGAGAAGAAGCGAGAGAGCAAGAGGGAGAGGGAGGCATGGAAGGAGAGAAAGAGGAAGAACGAGAGAAGAAGGGAGAGAAAGAGGGAGGCATGGAAGGAGAGAAAGAGGGGGGGAGGGAGGGAAAGGGAGGGGGAAAGATGACCGGACGTAACCCTGAGTAGCAGACGCCCGCTCGCCTCTCCGCCCAACCGCGACGGTTGTCCCCGCTTGCCAACCAACTGAGCCGGCCACATCCTGCAGGCGCGCCTCCGCCACTCCCTCCAGAAGAGCAGCTGCGCCTGCCGCCCGCGAAGCCGGAAGCAGAAGGCAGGCCGCCTTGCACAACCCCGTCGGCCGGCTTCATTCATTGTTCGGCTTCGCACGAGACGCGGGGAAAGGACCTGAAGGCAGGGCTGGCTTTCTCTCCAGAGCTTAGCCCGCCTTCCCTTCGCCGCCAGCCAGCCCAACCTGAGCTGGTTGGGAAGAATCTCGAGCCGAGAGGTTTGCACCTTGACCAACTTAAGCGGGTCGTGTGAAGACAACACAAGATCCTCTTCTTTTCTCTCGGGCAGGAAACGTGTTTTTCTCCTGTCCGGGGTGTGTGTGGGGGGGGGGAAGAGAAGGACTCCTCGGTTTGAGATCAAGGGTCTTGATTTTTTTTGCAAAATCACTCTTGACGCCACCCCGACTTGGCCATAACCTGGTTTCCGGACAAGAGCACGCGTGTTTCCCCACTGCTAGCCAAGCTGCGTTCCCTAAATTCCCGCTTTGGAGGCTCCTGGGAAGAAGTGGAACAGCTTTGCCTCCAGAAATCGTGGGCGCTCCATCACTGGAGAGTTTTAAGAAGAGTTTAGAAGACAGTCACTTGTCTGAGACTGTATAGCAGGGGTCCTCAACCTTGGCAACTTTAAGACTTGTGGACTTCAACTCCCAGAATTCCTCAGCCAGCTTTGCTGGCTGAGGAATTCTGGGAGTTGAAGTCCACAAGTCTTAAAGTTGCCAAGGTTGAGGACCCCTGCTGTATAGGTTCTCCTGCTTGAATAGGGGGCTGGACTAGAAGACCTCCAAGGTCCCTTCCAGCTCTATTCTATTCATCCTTCGCTCCTCTCTTTTCTCTCCTGGGCAAGCCCCCTCCCCCGAATCTGCAGAAAGAACCCCGAGAATTTCAAGAAAAGCACCGGCCGAATCTCCCTCTCCACGCGAAACGGCACCAGGACAACTGATGGCGTTACCTAGTTTGGGTAATGAAACGTCTGCAAGAAAACCACCAAGCTCAGAGAGCACCAAGGACCCCTGAGCTACGCCTATTCTCCTTTATGGGTGGCACAAAGAACAGAAAGGCGGCGTGGAGCATGGGCAGAGTGCAATCAGTTGAGCGTGGGCAGAAGCCCCGCGCTGAAGAATGGGGGAGGGGGGGGAGTGACAGAGGTGCGACGATCAGACTAAGTCAAGCGCTCCCCCCCCCCCCACCACCCCGTTAATTTTCCTTAACGTGCCTGCACTCCGGTGTGTGTGTGTGTTTTTTTTTCTTCAGCAAATACAGCCATCCTGGAGGAGACGTTGGCTACACACAAAGGAAGTTGCTTGCACGCGCGCCCACACAAACCCACACACACACACACGCGCGCCCGTCTCGTTGCCAAGGGCTTTTCGCGCCGTTCTGCATCACTACACCACACCACACCACACCACACACACACACACACACACACACACACACACACACACGGCACGCACCCGCCGCGTCCCCATTCATCTACCGCCGCTGGGTCGCCAGCAGCCACAATCGCTCCCAGCTTTTAACGCCGAATCCTCTCGGCTCGTTTCGTCTGCAGCCCCTTCTCTTCGCTCCGGCTCGGTGCAAGCCGCCCGGGGAAGAAAAAAAAAATAAAATAAACCAGCTATTCCCATCCGAGACGTAACGGATGCTCGGCGGGAAACGGCACAGCAGCATCTAACCGGCCGAGTTGCCTTTGACACATCTGGGTTTTCCAAACCCGGGCTTGTAATGGGGATTGCCGCTTAAAATGCAGCCTCCCCCTCCGCCCCGGCCCCTTGCCCCCAACAGCAGCCCGGATTCCCTTCCAATTCTTACCTAGGCTCCCGTTCCCACGGCTGAGTGTATTCCACGTGTCGTCCGCTCACAGACGCGGTCCGGGGCTAGGGCGGACTCGCATCGCGCGCGCCTTTGATCCTGACAAACCAAGCAGGGAGAGGCGCCGATCAGCCGAGCGCTGCACGAAAAGCAGCATAATGTAAACTCGTGTCCAGGTACAGATCCTTTCCTGACGTTCCTTTTTTTTTCCCCTGGATTTTCCTTCCTTCCTTCCTTCCTTCCTTCCTTCCTTCCTTCCTTCCTTCCTTCCTTCCTTCCTTCCTTCCTTCCTTCCTTCCTTCCAAGCCTCGCTCCGCGCCTCTACGACTCGCTTCCGCCCTGCTGCATCTGGCTTCACATGTACCTGTTTTTATTTTGCACTGGGCGCTGGAGCCTCTCCCTTCTTCGGTCCTTCCTTCTCTCCCCCCCCCCTCCCACCCCTCCTCTCCTTCGCCTTTCTCCCCTCCCATTCAACCTCCCCCTCCACCCCGGGTAAAACCCGCCTCCTTCGCCGGACTAGGCTTTGGCCGGACCAACCCAAGCGCTCCTGACGTGATGGTCTTATCTCGGATTAAGCCAATGGGCGAGAAAACCGGGCCAGCAGCCCAAATGACAGCCAGGAGATTGACGGGAAGGGAGGGAAAGGGTTAAAAAAAAAAAAGCAAATCCGGGAAGGCGTGTCAAAGGCGGAGCGGGGTGGGAGAGAGAAGACAATGACAGAAGAGAGAGAGAGAGAGAAAAAGGGGAACAATAGCAATCGGATAAGATAAGATGAGTAAGCTTTATTGTCACTTTTTATTATGAGCACACTGGCCCGCATTAAAAATTGAATTCTGTTGCCTGCTCTCAAAGAAATCGTGGGTGCTCCATCACTGGAGATTTTTAAGAAGAAGCTAGAGTCCACAGTCACTTGTCTGAGATGGTATAGGTCAGGGCTTTTCAACCTTTTCACCCAAGGTACCACTTTTAGGATATGGCAATATTTGAGTACCACCAGTCGCCTAGCAAGGTGTCAAAAACTTGATGACCTCCCCCCCAAAAAAGGAAAAAAGTGATAAAGTACAGGTAATCCTCGACTTACAACAGTTCACTTAGTGACTGTTCTAAGTTACAATGGCACTGAAAAAAGTGTCCCTCAAGGCACAGACGAGCAAGACACCTGCCTGCCCGCCTGGCGGTGCTCTTCCTCCTGTCCGAGGTTTTCATTGTTGTGAGCATTTCTGTTGGGGATTGGCAGCGGGGGTGGGTTGGGGGGTGTTTGGTTTTTATTTCTCCTGTCTGTTGGGTTGTTGCAGCAGGTTTTGGTCACTTCACATGACCCTTGGACACTGTGACCGTCATTAATATGAATCAGTTGCCAAGCATCTGAATGTAAATCACAAGACCCTGGAGATGCTGCAACATTCCAGCTGATCGGCACTTCTTCTGGGCTTAGCAGAAGCACCAGGATCAGTGCTGCTTTCCAGCTGATTGGTGCTTCTTCAGGGCTCAGCAGAAGCACCAGGATCAGCACCGAGCTCCAGCTGGAGCCAGGTGCTGATCCTGGCGCTTCTGCTGAGCCCTGACAGTCCTGAAGAAGCGCTGCTCCTGGCGCTTCCGCTGAGCCCTGACAGCCCTGCAGCTCCAGCCATCTCTCGCTCAGCCTTGTGCGGTGCTGCCACCGGTTCAGCTTATTCCCCTCCCCCGCTACCACTTTTCTAGGATGGTCACATACCACCTGCCAGGTGCCAATGTACCACAGGTGGTACCCGTATCACTGGTTGAAAAGTCCTGGTATAGGTTCTCTTGCTTGAGCAGGGGGCTGGACTAGAAGACCTCCAACGTCCCTTCCAGATTCTATTCTATTCTATTCTATTCTATTCTATTCTAGTCTAGTCTAGTCTAGTCTAGTCTAGTCTAGTCTAGTCTATCCTATCCTATTCTATTCTAGAGAGCACAGCATTAAGAATGTGAAAAAAAATTCAGTTTCTTTTAGAATGGATTCCAGCATTTTAACTTAAGTAGCTAATTTAAATAACTTTGATGTAAATTTAAATAGCTTTGATATAAATGGCACATTTTAAAAACAATCTTCCTTCCCTCCTTCCCCCCCCCTTCCTTCCTTTCCTCTTTCTCCCATTCTCCTTCCTTCCTTCCTTCCTTCCTTCCTTCCTTCCTTCCTTCCTTCCTTCCTTCCTTCCTTCCTTCCTTCCCCACATTAAAAATCAAATTCTGTTGCCTGCTCTCAAAGAAATCGTGTGTGCTCCATCACTGGAGACGTTTAAGAAGAAACTAGACAGTCACTTGTCTGAGATGGTATAGGTTCTCCTGCTTGAGCAGGGGGCTAGACTAGAAGACCTCCAAGGTCCCTTCCAGATTCTATTCTATTCTATTCTATTCTATTCTATTCTATTCTATTCTATTCTATTCTATTCTATTCTATTCTAGTCTATTCTAGTCTAGTCTAGTCTAGTCTAGTCTAGTCTAGTCTAGTCTAAGTCTAGTCTAGTTTAGTCTAGTCTAGTCTATCCTATCCCATCCCATCCCATCCCATCCCATCCCATCCCATCCCATCCCATCCCATCCCATCCTATCCTATCCTATCCTATCCTATCCTATTCTATTCTATTCCAGAGAGCACAGCATTAAGAATGTGAAAAAAAATTCAGTTTCTTTTAGAATGGATTCCAGCATTTTAACTTAAGTAGCTAATTTAAATAACTTTGATGTAAATTTAAATAGCTTTGATGTAAATGGCACATTTTAAAAACAATCTTCCGTCCCTCCTTCCCCCCTCCCTTCCTTCCTTTCCTCTTTCTCCCATTCTCCTTCCTTCCTTCCTTCCTTCCTTCCTTCCTTCCTTCCTTCCTTCCTTCCTTCCTTCCTTCCTTCCTTCCTTCCCCACATTAAAAATCAAATTCTGTTGCCTGCTCTCAAAGAAATCGTGTGTGCTCCATCACTGGAGATGTTTAAGAAGAAACTAGACAGTCACTTGTCTGAGATGGTATAGGTTCTCCTGCTTGAGCAGGGGGCTGGACTAGAAGACCTCTAAGGTCCCTTCCAGCTCTATTCTATTCATATCCACCCATACACAAACAGGTAGTCCTCAACTTACAACAGTTTGTTTAGTGACCGTTCAAAGTTACCACTGCACTGAAAAAAATGACTTATGACCATTTTTCACAGTTACGACCTTTGCAGGAGCTGGCTTGCATGGCTAAAGCAGAACTAGAACTCACACTCTCCTGGTGATTGGCCCAAAGCCGCCCAGCTGGTTTTCATGCCTAAAGTAGGACTAGAACTCATAGCCTCTTGGTTTCTAGCCTGATGCCTTAACCACTGGACCAAACTGTCTCTTTGACACATCAACCCAGCAACTCTTGAAAACATCCTGACACGTAGCCCCTACTTGGGATCTGTCTTATGGACAGTAGAAACTGAGGCTGTGAAGGCAATGTAGAAGATTGAACACACTGAGAAACCATACTTAACGTGTAGTCCTCAAAGGAACTACATCCCCATGGAGGCAGGTAAGTAGTGGGGTACCCCAAGGTTCCATTTTAGGACCAGTACCCTTTAATATCTTCATAAATGATCTAGATCAGGGGTCCTCAACCTTGGCCAGTTTAAGACTTGTGGACTTCAACTCCCAGAATTCCTCAGCCAGCAAAGCTGGCTGAGGAATTCTGGGAGTTGAAGTCCACAAGTCTTAAACTGGCCAAGGTTGAGGACCCTTGATTTCTAGACCAGTGGTTCTCAACCTGTGGGTCAAACGACCATTTCACGGGGGTCGCCAAACAACGCAGTCCGCCATTTTGTTTTCCCCCTTTTCCTTAGCTGTGCTACTCCCTTTTAGTCTATTGGCTTTTGAAAGCCAATAGAACAGACTCTCTTGAATAGAGTCTAATTCTATTGGCTTTCAAAAGCCAATAGGAATTATCCAGGCTGTCTCTGCCCTGCTGAGCCCGCCAAAAGTCCCATTGTGCAAACGGCGCTGCACCAGTTGAGTAGTCCTCGACTTACGACCGGTTGAGTAGTCCTCGACTTACAACCGGTTGGGGGGGGGGTCGCGGCATTAAAAAGGTTGAGAACCACTGTTCTAGATGAAGGAATAAAAGGGGAACTCATCAGATTTGCAGATGACACTAACCTGGAAGGAATAGCCAAAGCCCCAGGAGACAGGGTTAAAATCTAAAAGGCTCTTGACAGACTTGAACACCGGACCCTATCTAACACAATGAAATTCAATGTAGCTGTTGTGCACGTTCAACTATTTAAACTTTCACCAACCTGGCTAGGCACAATGCACAAGCACAGCTGTTGAGGATGTGTGAGAGAAAGAGACCTATCTGTCCACAATCATCATTCTAACTCTTTCACAAAATAGTCAGATCTAAAACATAGGAGACCTTAATAATAAATTCTGGGACTTTATGTCTATTGTGGCCTTGAAAGGCTATGCTCAGTTTATTCTGGTATACTGTGAGTGATAAGACAAAGATCTGAGAGGCTTCCACAAAGAAGAGGGAGTCAAGTTATTCTCCAAAGCATCTGAAGGCAGGACGAGAAACAACGGATGGAAACTAACCAAGGGGAGAAGCAACCTAGAACTAAGGAGAAACTTGCTGACAGTTAGAACAATTAACCAGTGGAACAGCTTGTCTCCAGAAATTGAAGGTGCTCCAACACTGGAGGTTTTTAAGAAGAGATTGGACAACCCTTTGTCTGAAATGGCATAGAATTTCCTGCCTGAGCAAGGGGTTGGACTAGATGACCTCCAAGGTCCTTTCCAACATTACTCTTCAGTTATTCTGTTACTTCCAAAAAACAGGCCAAAGCATTTAGGGATGAGGGTGGTGATGATCAGTAGGTCCTTAAATGCTTAAGATACTAACAAGAACTTTCTCTTCTTCTGTTTAAAATCTCTCTTTCTAAAATCACACACGATGATAATCAATAAAGAAACAAGAAGGAAAACAGAACATAAAGAGGAAAAAAAAATCTACTTCAGTTCTCTTTTTTTGTTTTGTTTACATAGTTTAAAAGTGGAGTTCCATGCAGGTGTCTGTTAGATATGCCGAAAAGAAGAAGGACGGGGGAGTTCCCAGCCATGAGCAGATTCAGTTTTGTTCAAGGACTTTTTGCAAAATTAAACTCTGCAGGTTTCTTAATCTATCCCAGGCAGAGAGATAAAATAACTGCTACCATGGAACCAAAACTATGAAAAGGACATGGAGATCTGGCAATTTAGATGCAACTTATTTTCATATTTGGTGGACTGGTAAAGATACTAAAGCTTTTTGGATTAAGATTTGGTGGAATATTCAAAAGATTTTTAAGAAAAAGATAAAGTTTACTCTGCAATTATTTTTGTTGGGTATTATTGTAGATTTGGATGTTAAAGAAACTAATTTGATGTTGAACTTCATAACTGCTGCAAGATTATTGGTGGGGCAATATTGGAAGAAAAACTTATTGCCTACTTTGGAAGAATGGATAGTTAAAGTGTCTAATTTAGCAGAAATGGCGAAAATCTCCGCCTATTTGAAGGATCATTCACAAGAAAGATATATTATGGTTTGGAGAAGATGGATTGATTATATTCAGAAGAAGTATGAAACTGAAAAGTATTATCTTGCTTTTGAATAGATTTTAGATAATTATTAATAGTATTAATGGTATTATTATTTTTGTCTTAATTTGTTAATATTTGTTTTGAGAAGGAGTTAGTGTATTATGGTTTTGATTGATAGTTTAATTGGTTTATGTTAGCTAGAGTATGTTTGTTTATTTGTTACCCTGTAATCAGCTCTGGGAAGTGGGGGAGGGGGGAGGGGATGGGTGGGTTTATATTGTAATTTGTAAAACTTTTAATAAAAAAAAAGGACAAATAAAAATTTGAGGTTTGTAGGAGTCACTCTGTATTCATCAACAACTCATGAAGAGGATAAAGTGTCTCATTTCTTTTCCCATCTCCAATTCTTAGTTTGTTCTAAGGTTGAAAAAGTGACCGGGGAGATTACTTCTCATTTTACCATTTCATGTATCAGTTTACATATTTCCCATCTTTGATGTTGGTTTTAATCAAAGGCCAGAGTTCAAGAACAAAGAAGCTGGAACTAATGTAGTGTTTAGTTTTGCTTTTGCTTTTCTTCAACTGTTATTCCCCTTAGTTCTGTGCCCATCTATCTATCTATCTATCTATCTATCTATCTATCTGTCTGTCTGTCTGTCTGTCTGTCTGTCTGTCTGTCTGTCTGTCTGTCTGTCTGTCTATCTTCTCTGTCTGTACGTATGTATGTATATGTATCCAAATTTATTTTTTGTTGACAAAGAAATCTGGATTTGTAATGTATCGCAGTAGCGACTTGAGCCTGCTTAACGCCCATAGTTTTGGGGGCTGCAAGGCAAAAGTGATTATAAGTAGAAGTGCAGTATAGCAGTCAAAATACTAAGGTGCATCAATCAGACCGGCCTGTCTGGAAAAAACTTTCTATATGTATATGTATATGTATATGTATATGTATATGTATATGTATACGTATATGTATACGTATATGTATACATATGTAAAAAGAAAACATGGGACGCCCCCCTTATTTACGAACATGGGAAAAGGGGGAGGTGGGTGATAATACACATATAGGCAAAGGACGCAAGGACAAACCAATTGATTTTGGTGAGGCAAGGATAGTCGGTTGGGACCTATCATGAGGTCCAGGAGCCGAGCGCAGACGCGGTTACATCTATAAGTAGGTTCTCCCATCGACCTGTTTATACCCTGATGATGATGGCAGTTATAGGCCATCGAAAGCTTGGTTTTATTTATTAAAACTTTATTGTTTATATTTCCTGGTGGTCACTTTTTGTCTTTTAATATGTATATGTATATGTATAACTGGACAGCCATTTGTCTGAAATGGTATAGTTTTCCTGCCTGAGCAGGGGGTTGGACTAGATGACCTCCAAGATCCCTTCCAACTTTATTATTATTATTATTATTATTATTATTATTATTATTATTATTATTATTATTGTTGTTGTTGTTGTTGTTGTTATATGTATGTTTGTGTTTACTGTTTCTTTTGCTTTTCTTCAACTGTTATTACCCTTAGTTCTGCACCCATCTATGTGTGTGTGTGTGTGTGTGTGTGTGTGTGTGTTGGATTGATGGTTTTAAACAAGGAAGATTAAAAACTAATACAAGTAAAGTAAGAAAAAGTAAAGAAAAAGAATTCAAAGAGAAAGCTAAAAGGGCAAGAAAGTTAATCACAGAATAACAGAGCTGGAAGGGACCTTGGAGGTCTTCTAGTCCAGCCCCCTGCTCAAGCAGGAAACCCTATATGCCATTTCAGTCCGATCTCTTTTTAAAACCTCCATTGTTAGAGTACCAGCAACATGGCTGGAAAAAAAGTAAAAGGACAGAAAGAAACAAAACAATACAAAGAAGTACAGTAGCTTTTGATCTTCATTACTATAAATTATATTTACAATTATGAATTTACCTCAGTGGTTCTCAACCTGTGGGTCGGGACCCCATTTGGGGTCGAACGACCATTTCACAGGAGTTGCCAAACAACGCAGTCCACCATTTTTCCCCCTTTTCCTTAGCTGTGCTACTCCCTTTTATTCTATTGGCTTTTGAAAGCCAATAGAATAGACTCTCTTGAATAGAGTCTAATTCTATTGGCTTTCAAAAGCCAATAGGAATTGTCCAGGCTGTCTCTGCCCTGCTGAGCCCGCCAAAAGTCCCATTCTGCAAATGTTGCGGCACCAGTTGAGTAGTCCTCGACTTACAACCGGTTGAGTAGTCCTTGACTTACGACCAGTTGGGGTCGCGGCATTAAAAAGATTGAGAACCACTGATTTACCTGTTCTCTATGCTTGCAACATAACTCCGGAAGGGGTTTCCAATCAGCAATAAATGTATATTTTTCTCTGATCAAGGAAGTCAAGTTACCCATCTCAGCAAGTTTCGTCTCCACCTAGTCCTCTATTTGTGGGCAACGCTGAATCTTCCCATCTGTACCAGTAGTCCCCGATTTACAACAGTTCATTTAGTGACCATTCAAAATTACGACGGAACTAAAAAAGGGACTTATGATCATTTTTTTCACACTTACAAACTGTTGCAGCATCCCCATGGTCACCTGATCAACATTTGGATGCGGGGCCACTGACTCATGTTTATGACGGTCGCAGTGTCCCCGAGTCACGTGATCCCCTTTTGTGATCTTCCAACAAGCAAAGTCAATGGGGAAGCCAGATTCACTTAACAATCCTGTAACTGATTTAACAACTGCAGTGACTCATTTAATATCTATGGCAAGACAAGTCGTAAAATGGGGGCAAAACTCACTTAACGTCTGTCTCACTTAGCTACATAAATTTTGGGCTCAGTTGCGGCCGTAAGTCAAGGACTACCTGTATTTTCAAATAAGAGAACATTTGTTACCAGCAGTTCTACTCTTGATTTTAACAGGAGAACAGAATAACAGAGATGGAAGGGACCTTGGAGATCTTTTAGTCCATCCCCTGCTCAAGCAGGAGCCCCTGTACCATTTTATTTTAATTCCCCTTTTGCTTTGAGGATCTTTCAGCCTTCTGTTACAACAAACCCTTCTCAGACAACAGAATCTTGCCTTTAGGCTTGTGTGTTTACATGTGTTTTGAAGATAATTGCCTTGGAAGGCTACACCTAAATATTTTTATAATTTTACCTCATTTTCCTCAGTTAACAGGCCTGTGAGAAATCACCAGAACTCAGCCTTGATTTTTCTAGGGTGGTTCTGTTCAGCCCCACCCTCATTTAAGTCATTATATATCCCGTAGGGGAAATACTTTTAATTATGTGAACATTTTAAAAATCCAATCCCTTGGAAACAAACACGGAAACTCCCAAAAGCTGAAAGAAGAGTATTTGAAGGACATTGTACAGGTCGTCCTCGACTTACAACAGTTCATTTAGTGACTGTTTAAAGTTACAACGGCACTGGAAAATGTGACTTAGGGCCGTTTTTCACAATTATGACCTTGGTAGCATCCCCATGATCATGTGGGGGAAGGGGAGGACAGGAGACGGGAGGGGAGGGGAGGGGAGAAGAATTGAGGCAAAGAGTCAAAGGGTTAGATCTAAACCAGGGGTAGGCAACCTTGGCTCTTGGCTCTTTTATGACTCGTGGACTTCAACTCCCAGAATTCCTGAGCCAGCCATGCTGAAAGAAAAGGGAGAGGTTTCCATGCTGAGCCATGCTGGCTCAGGAATTCTGGGAGTTGAAGTCCACGAGTCATAAAAGGGCCAAGATTGCCTACCCCGATCTGTTGTTGTTGTTAATTGCGAAGTCGTGTCCGACCCATCGCGACCCCATGGACAACGTTCCTCCAGGTCTTCCTGTCCTCTACCATTTTCTGGAGTCCATTTAAGCTCACACCTACTGCTTCAGTGACTCCATCCAGCCACCTCATTCTCTGTCATCCCCTTCTTCTATTGCCCTCAATCTTTCCCAGCATTGGGCCCTTCTCCAGTGAGTCCTTCCTTCTAATTAGGTGGCCAACGTATTTGAGTTTCCACTTCAGGATCTGGCCTTCTAAAGAGCAATCAGTGTTGATCTCCTCTAGGACTGACCGGTTTGAACGCCTTGCAGTCCAAGGGACTCACCAGAGTCTTCTCCAGCACCATAGTTCAAAGGCCTCAATTCTTTGTCGCTCAGCCTTTCTTATGGTCCAACTTTCACAGCCATACATTGCAACTGGGAAAACCATGGCCTGAACTATACACGCTTTTGTTGGCAGGGTGATGTCTCTGCTTTTTAGTATGCTGTCTAGATTTGCCACAGCTTTCCCCCCCAGGAGCAAGCGTCTTTTAATTTCTTGGCTGCAGTCCCCATCTGTGGTGATCTTGGAGCCCAGGAAGATAAAATCTGTCACTACCTCCATTTCTTCCCCATCTATTTGCCAGGAATTGAGAGGGCCGGATGCCATGATTTTGGTTTTCTTCATGATCTAAACCATGTAAAAACACCAAGTTTCAGTACGCGAAGGCAGAAGAGGAGAGGAAGAATGATGAGTGTCAAAAGGCGAGAACTCCTCCCTTGCTGATGGAAAGAATGTGAGTCAGAGGTAAAAAGAGAGAAGACACAAGCCATGGCCTCTTTGTGGGTGGAATGAGAGAGCATCTTGGGCTGCACAGAGAATTTGGAGGAACAGCTAGTCCTCAACATGCAATCACAAAGTTTCTGTTGCTAAGCAAGGCATTCACTAAGTGAGTTTTGCCCCATTCTACGACCTTTCTCGCCACACTTGTTAAGTGAACCCCTGCAGTTGTTAAGTCAGCAACACGGTTGTTAAGTGAATCTGGCTTCTCCATTGGCTTTGCTTGTCAAGAAGGTCACAAAAGGCAATCACATGACCCCCAGGACATTGCAACCATCATAAATATGAGCCGGTTGACAAGCATCTGAATTTTGATCACGTGACCATGGGGATGCTGCAATGGTCGTAAGTGTGAAAAATGCTCATCAGTCACTTTTTTTCAATGCCATTGCAATTTCAAACGGTCACTAAATGAATGGTTGCAAGTCAAGAACTGCGTCTATTCAATTGGAACATACTATCATATGTGGTGGGAGTGCATGCGAGCTCGTGATTTTTGGAATAGGATCAAAGAATGGTTGGAAGAAATATTAGAGCAGCGGTAGAGCCGCTAATAGAACTTTTCCTATTAGGTATAACCACACAAAATACGACAAAGGCATACTTTATTTAATGTTACACATTCTAACGGCTTCCAGATTGGTTTTTGCTCAAAATTGGAGGAATAAAGGAATTCCAACGGAAGAAGAGATCCTGTATAAAATCCTTTCATGTGCTGAGATGGACAGGCTTACAATGATTATGAAGGACAAGACAGAACTCAAATACTTCGAAATCTGGGACAAATTTTACCATTGGTATGAATTAAGGAGAACTGCTCGGATCTCAAGTTAATGATAGGATTGAAATATATATATATAACTGTACATATAGTTGTATATTTAATTGTATTACATAGAAGGATGAGGCTTATATAGAGGTTAAGAATGATGTATTAAGTTTTTGTACCACGAGAAACAAACTGTTAGGAATACTTACTCTGGAATGTCACACTTGTCCATTTTTGTTTTAATTGTATTATAAATAAAAAACTTTTTAATAGAAAAAAAAAGAGATGAAGAACTGCGTCTATTGACCCTGGGCCAGTAATGTTCAGCATCCTGCCAGCGGTTTCCTAAGGACAAAAGTAGAAATTATAAAAAGATTTAGAACTGGCAGGTCAAATTAATACCATGGACACCGAAAGGGATTGTCTTAGAGCAGATGGAATGCAACTGTTGGCAACTTTAAACCTTTTGGACTTTAACTCCCAGAATTCCTCAGCCATCCATGCTGGCTGAGGAGTTCTGGGAGTTGAAGTCCACAAAATCAAAGTTGCCAAGGTTGGAGAACTTAAGGGTTTCAGCTCTAAAATTCAGGACTAGCTTCTGAGGCTTTATAGTTTCTTGGAACAATATAGCTTTCCTCCTACAGTACGGTTAACATCTCTACTGCCAGAGATGCTTATTATCTTTCTAAAACCCAAAGTTATTGCTTTCATTACCAACTGAGATTAGGAAGCATCTTTGGGTTGTCTTCTGCAAAACAGAGGTTGTGTAGAAATGCAGAAGAAAGCCTATCCGTCACAAAGCCTTTTGTTAATAAAAAAAACAAGGGGGACAAATCTGCTTATTTTGGTTTTCTTATCCTAACTACAAGTGAAACTATGTTAAACAAATTGGACATTGTAGTAACATCCATTCTCATCCAGCAAACCAATCTAGCTACATTTGAGGAATGCTATAGTACTTAAGAAAACATTAAAGCAAACAAAATTGCTAACCCAAGAATCCTGTATAGGCCTTTGGATTCCAAAAAGGCCAACACAGTGCTAGGCTGCATTAACAGAGGGATAGAATTAAGATCACATAAAGTATTAATACCACTTTACAATGCCTTGGTAAGGCCACACTTGGAATACTGCATCCAGTTTTGGTTACCACGATGTAAAAAAGATGTTGAGACTCTAGAAAGAGTACAGAGAAGAGCAACAAAGATGATCAGGGGACTGGAGGCTAAAACATATAAGGGACGGTTGCTGGAATTGGATATGTCTAGTTTAATGAAGAGAAGGATGAGGGGGGACATGACAGCAGTGTTCCAATATCTCAGGGGCTGCCACAAAGAAGAGGGAGTCAAGCTATTTTCCAAAGCACCTGAAAGGCAGGACAAGAAGCAACAGATGGAAACTAATCAAGGAGAGAAGCATCCTAGAGCTAAGGAGAAACTTCCTGACAATTAGAACAATTAACCAGTGGGACAATTTGCCTCCAGAAGCGGTGAATGCTCCAACACTGGAAGTTTTTAAGAAGAAACTGGACAGCCATTTGTCTGAAATGGTATAGGGTTTCCTGCCTGAGCAGGGGGTTGGACTAGATGACCTCCAAGGTCCCTTCCAACTTTGTTATTGTTATTATTATTATTGAGAGAATGGGATTCTTGACTGTTGTTCCCATTTTCTGTTGTCTGCTTATATGTGTAGTCCTCGGTTTATGACCACAACTGGCTAAACATTTTTGTTGCTAAGCAAGACAGTTGTTGTGAGTCATGCCTCATTTTAGGGACATATATATATTGTGTGTGTGTTTGTGTTTATTAAAATTATTATTTATTAAATACAAATAAAAATAAAGATGATAGGGAAATAGAAAAAGAGGGAAAAAGGAAAGTTAGGGATCAGGCAGAAGGAAAAAAAAAGCATCGACTTCCAACATTTTTCAGTGCAGTGCAGTACAAAATTAAATTTACAGCCATGACTTTTTACTTTTACCAACTTAGTAAGTACTATCCATTTCTCTAACAACAACTAATTTAATCAGCAAAACCCAAAGTCAAGATTTCGTTTTTTTCCTGCCTCAAGAACAAAGTCCAGAACAGGTTTCCAAGTAGAGAAAAAACTGGAGGTATTTTTTTCCTCTAATTAAAACAGTTAATTTTGTCATCTCTACTAGGTCCACCATGTTTTCCATCTATTCTTCCAGCCTGGGGATTGCTGTCAAACAGATTTAATAACACAAAATAAAGAAATAAATGCTTTTTTTTTTAAAAAAAGAAAAGGTGTTAAAATGTTCTGTTTTGTGCCAAGCTTGGAACAAAACTCTACAACGCCTTTGGATATGTTCCCAACTTGGAATTCTTGTTGTTGGAAGAAAAGTCTTCATCATGGTTCAATCCAAGCTGGGAATAAACATGGCGACTGCTTTATAAAGAAGGTTGCAGTTTATTGAAGAGGAGAGCCAGACAGAAAGATGGCTCTGGAAGAAAAGAGAGTGATCACATGTAGGGAGTGGGTTTTTATACCCTCTGGAGCCTTTTGTTTGGAGTTGTTTCCTGTTCCTGTTTGAGGCTTTGCATTTCCTGTGTCATGTATTCTGACCTGAGTCTGGGTGTGCCCTTTGGCATCTGTGGGTTAATCCTAATGTCCTTTTTCAGAGTTTGGATGGGGTATGTAGATTTTAGGTGTCTTTGTCTTCTTAATCTTCTAGCCTTACTAGATTATTTACATCTGCATTTCTTCAGAGCTGGTTTCTACTTGGGGGAGGGAGAACTGGGGCTGTTAAGAAAAACTGGGCATGCTTTTCTGCCTCTTTAAGATCCTTTGAGGAAATATATTTTCCTGTCTTTTTAATATTTCCTTCTCTGGGGGGCTGATTTCCCACATTGTAATACCTGGACCAAACTCCACGTAAGGTGAAGTTGCAATGCTTTGCATGAGTTCTTATTTTTCATTGTTTTCTTTTCTAGAATCTTCCCACCGTAACAAAGAACTTCTATGACTTCCTGGTCACTTTCTTCTGACTGAAGCTCTCGAGGTTGCTACACCTCTCATAGTTCACTGTTATACTGAAAGTGTTGCTGTGGTTTGGGTTAACCAATGCACTCTTATTAAACTTCCACTTTGCAATGGAAAAAGCTGACGCATAAACTGGCGCCGAGTTGCCTTTGCTATAGAAAAAAAATGTAAGAGTAATTCTTCTGTTGAATGCTTGTCATGCAAAGAAGGTAAACAGATCTATTATCCGTGCCCACACCCATGCAAATAAGATTTGTAAATGGTGTATTTCCTAATTAAGAACCATGCCTCTCAAACTGGTCAGTGGATCAGGCCACCAGCTTTATATGTTTCCTCCAGGCACACAGAATTAAGTATGACTCAAATTTCCTGCTGATTGCCGGCTGCCAGCAGTTCAGCAGTTCAATTCTCACTGGCTCAAGGTTGACGCAGCCTTCCATCCTCCGTAGGTCGGTAAAATGAGGACCCAGATTGGGGGCAATAGGCTAACTCCGTAAACCGCTTAGAGAGGGCTGTAAAGCTCTGTGAAGCGGTATATAAGTCTAAGTGCTATTGCTATATCGGGTGCGATGGCTCAGTGGTTAGACATTGACCTTGTCAGCTGGAAAGCTGACAGCCTGGGTTTGAGACCCGAGTGCCGCATGACTGGGTGAGCTCCCGTTCCTTGCTCCAGTTCCCGCCCACCTGGCAGTTTGAAAGTATGCAAATGCGAATAAATAGGTACCACTTCGATGGGAAGGTAACAGTGTTTGGTGCGCTCGGCATACAGTCATGCCAGCCATATGACCAAGGAAGCGTCTTTGGAGAATGTTGACTCCCTCAGCTAAGAAACGGGGATGAGAACCACCCCCTAGAGTTGGACACAACTGGACAGGGAAACCTTCTGTCTCTCTCCTCCCTCCCTCCCTCCCTCCCTCCCTCCTCCTTCTCCTCCTTCTCTCTCTTTCTCTCTCTCTCTCCCCCTCCCTCCCTCTTGCTCTCCCTTCTCTTGTTCTCCCTCTCCCTTTCCCTCCACCCCCCTTCTTTCTCTCTTTCCATGCCTCCCTCTCTCACTCTTTTGCTCTCCCATCTTCTCTCATTCTCCCTCTCCCTCCCTCTCTTTCTCTCCTTCCATGCCTCCCTCTCCCTCTCGCTCTCTCGCTTCTTCATGTTCTTCCTCCTTCCTTCCCTCTCCCTCTCCTTCTCCCTCTCCCTCTCCCTCCCCCCTCTCTCTTTCTCTCTGTTATCTTCCTATCATCTGTCTACCTATTTTGTGTGCCGTGCTTCACATATTTTATTTTTTACCCTGCTGGTTTGAAGAACTAGTCCAACCAAATCCCTGAATCATAGGGCTGGAAGGGACCTTAAAGGTCTTCTAGACCAACTCTCCATCTCCACGGTAAGGAGTCCTTATACCCTTCTGGACAAACGTTTGTCCAATTTTTCTTGATCTTTTCGAATCTGTCCAGCAATGGAAAGAGGCCTGCACTTATTTCTAACGCTTGCTGTAAACGCCAGACACCTTTGTGCTGAAAGCTGGCTCCTGAGCCTGGCAGACCAGCGAAAACACTGCCTTGTGTTAATTGCCTTAGGCAGCTGTTCACCAAACACACCCTTTGGAAAAAAAAAGTTCAGCAGGCAGAGCCACTTGTCATCGGAAGGTCTCACTACTCCACCAAGCGGTGAGAAAGAGGCAAAGACGGGGGAAAAAAAAAAGAATTTCCAGAAAATGGGTTAATTCAATCAGGAGGTTAAGCCTATTGCATTAATACAGTGTTTCCCAAACTTGACAATTTTAAGGCATGTGGACTTCAACTCAGCAATGCTGGCTGTGGAATTCTGGGAGTTGAAGTCCACATGCCTTAAAATTGTCAAGTTTGGGAAACACTGCATTAATATGACAGAAAGTCTTAACCGTTTCACCAGCGACAACTTCTCCCAAAAGTCCACACAAAAGAAATGCCAGAAGTAAATTTTCCATCAGCCCGTGGGAAAACATGCAAGAGAATTTCCCATTTGCAGCCTCGTAATAAGTCATCACCACCTGATTTACGCATCATTGCAGATAGCCCTCAGCTTACGAACATTCATTTAGAGCAGGGGTAGGCAACCTCGGCCCTTTTATGACTCGTGGACTTCAACTCCCAGAATTCCTGAGCCAGCATGGCTCAGCTTGGAAACCTCTCCCTTTCCCCTCAGCATGGCTGGCTCAGGAATTCTGGGAGTTGAAGTCCACGAGTCATAAAAGAGCCAGGGTTGCCTACCCCTGATTTATAGTATTTGCAGTCACAACAGCACTGAAAAATAGGGGTGGATTCAGGAGACAGTACAGTTCAGATGTGGATCAGGGGAAGTGGAATATACAGGTAGTCCTCGACTTACAACAGTTTGTTTAGTGACCGTTCAAAATGACTGAAAAAAATGACTCATGACTGTTTCTCACACTTAGGTCCATTGCAACATCACCATGGTCACGTGATCAAAATTCAGACGCTTGGCAACTAACTCATATTTATGATAGTTGCAGTATCCCGGAGTCACGTGATCCCATTTTGTGACCTGACAAGCAAAGTCAATGGAGAAGCCAGAATCACTGAACAACTGTTGTTGTTGTTGTTAGTTGCAAAGTCTTGTCTGACCCATCGCAACCCCAGGCCTTCCTGTCCTTTACCCTCTTCTGGAATCCATTTAAGCTCATGCCTACTGCCTCAGTGACTCCATCCAGCCACCTCATTCTCTGTCATCCCCTTCTTCTATTGCCCTCCATCTTTCCCAGCATTAGGCTCTTCTCCAGTGAGTCCTTCCTTCTCATTAGGTGGCCAAAGTACTTGAGTTTCAACTTCAGGATCTGGCCTTCTAAAGAGCAGTCGGGGTTGATCTCCTCTAGGACTGACCGGTTGGATCGCCTTGCAGTCCAAGGGACTCGCAGGTGTCTTCTCCAGCACCGGAGTTCAAAGGCCTCCATTCTTTGGCGCTCAGCCTTTCTTATGGTCCAACTTTCCCAGCCATACATTGCAACTGGGAAAACCATGGCCTTGGCTATATGTAATCTTGTTGGCAGGGTGATGTCTCTGCTTTTTAGTATGCTGTCTACAACTGTATTACTAACTTAACAATTGCAATGATTCACTTAACAACTGTGGTAAGAAAGGTCATAAAATGGGGCAAAATTCACTTAACTCACTTAGTAACAGAAAATTATGGCTGTGTTGTGGTTATAAGTCAAGAATTACTTCTAGTCCTTCACATCAGCTCTCCCTCTCTGGGGCATCAACACTCACACTAACCCAGGAGTAGGCAATCTTGGCTCGTTTATGAGCATGGCTCAGCTTGGAAACCTCTCCCTTTCCCCTCAGCGTGGCTGGCTCAGGAATTCTGGGAGTTGAAGTCCACGAGTTATAAAAGAGCCAAGGTTGCCTATCCCTGCTGTAAGAGAACAGCAGACTGACCTGGGGGCAGAGTTAATGATTAACTGGGCAGAGTTAATGGTTAACTGGCACCAGATAGATACATGATAAAGATAGATGATAAATAAATAGATGATAAATGATAGATAATAGATAGAGAGATGATAAATGATAGATAAATGACAGAGTATATATAGAGATAGATGATAGATGATAGATAAATGAGAGTATAGATATAGATGATAGATAGGTAGGTAGGTAGGTAGGTAGGTAGATAGATAGATAGATAGATAGATAGATAGACGGGACCCCTGCATTAACTGGATTTTTTTTCTGTAAGTACTTCCTTTATTTTTTTCCTGCAGTTGCCACCTACTGGATCAAAATATAATTGCATCTTTCAAACAATTTGATCCTTGCACTTAGGACAGTGATGGCGAACCTATGGCACGGATGTCAGAGGTGGCACTCGGAGCCCTCTCTGTGGGCACACATGCCATTGCCCCAGCCTCGCCTCCGCCTGCGACCCTCTCCTCTCCAGCAGCCCCCCTGAAGGAGAGTCGCCCCTGAGTGTGGCCCACGCGGAGCAGCACAGCCAAGGACATGGCAGCCAGGCAGCGTAGACAAGACTCTGCCCTCACACCCCATCGTGCACAGTTGATGCTGCAGGGCACCAGCAGAGGGCGTGACCACCATAGCGCTGCTGGGCTGCCTGGGCGATCTGCGGCAAGCCCTGGAGGCGGTGAGTGGCCCTGCGGGCAGGTGGGATGGGGGATGGGGGGGCGGAGCAGGGGCAGGGCAGTTTTTAGACACTCAGTCTCTCAAAGGTTCACCATCACTGACTTAGGATCAACAAATGACCCCTTGTTTCATGTAGGTTCTTTAAAAACAAAATCCAAAGCAGGCTGAAGTAGGTGACATCTGTATGAAATAAGAATTATTTATTTATTTTAAAAAAGTTATACTTGCTTAATTAAAAGCATTGAAGTCTTTGGCGTTGGAGAAGATTCCCAAGAAAACTGCGGAGAGCTAAGAAAACAAACAAATGGATCGTCACATCCTCATTAACCCAGAATTCTCATTTGAGGCACCGACGATCCGGCTTAAATAGGCCTACATCAAATTCTTGAAGCAAAGACCTCACTCTCTAGAAAAGTATCTGAAGCTAGGAAAGGTGAAAAGAACACTGGAAGTTTTTAAGAAGAGATTGGACAAGCATTTGTCTGAAATGGTATAGGGCAGTGGTTCTCAACCTTTTTAATGCCGCGACCCCCAACCGGTCGTAAGTCGAGGACTACTCAATGGTGCAGCACCATTTGCAGAATGGGACTTTTGGCGGGCTCAGCAGGGTAGAGACAGCCTGGACAATTCCTATTGGCTTTTGAAAGCCAATAGAATTAGACTCTATTCAAGAGAGTCTATTCTATTGGCTTTCAAAAGCCAATAGAATAAAAGGGAGTAGCACAGCTAAGGAAAAGGGGGAAAAAATGGCGGACTGCGTTGTTTGGCGACCCCCGTGAAATGGTCGTTCGACCCCAAATGAGGTCCCGACCCACAGGTTGAGAACCACTGGTATAGGGTTTCCTGCCTGAGCAAGGGGTTGGACTCAATGACCTCCAAGGTCCCTTCCAACTCTGTTATTCTATTCTAAAAAAGAAGAAGAGGAAGACCGCCAGTGAGGGGAGTGGACAATTACAGTGGTGATGGGTCCACTGTTAGAAGACCTGGCTGGCTGGCTAGCTGGGGAATTCTGGGAGTTGAAATCCACAAGTCTTAAAGTTGTCAAGGTTGGACATCCCTGTTTTATAGCATTCAGATGGCAGGAAGGAGTGACCACTCGGAGTTTTAAGGGAAAGGTCATTAATTATCTGGTGCAAAAGATTTTTTTTATGAGAACCTTTATTAGAGTTTATTGTAGGATATAATACAAATGCAAACAAAAATTAAGGAAATGAAAGAGAAAAAGAAGAGCTTAGAAAGAAGTAAGAAATAAGGAGCAATTTCTAACATTTTTCAATGTAGTAGAATACAAAAAAATGTTACAGCCTCATCTTTTTGCTATACATTTTTTAAATGTTTCAAACCATTTATATAACCTCAAAATTGTTCTATCAAAACCTAAAACTAAAGTTTCATACATATATTTTTTTCAGTTTCGAGTACAAAATCCAGAAGTGGTTACCGAATGGAAAAAAAAAAGATAAGATAAATCTGGTGCAGAAGAAATATCTGTTAGATAGAAGGATGGTTGCAGAGGTTAATTCCAATGTTGGTAACCTTATTTAGAAGACATCCCACAGAAGGAAGCACTGCACTAAATGGAATCTTGTGGTATTATAGGATTATAAATATTTTTACTGGTCTTTGCTCTTGTGCTTTTGATAAACAGCTTGCACTGCAAATATTGATCTATAGATAAGGCTCAACTTTAAGTAGTGGAAAATGTAGTCCCTAAATTTTCAGCAGTAAATGTCATCATTCTTGGAGAATAATCTCTTCAGGAATAATAATAATAAAAGACTTTAGGGAAGACTGGTGCCTCTTCCTTTCAAGTATAATTTTATTGTTGTGGATTTGCATTGTATTCAAGAAATCCAATGGCAATAGAATGCCAGAGAATTTTGCAGTAGGTGTCCAAATGAAGTCATAAATGCTGACACGTAATTTTATATTAGATAACCTTTATTGTCATTTTTTTTTTACTGTGGGCACAACGGCACACATTAAAAATGAAGTTTAGTTGCTTGTTTTCAAAGTGTACACATACATAACACACATTTAAACATATTATATACAACATATATATAGACCAGGGGTAGGCAACCTTGCCTCTTTTATGACTCGTGGACTTCAACTCCCAGAATTCCTCAGCCATCCAGCCACGAATCATAAAAGAGCCAAGGTTGCCTACCCCTGGTATACACCTACACCCTTACATGTAAGTAACATATAACTATTAATCACTGTCCATCTTGAATACATAAAGGAAGGAGGAAGCTTTAGAGTTCACAAGGTTGATACTGTATGGAACAAAACTGTGACTGAATCTGGATGTTCTGCTTCGGATACCACGGAGCCCCCTCTTCCCAGAAGGTAACAAGGAAAACAGGTTGTGAAGTGGGTATGTAGTGTTCTGGACAATCTTACGGACCCTGCTCAAGCAACGCTTCTGTGCTATGTCCTGGATGGGAGGGAGGGAACTGCCAATGATCTTTTCAGCTATCCTCACCACTCTCTGCACCACCTTCCTGTCTGAAGCAGGGATGCTTCCAAACCAGACTGTGATGCTGTATGACAGGATGCTCTTGATCGTCCCTCTGTAGAAAGTGGTCAGGACAGGGGAAGGAAGAAGTGCTCTTCTCATGCAATGCAGAAAATGCAGGCGCTGCTTTTCCCGCTTCACCAGTGTCTCACAGTTGAGCGACCAAGCCAGCCTACTTGCTAACTGCACACCCAAGAATATGATGCTGGTAACCATCTCCACAGGTGAATCATTCATGCACAGAGGAGTGTGGCTGTGCTTGCCTTTTCTGAAATCAATAATGATCTCTTTGGTTTTTCCAGTATTTAAAACTGGTGTTTTCTTTACACCAGTTCACCAAACCCTCAACCTCCTTGCGGAAAGCACCCTCATTGTCATCATGAATAAGGCCCACTACTGTTGCATCATTTGCGAACTTCACAATATGGTTGGTGGCAAACCTAGCACAATAGTCATGGGTGAACAAGGTGAACAGCAATGGATTTAGGATGCAGCCCTGAGGAGAACCTGTGCTCAAGATAAATATATATACAGCTATACTTACATCAAACAAGATAGTCAGGCAAACAGGAGCATCGTGAGGTAAAGCATCACAGGAACATCATCATGAGGTAAATTCCAGAGCACACAGGAGAAAAAGGTGGGAAACAAAGAAATTCCTTCTTTTCACTTACAGCAACCCATCACAGCACAGATTACCTCATGCAGGAGACAGCTGTCTCCAACCAGAAAGCTATAATTGTGAATTCTGACTCATTGTACAGTTCCACTGCTCCAGCTACTAAATTTAAATATTTTAACAAAATTCTTTAAGTGGTGAGTAGATCTCAAGAGTTTTTTTATGAGCAGGAAACCTTAGGCTGAACACCATATGCTTATTCAAGCCAGCTTCAGAAGCTGCATTCATGGTTGTGTTCATCTTGGTCAGTGTGAACTTGACCCATTTTGTTCATTGAGAGTATTGTGCAAATCTTCACAGTGCTTTAATTCAATTCAGTAGTCAGAGTCGGTTGCTTGAGCAGCATCTTGTATTCAGCAATGAGATGATTACTACTCATTTTTTTTATTGTGCTGCCCGGTTGCAATAAAATAATCCAATGGCTTTAACAATACCTGAAACAACAACACTTCAAAAAGGAACTATTTATTTCAAATGCCACAACTGGAGTGTCAACGGAAGTCTGGCAAATCTACTATTTTAGCCGCAAGGATGCTAGCCACGGTGCTGATCCAAAAGACAAGATTATCCGATTATCTAGCAATTGTAGAGCTGTCCAAGGTACTGAACTTGCTATTTTTGAGATCTGTATTGTCCACTTTATCACGTTGTCCCTACTCACCCGAGTCACCATTTAACTGAATCTTTGATGGAACAAGATAGCAAGCTTCTATTGGGGCAGACAGATTCAATCAGCAATCCTATTCAAGAGTATTTCATCTCAAATTTAACTATAATAAAATTTCGGCGGTAACCCTAGAGAGATTACACTTCTCTCCAGAGGAAACATTCTAGCAGGTCATGATTCTTCTAGCGCATTAAGTCAATTACTCCATTAACGTAATAATCAATCTTATTCAGAAAGATAAATTTTGCAAGAGTCTGTTATTAGCAGCTTGATTCTGAAAGATCCTTCTTTCCCTGCAGCGGGATGGATTTTCATAATTGCCAAGTTATTAACGGAGGAAACAGAAGTTTGAAATACGCTAGTGCTCCAGAAGAGGGCATCCTTAACCACTATCAAAATATACTGCAGCAATGAAGAGGATAATACCACAAGAGCATGTGGAGGACAACCCTTTTCTATGCAATATATATATGGTGGGGCAAAAGATATTGATAGTGTCAATTAATAAACAACTATGGTGTAAAATTTGGGGTCAACTTAAATGAGCAATTTGGAAGGCATTCAGGATCTTAACCCTCTATTCTCTCTCTCTCTCTCTCTCTCTCTCTCTCTCTCTCTCTCTCTCTCTCTCTCTCTCTCTCTCTCTCTCAGTTTTCTAATTCCTCTTCTCCTTTAGTGCCATTGAACTGAACTCAATTCCTGATGAGTTCTGTGCACAGAAGCAATTTCCTTCCTCAACCTCCTCTGATGCAAAAAGGATCAAACAGAAAGCTCAGACTTCCCAAGGAGCTGCTGATACAGCTCTACAAAGGAATTATTGAGTCTGTCATTTGCACCTCTATAACTGTCTGGTTTGGCACAGCAACCAAACGAGACAGACACAGACTTCAATGGATAGTTAGGTCTGCAGAAAAAAAATAATTGTAACCAGCCTGCCTTCCATTGAGGACCTGTATACTGCATGAGCCAGAAAGAGGACTGTGAAAATAGCTACAGACCCCTCACATCCTGGAAATAAACTGTTTCAAGACGATGCCATAGGGCATTGCACACCAAAGCAACTAGACACAAGGGCAGTTTTTTACCCCATGCCATCACTCTGCTAAACAACTAATTCCCACAACTCTGTCTTATGCCCCAGGATGTCAAACCATCTAGTAGGGCTGTATTACTATTATCCTTTTCATCTTCTCTATTACCTACAGTATTTTCTTAGCTTCTTATGACTATAACATTGTTGTTTGTTGTTGTTTGTATCTTATGATTTATGTTGAGTGCTTTTATTGGTATCCTATTATGATTTATTTTGAGTGCTTATTTAGTATCCTATGACTATCACTGGGTTTTGCAGCTTATGAATTATGATTGTATTTTATGATTATGATTATGATCACAATTTATCATTTGTTGTTTGAACAGTATGTACAATGAGAGTTTATGCACTGGAAACAAATTCCTTGTGTGTCCAATCAACTTGGCCAATAAAGAATTCTACTCTACTCTACTCTACTCTACTCTACTCTACTCTACTCTACTCTACTCTACTCTACTCTATTCTCTATTCTCTATTCTCTATTCTCTATTCTCTATTCTACTCTACTCTACTCTACTCTACTCTACTTTCTATTCTACTCTACTCTACTCTATACTCTATTCTATTCTACTCTTCTCTATTCTACTCTACTCTACTCTCTATTCTACTCTACTCTACTCTACTCTACTCTACTCTACTCTACTCTACCCTACCCTACCCTACTCTACTCTACTCTACTCTACTCTACTCTACTCTACTCTACTCTACTCTACTCTACTCTACTCTACTCTATTCTATTCTATTCTATTCTATTCTATTCTATTCTATTCTATTCTATTCTATGGAATAGCTTGCCTCCTGTGATTGTGGGTGCTCCATCATTGGGCATTTTCAAGAATAGACTGGATGACCATTTGACTGGGATAGTACAAGGTCTCGTGTCTTGATCAGAGGGTTTGACTAGAAGACCTCTGAGGTCCTTCAAGCCCTTTGATTCCATGTTCTATCTAACTGAATTATTGGACGTGATTTGTAAATGTGGGCTTGATGCAGCCTGCCCAACATTGTCCAGTTGTGTCGGATACCATAGCCCATCATTCCCACCCTGTCTGACTTAAGCCTGGTGAAATGCCTTCCAGTTATGTTCCAAAGGCCAAGGGATAAGTTCAAAGGCCAGCAGGAGGGTGAGTTGGGGAGACAGTTTTAACTACCATCCATTCCAAATGGAAAATCGGTATTTATGTATTTATAGATCCCGGGGCAGAGTTATTGCATTCTGGCTCAGTAAGGTCGGTCATTGTTAATTACTTAGGAGGAAATCTAACTTTAGCCTGGTGTTTCTCTTTCTCATTAATAAGAGATGAATATGTAAATGCATCCCAAGAAGATTTCATCCATGCTCAAATTCCTATAGTTTTATTTAGATTTCATTGCAAGAGGTAAACACGGAAGGTGTTAACGCCTTGTTTCTAATCCTTCCCTTGAGAATGAGGGGCTCCAGCTTCGTGGCAAGTGAATTAGGTTTATTTATTAGGAAAATTGGATTGTGTTAGGGAAATGTGGAGAGCAGAATTTTTTTTTTCCGAAAAGCTACCCTGAAATTTGAATTAGGGTTGAAATTACATGTTGCATAATCCATTTTCCACTTGTTCTCTCAACATGCTTAAACTGGACACTTATTTGAAAAAAAGATAGCCCTGTGCTTTCTTTCTCTTTCTTTCTCTTTCTTTCTTTCTTTCTTTCTTTCTTTCTTTCTTTCTTTCTCTTTCTTTCTTTCTTTCTTCCTTCCTTCCTTCCTTCCTTCCTTCTTTCCTTCCCTCCCTCTCTCTGTCCCTCCCTCCCCTTCCTTCCTTCCTTCCTTCCTTCCTTCCTTCCTTCCTTCCTTCCTTCCTTCCTTCCTTCCTTCCCTCTTTCTGTCTCTCCCTCCCTCCCCCTTCCTTCCTTCCTTCCTTCCTCCCTTTCTCCATCTCTCCCTCCCCCTTCCTTCCTTCCTTTCTCTTTTTCTTTCTTCCTTCCTTCCCTCCTCTCTCTGTCCCTCCCTCCCTCGCCCTTCCTTCCTTCCTTCCTTCATCCCTTCCTCCGTCTCTCCCTCCCCCTTCCTTCCTTCCTTCCTTCCTTCCTTCCTTCCTTCCTTCCTTCCTTCCTTCCTTCCTTCTTCCTTCCTTCCTTTTTCCTTCTTTCCTTCCTTCCTTCCTCTCTCCATTTCTCCCTCCCCCTTCCTTCCTTCCTTCCTTCCTTCCTTCCTTTCTTTCTTTCTTTCTTTCTTTCTTTCTTTCTTTCTTTCATTCTTTCTCCTGGTCCTCCCTCCCTCCCTCCCTTCCTCCCTTCCTATTCCTTTATTCCCTCCCTCCCTTCTTTCCTTCCTTAATCTGATTTATATAGCCACCATCTCACATATATGACTATGGTTAGCTTTCAATGAAATAGTTACAACAAATAAAATAGAATATAAAACAAAAAACAGATTTACAATTCTAGGGAGTTATCCATTTGATATCCTTTCCATATTATGGTGGTTTCATTTTCCCATAGGTGAAAAATAATCTTGAGGAATCAGGGATCACATATGGGAGGTGAAACCGACCTAGATAAAGACAATACTTCCCACCTTAGATCTGAGAATAGTCCCTAACAATCACTCTCAGAACAAATCTGTCTCTCTCTCTGCATTTGTGTATCTGTTTTTGTGTGTGTATGTGTTTATGTGTGGTGTTATATGTCTCCCCAAATCAACAAAAAGGGGTATGAAGATTTGCCCCTCCCATTTATATTAAGCACTGATGAATGAAAGCCTTGATTTGTATGTACTCGAATTAGACATTTTAATATTTTTTTTATCATTTTAATTTTTTTACCGTTTTTATTGTTCTAAGGTATTTGGAGGTTTTAATTGTAGAGTATGCTTTTGAATTGTGAATTGCCTGTTTATTGAGATAGGTGGCTATAGAAATTGAATGAGGTCATCTAGTCCAACCCCCTGCTCAGGCATTATTGTCCATTGATAACAAAATGCCTAAGGAACAAGAACTGTTACCTGTTCAGCCAGATGCTGATCCTTTCAAATACTTGCATGGATCATCATATTTTCCATGTTCCTGGTTTTTCCGGGCTTTCGCCTCATCCAGCCAGAGCCTAGTCCTCCCTTGATAAGAAAGAACATTTTCTGCTCATTGACATCAGCCATCTGGGAGGCTGAGCCAAGTGTTTCATTGTTAATTCAAGAAGCAACCACTCCTGAACTGTTGGAAGCTGGAAAAACAACTTCGGTGGGCTTTGATGACAGGTTAAACACATTGGCTTTGTGACAAAAATAATCTATTCCATGAGGATGTGAAAGGAGGATCACCAACTAATATGGAACGAAGGCCTGCCTGACAGCTTCCCATTGAAAGGTTCCAAAAACGCTTAGCTGCATTCACAAGGTGTCATTCGGGGAAAAAAAAATCCATATTGCAATATAGTTAAAACTTGAGCTGTTTTGCTTACCAAGTATGGCTTTTTGGTCTTAGAGCTTGAATTCTAAACTTCAACCAGTTTTTCAGAAGGATCAAAAAAAAAAAAAAAAATTCAGATGGGCAGTTGCACATTTGGGGCCATCCAGACCAGAGGTCCCCAACCTTTTGGGCACCAGGGACCGGTTCCGTGGAGAGAGGTTTTTCCGCGGACCGGAGGGCGTCTGGTTTCATGTGGATGGGACTTTGCTTGTTTGCCTGGACCGGTTTCTGGCATGCTGTGCCCAGGGCCGGTCCATGAACCCGGGGCTGGAGAGCCCTGATCTAGACTGTTTAATCCACCTGCAGACATTACTGCACTCAGCTTGTTTAGCTCTCTGTTGTTCTGTGACAGAAGAGAATATCTGTAACTGAATTCTGGAAGCCGGGATGCTCTCTGAGCTTGGCTGCATTCTTACAGATGTTTCATTAATCAACTAGGTAAAATGTTCAGTGCTAGCAGAGAATGGGGTTTGTGGAATAATGGAGGAGGAGGAGGAGGAGGAGGAGGAAAGGAGAAGGAGGAAGAGGAAGAGGAGGAGGATGACGACTGTGGGATCCTTGGTGCTATCTGAGCTTAGTTGTTTTCTTGCAGATGTCCATGACCCAACTAGGGAACATTTTTAGTACTAGAAGGCAGTGGGGTTTGTGGAGTGGAGGAGAGGGAGAGGAGGAGAAGGAGGAGGAGAGGAGGAGGAGGAAGGAGGAGGAGGAGGAGGAAGAAGAAGAAGAAGAAGAAGAAGAAGGAGGAGGAGGAGGAGGAGGAGGAAGAGGAGGAGGAGGAGAAGAAGAAGAGGGAGAAGGAGAAGGAGGAGGAGGAGGAGGAAGGAGGAGGAGGAAGAAGAAGGAGAAGAAGAAGAAGAAGAAGAAGGAGGAGGAGGAGGAGGAGGAGGAGGAGGAGGAGGAGGAGGAGGAGGAGGAGGAGGGAGGAGGAGGAAGAGGGAGAAGGAAGGAGGAGGAGGAGGAGGAGGAAAGAAGAAGAAGAAGAAGAAGAAGAAGAAGACGAAGGAAAGGGGAGGAAGGAGGAGGAGAGGAGGAGGAGAAGAAGAGGAGGAGGAGGAGGAGGAGGAGGAGGAAGGAGGAGGAGGAGGAAGAGAAGAAGGAGAAGAGAGGAGGAGAGGAGAAAGGAGGAGAAGAGAAGAGGAGGAGGAGAAGGAGGAGGAGGAGGAAGAGGGAGAGGAGGAAGAGGAGGAGGAGGAGGAGGAGGAGAAGGAGAGGAGAAGGAGGAGGAGGAGAGGAAGGAAGAAGAAGAGAAGAGGAGGAAGAGGAGGAGAGGAGAGGAGAAGGAAGAGGAGGAGGAGGAAGAAGAGAGAGAGAAGAAGAAGAGAGAAGGAGGAGGAGGAGGAGAAAAAGAGAAGGAAGGAGGAGAAGAGAAGAGAAGGAGGAGGAGGAGAAAAGAGGAGGAGGAGGGAGAGAAGGAGGAGAAGAGGAGGAGGAAGAGGAGGAGGAGGAGGAGGAGGAAGAAGATAGAAGGAGAAGGAGGAGGAGAAGAGGAGGAGAAGAAGAGAGGAGGAGAAGGAGAGGAGGAGGAGAAGAAGGGGAGGAGGAGAAGAGGAGAGGAGAAGAAGAGAGAGGAGGGAGGAGGAGAAGGAGGAGGAGAAGGAGAGGAGGAGGAGGAAGAGGAGGAGGAGGAGAAGGAGGAGGAGGAGGAGAGGACAGTCAATGAGGAAGCCAGATTCACTTACAACCATGTTACTAACTTAACAACTACAGTGATTCACTTAACAACTGTGGCAAGAAAGGGGTAAAAGTCACTTAACAACTGTACTGCTTAACAACCGAAACTTTGGGCTTAATTTGTTGTTAAATTGAGGGCTACCTTGTACTGGTACTGATTATATATATATATATATTTTTTAAAAAGGTTTCAAAGTCTGTTTCCTTTCTGCTTTTTGTCATTCATTCATTCACTTCCCATCTTTTCTGGTCAATGAGTAGTTTAATCCCTTTTTTTTTTTCTTCTCATCCATTTTACCTCTCCGAAAATAAATATTATTATGCGCCAGCTCCCTTTTATGTATTTCTAATTATTTTCCACCCACGTGGTTGCTCCAGTAAGGAGGCAGTCAGACCATGGCAGCTCCAGTTTCTCATTCATCACGGCATTTGCTCTGCTTAGTTAGAGCCTACAATTTCTTTTGCCTTGTAATTTGAAATAATTCAGGATAGATAGAATCTGAATGGGGAGAGAACCAATAAAGATTGACATTAGATTAGGAGGACAGCTGAGGAGCTCCCAAATTTTCTAAAAAAACAGATGGTCTCGGGAAGAGAAACTGACACTAATTTAGCAATTGAAATAGAAGATATTAAAGACTCTAATTAGGAGACATTGTAAAGCTGTCTCCATGGGAATCATCCTAGAAAGCTCCTCAAGGTGATATTTTACCAGTTGCTTCCCCGAGTTTGGTGCAATGGTTCTGGTCTAAAAACCAGGAGAGTGTGAGTTCTAGTTCTGCCTTAGGCATGAAAGCCACCTGGTGACTTTGGCTCAGTCACCAGGAGACTGTGACTTATAGTGGCCAATCACCAGGAGAGTGTGAGTTCTAGTCTCACCTTAGCCAAGAAAGCCAGCTGGGTGGCTTTGGGCCAATCACCAGGAGACAGTGAATTCTAGTCTCACCTTAGCCAGAAAGCCAGTTGGGTGACTTTGGGCCAATCACTAGGAGATGGTGAGTTCTAGTCCTTCCTTAGGTATTAAAGCCAGCTGAGTGACTTTGGGCCAATCACTAGGAGACGGTGAGTTCTAGTCTCACCTTAGCCAAGAAAGCCAGCCGGGTGACTTTGGGCCAATAACCAGGAGAGGGTGAGTTCTAGTCCCGCCTTAGGCGTGAAAGCCAGCTGGGTGACTTTGGGCCAATCACCAGGAGACGGTGAGTTCTAGTCCTTCCTTAGGTATTAAAGCCAGCTGAGTAACTTTGGGCCAATCACCAGGAGACGGTGAGTTCTAGTCTCACCTTAGCCAAGAAAGCCAGCTGGGTGACTTTGGGCCAATCACCAGGAGAGTGTGACTTCTAGTTCCGCCTTAGGCATGAAAGTCACCTGGATGACTTTGGGCCAATCACCAGGAACTTTGAGTTCTAATCCAATCTTAGGCATGAAAGCTGCTTAAGAGACTTTGCGCCAATCATCAGGAGACCGTGACTTCTAGATCCATTTTAGGCTTGAAAGCCAGCTGGGTGACTTTGGGCCATCCACTGTCTCTCAGCCCATCCCACCTCACAGGGTTGTTGTGGGGAAAATAGGAGGAGGAAGGAGTATTAGGTAGGTTTCCTGCTTTGAATTACTTACAAAGTAATAACAGCAGGACGGAAAGTTACTAAATAAAATTAAAAAAAATCCCTCACCAAAAATGAGCTGTTGCCCAATCGCACATTGAATGTCATCGATTAACTCAGCAATTAAAAGCAGAGGAATCTGAAGCCTGATTCCCATGCCTACTTTTAATCTGATCAATTAATTCCCGCCTGAAGTGTAAATTGAACTTACCCTCCAAATAGGGGTGCAATCACCCCGATTTGATGCCCTCCTAGAAATAAGACTCAGAAATAAATCTCACTGTCTGTTCTTGCAGAACATAACTAACCCAGTCATTGAAAGGTAACAGCTGCATTCACTCAACAAGCTAAACTCAGTTACTGTAAATCGGGTTTAGATTTTTTTTAAAAAATGGCTGAGCTTCCAGTACAAATCCAGCAGGTTGGATTAATTTATGGGTTCCGTGTATGGTGTGAATCCAGAAAAAAGTGTTAATTTGCTATCTAGATATCATAAATTGCAACTCTCACAATTCCCCCCCACCCACCCAGCAAGGCTACTAGAAGTAAATTTATCAATACTGTTGAACAGGATGATGCAGGGAAGCAGATTGAGATGAAGTAGTAGGTAACTCCTCAATGTTTAGAATATTGTGCCCAGAAAAACTTATAAATTATAAAAGGCAGTATTACAAGGGACAGCATATATATTGTTGAAGGAAAAATCTTCACCAGGGTCCAGTCCAAGCCGGGAATAATCAAAATGGAGACTGCTTTAGAAAGAAGGTTGCAGTTTATTGAAGAGAACCAGACAGAAAGATGGCTCTGGGAAAACTGGCCACATGTAGCAGGGAGTAGTGGGTTTTTATACCTTCTGGGGCTCTTGAGGTTGTTTCCTGTTCCTGTTTGAGGCTTTGTATTTCCTGTGTCATGTACTTTGACCTGAGTCTGAGTGTGTCTTTTTGGTATTGGTGGGTTAATCCTATTATGTTTCCTGTCCTTAGAATTTGGGTGGGGTTATGTAGATTTTAGGGGTCTTCTTAATTTCTTCAGTTTCTAGCTGGAAGGCTCAAATCTTTCTGAAAGCGTTATTGAATTTGCATTTCTAAAAGCTGCCCTCTGTCTAGGGGCTGGAGCTGATTTCTGGGGGCTGGTTTCTGTCTTTTTTAAAGAACTTGAGGTCTCCATTATTCCTTTGGGGAAATATATTCTGCCTTTTTAATATTTCCCCAAATATTTCTTTCTCTGGATTCTTTCCACAATAGGTTCTTGTTTTCCTAGACCCTTGGGAAAGATCTAACAGTCAAAAGTACCAAACTGGAGGAGGAGGAGGAGGAGGAGGAGGAGGAGGAGGAGGAGGAGGAGGAGGAGAAGGAGAAGGAGAAGGAGAAGGAGAAAGAGAAGAAGGAGAAGGAGAAGAACCTTAATAATCTTCAGACTATTTGCTAATACAATCCTTAGAGTTGTCATGTAGCTAGTTCTTAACCAATATGGGAAGAATGTCATTGTTATGCTCTTTGAAAGGGCAAAATATGATAATTTATATTGTTTCTCCCCCCCCCCCTTTGGTCATATATTTCGCAAGGATTTTTGTGGCACTCTGCAAGATCAGAGAAATTTAACTGCTTTTGACTGAGCAGTATGATGCATCATATTGGGTAGCGCTGCACAGTGCCACAAAGCAAATAGCACTATGTGCCAAGGATGTGATTGCTTTGCACATTGTGTATTCCCTCTATGTATGGGACTAGGAGACCTCAGCTTTTTTTAAAAAAACTTTGCTCATTTCATGCATAATTCATAGCTTCCGTGGAGCTTGTGCAGATCCTACAACCAAAAATGAAAGAATGGTAATCAGAAGAGACAAGCCAACATTTCTGTAAAGCTGAAGTCAGTTTTCAAAAGGAAAATCTCTTTGGATTCAAGTTCAATGTCTGCTCATTTCATGAGCACAATATGTACTTTTCTTGGCAATGTTATGAAACCGATTTCTATTGGCTTCTTCTACGTTATATTCTGACTTCCCTGTCTAGTCTAGGGCCTTTGTATCCCCGGAGAACAGAATATCTGTAATGCAAAGTGGACAGGTGGAATCTTTGGTGCTGTCTGAGCTTGGCTGTGGGCCTGCAGAGATTTCATTACCCAAATAGGTGACGTCATCAGTGCCAATGATGATATCACCTACCGTAGTTGGGTAATGAAACATCTGCAAACAAGTAAACATCTGCAAGCTAACAACCAAGATTGGGCAGCATCAAGAACAATACAGTCCTGTTCTCTCTGCTCTGTCTCTCTCCATCCATTCATCTCTCCTATCTATCTATCTATCTATCTATCTATCTATCTATCTATCTATCTATCTATCTATTTATATCTATTATCTATTTATATCATCTATCTATATCTATATATATTTATATCATCTATATATTCTATCATTTATATCTATCTATCATCTATTTATATCTATCATCTATTTATATCATCTATCTATATCTATATCTATTTATATCTATATTATCATTTATATCTATCTATATCTATCTACTATCTACTATCTATCTATCTATCTATCTATCTATCTATCTATCATCTATTTATATCTATCATCTATTTATATCATCTATCTATATCTGTATATATATTTATATCATCTATATATATTTTAATCATCTATATTTCTATCATTTCTATCTATCTATCTATCATCTATTTGTATCTATCATCTATTTATATCATCTATCTATATCTGTATATATATATTTCTGTCATCTATCTATATTTCAATCATCTATCTATATTTCTATCATATCTATCTATCTATCTATCTATCTATCTATCTATCTATCTATCTATCTATCTATCTATATCTATCATACATTATTTATATCTATCATCTATTTCTATCATCTATCTATATCTATATATATTTATATCATCTATATATTCTATCATTTATATCTATCTATCTATCTATCTATCTATCTATCTATCTATCTATGTAGGTCTTTGGTTGTTCGGGTTTTCTCCTGCGTAAAATTGGAAGTGTCTTGGCGACGTTTCGACGAAGCCCCATTCGTCATCTTCAGGCTGGTGTTTTCAGCTTCGTGCTTTGAGCAGCAATGTGTGGTCTTAGCTGTTTCTTCCTTTTAACTGCCAGTGGGGGTATGAACTGATTGGGTGGGAGCTTGGCTGTGTTCATAATGGGACTTCGTCGAAACGTCGCCAAGACACTTCCAATTTTACGCGGGAGAAAACCCGAACAACCAAAGACCTACATACAAATACCCGTGAAAACCTCAGAAAACATATATATATTGCTGCTCAAAGCACGAAGCTGAAAACACCAGCCTGAAGATGACGAATGGGACTTCGTCGAAACGTCGCCAAGACACTTCCAATCTTACGTGGGAGAAAACCCGAACAACCAAAGACCTATATATATATATACACACACACACACATATATATATATATTTCTATCATCTATATATATTTCAATCATCTATCTATATTTCTATCATTTATATCTATGTACCTATCTATCTATCTATCTATCTATCTATCTATCTATCTATCTATCTATCTATCTATCTATCTACCTATCTATCTATCTATCTTTTCTAGCTACCATCTATCACAATAGCAATAGACTTATATAATACTCCATAGTGTTTTACAGCCCTCTCTAAGCGGTTTACAATGTCAGCCTATTGTCCCCAACAATCTAGATCTTAATTTTACTGAACTTGGAAGGATGGATGGCTGAGTCAACCTTAAGACCTCTTGGGACCAACCTCCTGGCTGTAGGCAGAGTTTACCTGCAATACTGCACTCTAGTCACTGCACCAGGAGGGCTCACAACAGTTTAGAATCTAAGATTGAGGCAACTTCACTAAGAACCAGTTTTGCAATAATCTCTTCTAACAATCTGAGCCAGGGATACAAAGGAAAAGTGTTTCCTTAGCTGTCAAAAAGATTGGAAAGCTTCCTTTCCTTCTGAACTGTCCTTCTGACTTTGCCCTAAAGCTGAATCTGGCTGAATGATGTTATCAATCTCTATGGTTTGCTGGGATCACAAGGTTAATCTAAAGCAGTGGTTCTCAACCTTTTTAATGCTGCGACCCCCAACCAGTCGTAAGTCGAGGACTACTCAACCGGTCGTAAGTCGAGGACTACTCAACCGGTCGTAAGTCAAGGACTACTCAACTGGTGCAGCACCGTTTGCAGAATGGGACTTTTGGCGGGCTCAGCAGGGCAGAGACAGCCTGGACAATTCTATTGGCTTTTGAAAGCCAATAGAATTAGACTCTATTCAAGAGAGTCTATTCTATTGGCTTTCAAAAGCCAATAGAATAAAAGGGAGTAGCACAGCTAAGGAAAAAGGGGGAAAAAAGGTGGACTGTGTTGTTTGGCGACCCCCGTGAAATGGTTGTTCGACCCCAAATGGAGTCCTGACCCACAGGTTGAGAACCACTGATCTAAAGAAACTGCAGGTGGTTGAACTTTAAATTAAACTAGAGTTCAAGGCATTTCGGTCTTCTGCAAAGCTTTTAGACTGGAGGCTAAAACATATGAAGAGCACTTGCAGTAACTGGGTAGGTCTGGTTTAATGAAAAGAAGGATGTGGGGTGATATGATAGCAGTCTTCCAATATCTGAGGGGCTGCCACAAAGAAGAAGGGGTCAACCTATTCTCCAAAGCACCTGAAGGCAGGACAAGAAGCAACGGATGGAAACTAATCAAGAAGAGAAGCAACCAGTGGTGGGATTCAGCCAGTTCATACCACTTTGGCAGAACCGGTAGCTAATTTTTTGTTGCCCAGGGCCAGAAAGGACTTCCAGAAGCGGCATCCACACAGGCAACCGGTTGTTTACCTATTTTGAATCCCACCACTGGAAGCAACCTAGAAATAAGGAGAACTTTCCTGAGAGTTAGAACAATTAATCAGCAGAAGAACTTGCCTCCAGAAATTGTGAATGCTCCAGCACTGGAGGTTTTTAAGAAGTCATTTGTCAGTCAGTTGTCCAGAATGATACAGGGTTTCCTGCTTGAGCCGGGGGTCAGACTAGAAGACCTCCAGCATCTGGTCTGCTATTCTGTTATCTCTGTTATTCTGCATAGTTTGGGCACTGAAATGTTTGCTTACAAACATTTGACACAGATTTATTGTTTTATTTTATTATTTTATTTTATTTTATTATTTTATTTTATTATTTTGTTTTGTTTATTTTATTTTATTCTTTTATTTTATTTTATTATTTTATTTTGTTTTGTTTTGTTTTATTTATTTTATTTTATTATAAATGTTTGAGTCTTTATTAATTACAGGGCCTTTCCTACAACTTGCAATTACCGAACAGCAAGTATTTCAGCTTGCCAAAAAAGTATTATGGAAGAAACATATCTATTATTGGAATTCTATTCCTTATCCTGTTCTTCTAAGCCGGGATCAAGGAAACAGCAGGCAATTGCATGAAATTAAGTCCATTATTCTTCACTCAAGGGCAATGACAGCAAGCTGTTAGGTGGGCCACCACAAAAAAACCCGTTTTGTCCAACATATTATATACATTACAATCAAATGCCTCTATAGAACACTCCTCCTCCTTAGTCAGGCACTCATTTCCCAGTTTAGCATCATTCCATATAAGGAACTTGCTAGGATTGTAATTTTTCTGGGAATACATTTATCCAAGAAGATATTTTCGGAATGCAAACCTTATCTCATTTCCATGGGTAAACTCTCTTCAAGGCCTCTGAAAGGTCAGAAGGGCAACGAGATCTTAAAATAAGACAGGGTTTCAGACTCCTAATAAAAGTGTAAATGCTCTTCATAGCATAAACGTTCTGACACTGTGATCCAGGTTCATGGTTCTGGATAGAATGACAGAGTTGGAAAGGACCTTAGTTGCCCTAGGCATGTTTTTATGACGGTTGCAATGTTCCCAGGGTCGCGTGATCCCCTTTGGCAAGCTTCTGACAAGCAAAGTCTATGGGGAACCCGGATTCATTTAACAACCGTGTTGCCAACTTACCAACTGCAGTGTGATTGACTTGACAACTCTAGCAAGAAAGGTCATAAAATGGGGCACCACTCACTTAACTGTCTCAGTTAGGAACAGAAACTTTGGATTCAATTGTGCTCGTATGTCAAGGACTACCTGTACCAGACAATCTGACATATGACCATCCAGTGCCTGTGTTTGGAGATCATGAAATGTCTGCAAGAAAACAACCAAGCTCAGAGAGCACCAAGAACCCCATGGTGGTCTTCTTTCTCTTCCTCCTCTTCTTCTTCCTCTTCTTCCTCTCCTCCTTCTCCTCCTCCTCCTCCTTCTTCTTCTCCTCTTCCTCCTCTTCCTCCTCCCTCTCCTCCTCCTCCTCTTCCTCCTTCTTCTTCTCCTCCTCCTCCTCTTCCTCCTCCTCCTCTTCCTCCTTCTTCTCCTCCTCCTCCTCCTCCTCTTCCTCCTCCTCCTCCCTCTCCTCCTCCTCCTTCTTCTCCTCCTCCTCCCCTTTCTCCTCCTCCCTCTTCTCCTCCTCCTCTTCCTCCTCCTCCTCCTCCTCCCTCTCTTCCTCCCCCTCTTCCTCCTCCTCTCTCTCTCCTCCTCCTCCTCCCCTTTCTCCTCCTCCCTCTTCTCCTCCTCCTCCTCCCCCTCCTCCCCCTCCTCCCCCTCCTCCTTCTCTTCTTCCTCCTCCTCCTCCTTCTCCTCCTCCTCCTCCCCCTCCTCCTCCTCCGCCCCTCCCTGCCCTCCTCCCTCTCTCCTCCTCCTCCTCCCTCTCCTGCCCTCCTCCCTCTCTCCTCCCCCTCCTCCCCCTCCTCCCCCTCCCTCCTTCTCTCTTCCTCCTCCTCCTCCTTTCCTCCTCCTCCTCCCCCTCCTCCTCCTCCGCCCCCTCCTGCCCTCCTCCCTCTCTCTCTCTCCTCCTCCTCCTCCTCCCCCTCCTGCCCTCCTCCCTCTCTCCTCCTCCTCCTCCCTCTCCTGCCCTCCTCCCTCTCTCCTCCTCCTCCTCCTCCTCCTCCTCCTCCTCCTCCTCCTCCTCCCAAATCCTACTCTCTTCTGGCACTTCTATATTTGAAAACACTTTAGCTCATGTTTGAAAGGGGAAAAAAAGGATTATCACAGAACTCAGCTTAGGTCCCAGTAATTGGTTACTCTGGAGAGTAAACAATTCCAAATCAACAAATATTCTCTTTCCCATAGGTATGGTGGCACCGTTCTGCAGTTTTATCCATAATTAATTTTATACCTGTAGCCTGACAATGCTGTACTGCTTTGTAACCAATTAATTGGGAAGGAACTGCAAATTAGTAATAATTAGTAGAAATTGCCAGGTGAGCCACCTTAATAGAACATCAAGCTAATAAGGCTCTGATGGGCAATTTCAATTCAGAAAGAAGCTGTGATTTTTTTCTCTTTTTTTGAATCACTCCTTTGTTTCCTCTCTTAGTTATTTAGTAGTGGAATTGGGAAATCACAGTGGTGTTCTTTTCTTTTTAAGGATAGTATAATGCTAATTATACTATATAATGAATGCAGGCATTACATTATTGAAATGTAACTTATACATGATTACTAATCAAATGACTGTTCTTAAAAGATATATTGTTGATTCTTGCTTTTTTGTTTTAATCCTGCCTTCCTTGCTACAAAATGTTGTTCATCAGAACAGGAGCTAAAAACGGAAAAAATGCTAAATAGAATAACATATTTTATTTGGCCAAGTGTGATTAAACACACAAGGAATTTGTCTGTGGTGCATAAGCTCTCAGTGGATGTACAAAAACAACAAAGCAATAATAATTATAATAATGAAGGTAGTAAAAAAGATGAGAGGGATAATAATAATACAGCCAGACTACATGGATAAATATACTTAGATGTAAGATGCTATTCTGGGAATTAGGTGTTCATCAGAGGGAAAAAACTGTCTCTGTGTCTAGTTGTTTTGGCATGCAATGCCCTGTAGCAGCATCCCAAGGGGAGGAGGTGAAATAATTTATTCCCAGAAAATCACTGTCACCTAGTGCTACCTTCCCCATCTCAAACACGACAACAATAGCCAAATTTCCTACACCTAACTCCATCCCTCTGCCCCCCCCACCTCTGGTGGTGATCCTAGAAAAATGTGTGAGATCAGAGTAGAGTAGAGTAGAGTAGAGTAGAGTAGAGTAGACCTTGGAGGTCTTCTAGTCCAACCCCCTGCTCCGGCAGGAAACCCTATACCATTTCAGACAAATGGCTGTCTAATCTCTTCTTAAAAACTTGGATCATTCACAACTTCTGGAGGCAGGTTGTTCCACTGGTTAATTGTTCTAACAGTCAAGAAGTTTCTCTTTAGTTCTAGGCTGCTTCTCTCCTTGGTTAGTTTCCATCCACTGTTTCTTGTCCTACCTTCAGGTGCTTTGGAGAATAGCTTGACTCCCTCTTCTTTGTGGCAACCCCTGAGATATTGGAGCACCCAATTCCAGCAACTGTTCTTTATATGTTTTAGCCTCCAGTCCCCTGCTCATATTTGTTGCTCTTCTCTGTACTCCTTCTAGAGTCTCAACATCTTTTTTACATCGTGGTGACCAAAACTGGATGCAGTATTCCAAGTGTGGCCTTACCAAGGCATTGAAAAGTGGTATTAACACTTCACATGATCTTGATTCTATCCGTCTGTTAATACAGCAGCACTCTGGTGGCTCATATTTAAGTGTTTGTCCACCAGGACTCTGAGGTCCCTCTCACAGTTACTACTATTGAGCAAGGTACCACCTATACTATACCTGTGCATTTGGTTTTTCTTGCCTAAATGTAGAACCTTATTTTTTTCATTGAATTTCATTTTGTTAGATAGCGCTCAATGTTCAAGTCTGTCAAGATCTTTCTGTATCTTAAGCCTATTTTCTGGAGTGTTGGCTATTCCTGCCAACTTGGTGTTGTCTGCAAATTTGATGAGTTCCCCATCTATCCCCTCATCCAAATCATTGATGAAGATGTTGAAGAGCACTGGGCCCAGAACAGAGCCCTGGGGCACCCCACTACACACTTCCCTCCATATAGATGCAGTTCAATTGATGATCACATGCTGAGTACAGCCAGCTATGAATCCATCTGGTGGTGATGCTGTCTAACTCACATTTTTCTATCTTCTATCCTTCTATCAAGTAGTAGGTTTTGGTCTACTTTATCAAATGCCTTACTGAAGTCCAAGTAAATGATATCCACAGCATTCTTCTGGTCCACTAATTTTGTCACTTTGTCAAAGAATGCAATAAGATTTGTCTGGCATGATCTGTTTTTAACAAACCCATGTTGGTTTTTGATTATGACTTTGTTTGCCTCTAGATGTTCGCTGATTCATTGTTTGATTATCTTTTCCAGAATCTTCCCAGGTATTTTGGTCAGGGTTTATCATTTCCTGGATCTATTTTTTTTTCCTTTTTTGAAGATGGGAACTATATCAGCTCTTTTCCAGTCCTCTGGTAGTTCCCCTGTGCTTTGAAAGATATACTTCAATGGTTCTGAGATCACATCTGCCAGTTCCTTCATAGACAAAAGATCAGAAAAGCACAAGACAGCCTAATGTCTATGTTTAGTTTAAGGAAAAGAAGGACTACCTGGGACATGATCCCACTGTTCCAATATTTCAGATTCTCCTACAAAAACGAGAGGGTCAAACTATTTCCCAAAGCACCGAAAGGCAAGACCTGATACAATGATTAGCAACTAACCAAGGAGAGAAGCAACCTAGAACTAAGGAGAAGTTTCCTAAGAGCGGGAACAATCAATCAATCCAATAGCTTGCCTTTAGAAGTTGCCAGTACTTCATCACTGAATGCTTTCAAAGAGACTGGACATCCATTTGTCAGAAATGATACGGGTCTCCTGCTCAAGCAGTAGGTTGGACTAGAAGACCTCTGAGATCCCTTCCATTATTCTATTGTTCTATGTTCTAGTGCAGTGTTTCTCAACCTTGACAATTTTAAGGCATGTGGACTTCAACTCCCAGAATTCCACAGCCAGCAATGCTGGCTGTGGAATTCTGGGAGTTGAAGTCCACATGCCTTAAAATTGTCAAGGTTGAGAAACACCGTTCTAGTGTAACTCCTTGTTGCTTGAAAGTCTCTGCTGATCAACTGGCCCCCATCTTCACCTGCATCTTTAACAAATCACTGGAGATATGTCATGTTCCTTCTTGTTTCAAAAAAGCCAATAAACCTGGTTTGAACAGGTTCACAAACCTGGTTCATGAACAATAAACGTGGTTAAAACAGTTTATTTTTGAAGGCCATTTAAAAGCCAAGTTAAAATAATACACTTTCTGAACTCTGAGGGAGGCCTAATCATAGTTAATTAATGCAGGGACTTTAATTACTCTGAAATCTGTTGGGAGGCAAAAACTGCCAAGTGTGATCCTTCCAGGAAATTCTTCTTCTTTTTTTTGCTGACAACTTTCTTCTTCAAAAGGAGGAGAAAGACATAAGAGGATATTGATCAATACGAAAGAATTAATAGGAACACTGAAGAAAAGTGGTCTTGCAATCCCGGATTTCTTGATTATCCAGGAAACTAAAAATGAGCATATCTAATGCTTAAAATTGGATGGTTTAAAACTGGACAATATTTATTTTATTTTAGAATTTTTAACCCACCTTTATTGTTTTTATAAATAACTCAAGGTGGCAAACACATTTAATACTCCTTCCTCCTCCTCCTATTTCCCCTACAACAACCCTGTGAGGTGTATGTGACTGAGAGAAAGTGATTGGCCCAAATCACCCAGGCAATTTTCATACCTAAGGCAGGACTAGAACTCTCACTCTCCTGGTAATTGGGCCAAAGTCATCCAGTTGGCTTTCCTACCTAAGACGGGACTAGAACTCACTGTCTCCTGGTGATTGGCCCAAGGTCACCCAACTGGTTTTCATGCCTAAGGCAGAACTAGAACTCTCAGACTCCTGGTGATTGTCCCAAAGTCACCCAGCTGCATTCATTCCTAAGTCAGGACTAGAACTCACAGTCTTCTGGCACCAAAGTCACCCAGTTGGCTTTCATGCCTAAGGCAGGACTAGAATTCTCACTCTCCTGGTAATTGGGCCAAAGTCATCCAGTTGGCTTTCCTACCTAAGATGGGACTAGAACTCACCGTCTCCTGGTGATTGACCCAAGGTCATCCAGCTGGTTTTCATGCCTAAGGCAGAACTAGAACTCTCAGTCTCCTGGTGATTGTGGACATTGGAAGAGCAAATCAGAGTTTTTGTGTTTCAGCACTTTGCCTGCAACTCTATTAAGCAGGACATCTAGGTCTCTGAGTCTCATGTTTATTCAGGTTTGGACAAAGTGGGTTCTCTTATAAGTCTGAGAAGAACCCCAAATGATTTATTCAGCATGGCTTTCCACTTTCTTTAGTTACACAAGCAGGAAATACAGCTGTTTGCCCAAAAGTAGATAAAAAACAGAAGTTGCTACGACGTTGCTCACCAAGTAAGTTTAGAGAGAAGCATATTTAGCAAGTCCTGTCATTCCTCCTCTGAGCTACGGATAGTTACCTGCTATTACAATTCATTTATTCTCTTTAATAAATGTCATTTCAATGCAAGGATTTTGATCCTCATAATCGTGATCACCAACTCTTTAAAGCAGCTGCATCTTTTCCCAACGTTGCACAGTTGCCCTTTGTAATCTGGGAAAAAAACCCTTTTTCTAGAAGCTTTTTGAGAAATTGCAAGTTTTGCACAAGATTACAACATTGGATTTGGATCATTTCTCTAGCACCCTCACCACCATCTTCAATCAGCCGCATAATAAGGTAAGGCAATGTTTCTCAAGCCTGACAATTTGAAGAGGTGTGGACTTCAACTTCCACAATTTCCCAGTCAGCAAAGGCAGGCTGAGGAATTCTGGGAGTTGAAGTCCGCACGTCTTCAAATGATCAAGGTTGAGAAACACTGAGGTAAGGAGTTAACAAGACAATTATTTTGCAGTCCATTTTCTCTGCTGATCATTTGCTATCCCCACATTCTCTTCTAAAACTCAGCCAACAGTTCAATCTTCATACAGTCAACAGCCCCTGAATCCCACAGGGTGGTGCTAGGTAATGCTTAACTAATACACTGAAATGCCCTAGATCAGGGGTAGGTAACCTTGGCTCTTTTATGACTCGTGGACTTCAACTCCCAGAATTCCTGAGCCAGCCATGCTGAGGGGAAAGGAGAGGTTTCCAAGCTAAGCCATGCTGGCTCAGGAATTCTGGGAGTTGAAGTCCACGAGTCATGAGGGGGCCAAGTTTGAAGATCCCTGGTTTAAATATTTAAATATTTTTTCCTCATGGTCACATGATCAAAATTCAGGCATTTGGGCAGGGCTAGGCAACCTTGACTCTTTTATGACTCGTGGACTTCAACTCCCAGAATTCCTGAGCCAGCCATACTGAGGGGAAAGGGAGAGGTTTCCAAGCTGAGCCATGCTGGCTCAGGAATTCTGGGAGTTGAAGTCCACGAGTCATAAAAGAGCCAAGGTTGCCTACCCCTGGCCTAGATTTAAAGGGAAAATAATACAGGAATCCAAATAAAACAAAAATAGCAAAGATGCTTTGTGAATCCCAGCTGGGATGCTGCTTGGAACTGGTTTGAATTTAGAGCTCCTGCCAAAATTCATGAGGCTGAAATTTAGCAGCTAAATTGCAGAAATAGCTTGCATTATTGAAGAATCCCTCAACCTTATTGCTCAAATTGAGAATCCACACTGGAAAAGAACAGTCAGCATAACAAAACCAAATATACCTCAGTTGCACTTTCCAGCAGTCCTCAACTTGAAACCATTTGTTTAGTGACCATTTGAAGTTACAAAGACAATGAGAAAAGTGACTTAGGACTGTTTTTCACACTTATGACGGTTGCAGCATCCCCGTGATTGGTCACATGATTAAAATTCACTTAATAGCTGTGTCAAGAAAGGTCATAAAATGGGGCAAAATTCACTTAACTGTCTTGTTTAGCAGTGGAAATTTTGAGCTCAAATGTGGTCCTGACTTGAGGACTTCCTGTAGATCAGGGGTCTTCAAACTTGGTCCTTGGAATCAGATACAGTGGCCCAGATGGGATCTCACCATTGCTGAACAGAAAGACCACCATCAAGTGTCTGTGTTATCCTTTGACATGTGAGATCCTTGGGAGGGAGAACTGAGAAGAGTCAGATAATGGACTTCAGAAGACTGTACAGCTTAAGAGTTTTAGGATGCTTGTTTCCTTGCTGAAGCCATCTAGACCCAAAGTTGGTTATTTAGATTGAGGGTGACCAGTTTTGGCAACTTTCAGAACTATGGACCTCAACTTCCAAAATTCAATTCCCAAAATTCTGAAAATTGAAGTCCAAAAGGTCTTAAAATTGCAAGGTTGGGGACCCCTAATCTAGATTAATCCATTCCTCTATTCCTTCACTCTTCCTGCCTCTGTTGAGGAAACAAGCACTCATTATTTTTATTTCTAAAGACCAGGATACACAAAGTTTCCATTCAGAAAGCTCTTCCTATTTTTATCAGCAAAAAGCTAAGGAAAAGAACTGAATCAAGTCAAATTTCCAACTGGATGTATCTGTTCAGGAAGCAATTAGAAAGAACATTTAAAATGGTATTTCAAAGAAAACTAAATATAGAATTCACTAACTACAGTTTTATTAACCAAGGGCATCTCCTAGCAAGGATTCATCAAAGAAGTTTGTAGGTAAGAATTTTGTAGGATTGAAAAAGTTGATCATAAATCTTTGCCAGCCACTCAAAACCCAAGCAGTTTTTGATTCAACTCCTCTCTCATCCAAAGTCTGGAAATTCAAATTCTCCAATCAATATCTGGTTACCTTGGCAATGCATCAATTGGACAATTCTAGCGTGTACTTATTTAACACAAAGTTCAACCATGGATGAGGGGTCAGAACCAGACCTTAGATGTGAATTGGTACAGGTTTTGTTACCTCCAATTCTCTAAGCAAGCCTGGATGTGTTTTTTTGATCAAGGATATGTTGAAGGGAAAAGCGAAAATTCATTTTCTCTCTAATTCTTGAATTTTACAGAACAATCCAGTCCGGCCTTGAAGAAAAGAAAATTATAATTTCAGAAATTCCACAACTTTGAGAAAGCATGTACTTAGCCAAGTTTTAGTTTCTATAAACATATTTATTTAATTTGTACCCTGTAGGAGAAACAAGCATTTAGCCAGATTCTGGTTTCTATAAGTTTGCTTGTTTGTGTACTTATTAAACTTGTAACTCCCAGTGATCCAGCAACTCTTGGTGGCTTACAGTATAATAAGAATTAAAACACCCGTGGTACAATCTAAAATCAATAGATCATAAAACCCCAACAGAAACAGAAAAAGCAGACAGAAAAAAACAATACACATAAAGATGTCACAATAAATTAAACCAAGAGAACAGCCTCCCAAAAGCTACAGTTTTTAGTAGAATTATATAAACATAGAGTTGGAAGGAACTTTGGAGGTTGCCTAGACCAGGGGTCCCCAATCCCCAGTTCGTGGACCGGTACTGGGCTGCAGCATGCCAGCAACTGGTCCGCACAAACAAGCAAAGCCCCATCCATGGGATGCAGGCAGCACACAAAACCATGCATTTTCCGGACCATGGAAAAACCTTTCTCCACAGAACCAGTCCCTGGTGCCCAAAAGGTTGGGGACCTTTGCCCTAGACCAACCTCCTGACCAAGGCAGGTGTCCTCATACCATCTTGGACAAATGGCTGCCTAATCTTTTCTTGATAACCTCTAATGATGAAGCACCCACAACTCTGCAAGGAAAGCTGTTCCAATCCTGAATAGTTCGCGGTGTCAGGAAATTCCTCCTTACTTCCAGGTTGGATCTCCCTCTGAGGAGCTTCCACCCATTGCTTCTTGTGCTCCCTTCAGCTCCTTTGGAGAATATATTGAGGTCCTCTTCCCTGTGGGAGCCCTTCAAGTATTGGAAGACTGCTGTCATGTCTCTTCTATCAGTCTTTTGTAAAGCTAAAATTATCTAATTCCTGGAAGCAACCTGGAATTAAGGAGAAACTTCCTAACAGTGAGGACAATTAACCAGTGGAACAGCTTGCCTTCAGAATTTGTGGATGTTCCATCATTGGAGGTTTTTAGGAAGAGACTGGACAGTCACTTGTCTGAAATGGTATAGGTTCTCCTACTTGAGCAGGGGGCTGGACTAGAAGATCTCCAAGGTCCCTTCCAGCTCTATTCTATTCTATTCTATTCTATTCTATTCTATTCTATTCTATTCTACTCTACTCTACTCTATTCTATTCTATTCAACTCTACTCTACTCTACTCTACTCTACTCTACTCTACTCTACTCTACTCTACTCTACTCTACTCTACTCCACTCCACTCCACTCTACTCTACTCTACTCTATTCCAGTGTTTCTCAACCTTGACAATTTTAAGGCATGTGGACTTCAACTCCCAGAATTCCACAGCCAGCAATGCTGACTGTAGAATTCTGGGAGTTGAAGTTCACATGCCTTAAAATTGTCAACGTTGAGAAACACTGCTCTATTCTATTCTATTCTATTCTATTCTATTCTATTCTATTCTATTCTATTCTATTCTATTCACCTTTAATGTCTCTATTATCTCCTGCTCATTTCCCTTAATAGCCAGTTAGTCAGATTCTTGTAGAGAGCTTAAGCTTGCAATAAATCTTTATACTCATTTAACTGCCTGAATCTCCTGTTTTTCCCAGTGTTTGACTTTCTAGTTTATAACTTACATTGTTCACTTGCAGTGAGCTTGCATTGTCAATGTGTGGAGGACGTGGCAAAGTGGGAAAGGACTGGTTACACAGTGACCCTTATCATCTTTGTTGTTCTTCTCTGCATTCTTTCTTGTGCCTCAGCATCCTTTTTTGTACTGTGACCCAAACTGGATACAGTATTCCAAAAGTGGCCTTACTAATAAGTTATAGAGTGGTTCTATCACACACCAAAAGGCAGGACAAGAAGCAATGGATGGGAACTGAACAAAGACAGAAGCACCCTAGAACTAAGGAGAAATTTCCTGACAATGAGAACAATCAACCAGTGGAACAGCTTACCTACAGAAATTGTGGGTAATCCAACACTGTCTAAAATGGCCTAGGATCTCTTCCTTGAGCAGGGGGTTGGACTAGAAGATCACCAAATCCCTTCTAGCTCTGTTATTTTGTATTTTGTATTCTGATCTTAATGCAATCCCTCTGTTGATGCAGCCCAAAACTGTGTTGGCTTTTTTTGGCAGCTGCAGCACCCTGCTGACTCACATCTAAGGATGAAGGATAAGTCTGATCTTCCTAACTCAGTGTTTCTCAACCTTGACAATTTTAAGGCATGTAGACTTCAACTCCCAGAATTCCACAGCCAGCAATGCTGGCTGTGGAATTCTGGGAGTTGAAGTCTACATGCCTTAAAATTGTCAAGGTTGAGAAACACTGTTATTGTTGAGAGGAATTTCCTCTGGGAAAATAAGTTGAGAGATTAACAAATGCAGAAATCCTTTGGCTGACATGGTTTCGAATGTGTGCTAGCTGCAGAGTGAGCCACCGCAGAATCTTTGAATTATTCATTGGGCACGATAGTTACTTGAAACTTAGAAACACCAAAATTAGATAGGACTTCATTTGTTTAATGCTACCTAATGATAATTTTGTGCCCCGAGCATTAACAATTTTAGTTTGTCTTTTTTCCAGCTGCAGTGCTGGCTCCCTAATTAAAACATTATGTTTATATTAGCTAGGTGCAGACCAAAGTGAACCTTAACTATAAATGAATGAGGGAATCTGAATTTGCTTCACTAAATTATTATTATTTTTTTTTACCTACAGCTGATGGCTTGATTTTCTTGGAAGAAATCTTGATATATTCTTCCTCATTCAATACTTTTCTCTTCTTCTTTTTTTTTAATTCACAAAGGGCATATTCATCAATTTCTGTCTTTTGCATTATATCTGAATGTTTCTGCATTACTGTATGCTATTGATCTGTGCATTCCAGACACAACTTATCAAACTTATAGAAGCATTACGTAATGACATCATGGTGATATGTCAGAGCTGCTGATTATATATTTCCTGGATCTAAATGCTGAAATCATTTGAAAAAGACTAAGCATGCCATTCTAACCTTTACTAAACAAAATGGTGGTTTTAAATGGTTATCTGTCAACGCTACTAATATCAGATGCTTTTGCATTGACAGAGGGAAATGTAGCCATCTTTTACCTTTTGCTTTTAGAGTTAGATGATGCTGGGAGGGAGGGGGATGTGAATGAGAGTCCAGCTAGACATAACAACACTAAATTTAAGAATGAAGGTTATTGTAACCAGAGCTGATAAGGAATTGGCGGGCTGCAGAACTGGAGAGGAAGCCTACATTTCAAGCTAATTGGGGAATGTGATTTATGACTGTTAATTGGAGGAGAGAATTATGCTTTTATACTATGTGCTCAGGGGAGGGGGATTCAGTTTTTGGCTTTGATTATGAAGTGCCAATGTTATGCTACTCAAAATAAAGATTCTTTAAGGTAAACAATGCCTCGAAGTTCTTTTGAAGAGTTTCATCTGTTGGAACCATGACATTATCTTCATCTAACATGCTTAATCTTCTTACAACATTCATCATTTTCTGATTTAAACAAAAGCTAATCAAATTGATAGGATTTTGAGGGGTTGCTCTCTGAACTTGGTTATTTTCTTGCAGATGTTGCATTGCTCAATTAGGTAATATGAAGCATTAATACCATGTGAAGTATTAGTACCCCTTTATAAAGCCTTAGTAAGGCCACATCTGGAATACTGCATCCAGTTTTGGTCACCACATTACAAAAAAGATGTTGATACGTTGTTAAAAGGGCAAAGAAGAGCCACTGAGAAGGTTAAAGACCTGGAGACTAAAACATATGAAGAATGGTTGCAGGATTTGGGAATGGCCAGTCTAGAGAAAAGAGAGACTAGAGGGGACATGATAGCAGTATTCCAGTATTTGAGAGGTTGCCGCAAGGAGGAGGGGGTCAATTTATTTTACAAAGCACCAGAAGGCAAAACAAGAAACAACGGATGGAAACTAATCAAGGAGAGAAGCAACCTGGAATTAAAGAGAAACTTCCTAACAGTGAGAACAATTAACCAGTGGAACAGCTTACCTCTCCGGAAATTGTGGGTGCTTCATCACTTGAGATTTTTTAAGAAGAGACTGGACAGCCACTTATCTGAAATGATATAGGGTCTCCTGCTTGAGTAGGGAGATGGACAAGAAGACCTCCAAGGTCCCTTCCAGCTCTATTCTGATTGATAACCTCATCAGTACTAGAGGAAGTGGAGTTTGCTCTCTTTTTATATACTAGTGCAGGGGTCGGCAACCTTAAAGACTTAAAGAGACATTTGGACCCATTTCCCAGAGAAAATAAAAAACCGGGAGCCACAAAACCCTGCTGCTTACCCCCTCTCCCTCACAGAGTGCCCCACCACCACTGCTTCCACCCCCCTCACCCTCTGATGGAGCACTCCACCTCCACTTCTGCTCCCCCCCCCTGCATGAAGCGTCCTGCCGCCACTGCTTCCCACACCTTCCCGATGGAGCGCTCCACCACCACTGCTGCTTCCCCCCAAGATGGAGCACTTCGCCACTGCTTCCCCCAGTGCGCAAAGGCGGAGTTTGGGAGGCAGCAGCAGGGCGTAGCGCAGGTGTGTCCCAGCAGCAGCAGCAAAGCTCGTCCTCGACACTCAAGCGGCCCCCAGTGGCTTGGGTGCCTCTGCTCCATCCGAGTTGAAGAAAGCGGAGGCGCAGCAGCAGGATTGCTCTCAATAAATCGGGCACACACGAGCAAGTAGCGCACCCGGCTCTTATTGTTTGAGAGCAATCCCGCTGCTGCACCTTTGATTTCTTCATCTCGGATGGAACAGACCCATCCAAACCGCTGGCAGCCGACTGAGTGGGGAGGACGAGGAGGAGGAGAAGAGCATGAAGGCGACTGGCCAGGTGAGGAATAGGCCGGGCAATGGTGGCTGGTTGGCTGGGGAGGTGGGAATCATGGCTGCTCGGGGGGGAGGGGCTCTGCCAAGCCTCATGGCAGCGGCATTGTTTGAGTTGGTAATTCCTTGATTGGGAGAAATATTGTTTACTTGATTGTTGATCTAGTGTTAATTTCTGCTCACCTGGGTGTTGATTACTGGTGTTCTGGTCTTTTAGTTTCCTTTTTTTTGTTTTCTTGACTGTCTCTTTTGATATGTAGATGTTATCTATCTCTATGTATCTATTGATTTGTCTGAGTGACAAGCTTCCACACCAGAGAATTCCTGGAAGCCTGGCTCTCAAGCAAACCACTTACAAAAAATCTTTGCAGTTAAACTGTAGGGACTTGTCCAGGCAGTCACCAGGAGGAAAGAAAAAGAAAAAAAGAAAGGAAGGAAGGAAGGAATGAAAAAAGAAAGGAAAAACAGAGAAAGAGAAACTTTGCTGTTGTTTAACCTTTTAACTATTTTTTCTTTCATATATGTAATGTATGACAGGTCAATTGGCTTGCAAATAGATATAGAAGCTTATAAATTTTGGACCTGCTTTGCAAGGAGAGGGAAGCTGTTATTATTGCAATAGACTTGTCAGTGTTTAAGTGGGGGGAATAATATGTGTTTTTGTCTTTTGTTCTTTTCAATTCACTTTTTAAAAATGTTCTTGCCTAATTTTGTCTGTTAATTTTTCTTCTTTTGGATTTTATATTTTAATCTTCTGAAGAAGGAAAGAAGGAAGGAAGGCAGGAAGGAAGGAAGAAAGGAAAAAGGAAGAAAGAATGAAAGAGAGAGAGAGAGAGAAAGAAAGAAAGAAAAAAGAAACAGAAAAAGTAAGTAAGTAAGTAATGAAAGAAGGAAGGAGGAAAGGAAGGCAGGAAAGCAGGAAGGAAGGAAGGAAGGAAGGAAGGAAGGAAGGAAGGAAGGAAGGAAGGAAGGAAAAGGAAGGAAGGAAGGAAGAAAAAAGAAACAAAGAAAAAGTAAGTAAGTAATGAAAGAAGGAAGGAAGGGAGGGAGGGAGGGAGGGAGGGAGGGAGGGAGGGAGGGAGGGGTTCCACCCTGAGCAGAAAGTTAAGGCAAGGATGTGGAAACAAGTGAATTCTTCCTTCACAGTTATGAAAACTGTGAAAAAAATACAGCTGTAATATATTGTAAAAATGAATTTTCCCATCTGCCTAGTCTTTTGGAGAGAAGCCAAGCATCTGGAATATACAAGGTCTTTTCTTTAGAGTAGATTCACAACTATTCTGAAATACACAGCACTCTTTGTATGTTCTCTGCTTATTTGCCAGCTGTTAACAGATAAATGATACTCTGGCACGACTAGAGAGAAGAATAGAGCATATCCCTTTCTCTAAAGAAGACAGAAGATGCAAGGCTGGGAGGCAAATGACAAGCAACATCTAAGAGAAGAGTTGAATTGTCCTGAGACTGAAAGGGAGAAACAGAGTCAACAGAGCCCAGAGCTCTGCGCAGGCAATGGAGAGATTGTCTACACTCCGAGATAAAAGGTAATCCTGGCTTTCAAGTGACTCACCCACTGGGAATCTCCAAGAAAAAAAGGAAACAAGATCACTTACGGTGTTAATGGGGAGGGTAAGGAAAATATTGTGTAGAGACCATGATAGTGATAGAAGTTTGAAGAAAGGGTGGAGAACTCTGCACAACTTAAAGGAACAGAAATGAAAGCTGAGAATGTCTGTTATTTGAACTTAATCCGTCAAGCTAAGAGAACATCCATTGATTCAGAACAGAGCTGGAAGGAACCTTGCAGTTTTTCCAGTCCAAACTCCTGCTTGAGCAGGTGACCCTGTATCAGTGATGGCGAACCTTTTAGAGACCGAGTGCCCCAAAACCGCCCCTTGCCCGCCCACCCCACCTCGTAGGGCCACCTCCATGGCCCACTGCAGATCACCCAGTGTCCCTGCAGCACCATGGCAGCCACACCTTCTGCCTGCGACCCACAGCATCATCTGCACGTGACGGGGCACGAGGGCGGAGTCTTGTCCCTGCTGCCCCACTGCCATGTGCTTGGCTGCACTGCTCTGTGTGGGCTGCACCTGGGGATGACTGTACTCTGGGGGGGGGCTGCTGATGAGGGGGCCATGGGGGGAGGCGGAGCTGGGGTGATGGCACGTGTGCCCACAGAGAGGGCTCTGAGTGCCGCCTCTGGCACGCGTGCCATAGGTTCGCCACTACTGACCTATATCATTTCAGACAAATGGCTGTCCAATCTCTTCTTAAAAACCTCCAGTGATGAAGCACCCACAACTTCCGAAGGCAGATGACTATGTTAAAAAATCAATAATATATATATATATATAAAAAGGAATCTGGGTTCCCCATTGGCTTTGCTTGTCAGCTAGTCACAAAAGGTGATGATATGATATAAATATGAACCAATTGCCAAGCATCTAACTTTTGATCACGTGACCGTAGGGATGCTGCAATGGTCGTAAGTGTGAAAAGCCGTCCTAAGTCGCTTTTTTCAGTGTTGTTGAAACTTTGAACGGTCACTAAATGAATGGTTGTATGTTGAGGACTATCTGTAAGGTTATTTAGAACTATCTAGGGCAGGCGTCCCCAACCCCCAGGCTGCCAGTGGGTCATGCAAGTGGTGGCTGAGGGAACAAGTGTGGGCACTTCCACTTCCGCTCACACTTCTGCTCACACACAAAGCTCCATTTGCGGTAAAAATGTAACCAAAATATATGTTCTCTTACATGATGCAAGGAATGACTATTAATATATTAATCAGAATAGAGCTGGAAGGGACCTTGGAGGTCTTCTAGTCCAGCCCCCTGCTCAAGCAGGAGACCCTATACCATTCGAGACAAAATGGTTGTCTAGTCTTTTCTTAAAAACCTCCAGTGATGAAGCACCCACAACTTCTGGAGGCAGGTTGTTCCACTGGTTAATTGTTCTCAGTGTTAGGAAATTTCTCCTTAGTTCTAGGTTGCTTCTCTCCTTCATTAATTTCCATCCATTGTTTCTTGTCCTGCCTTCGGCTAATTTGGGAAATAAGTTGACCCCCTCTTCTTTGTGGCAACCCCTCAAATACTGGAACACTGCTATCATGTCCCCCCCTAGTCCTTCTTTTCTCTAGACTGGCCATACCCAAGTCCTGCAACCGTTCTTCATGTTTTTTGTCTCCAGGCTCTTAATCATCTTAGTTGCTCTTCCCAAATCCCAAATATATTTTTTTTCCTAATTCCCAAATATAATTTCCCCAAATGTAATCTTCCCAGATATAAGTTCCTATATATAATTTTCCTGAAGGACAAATATCCTAAAGGGAAAATGCCTCAATATAATAGTGGACTTCTGCCTACTTTGTTTTATGGAATTGAGAGTTGGCTATGTCAAAAGAGCTATCAAAGTGAGTTGACTGTGTTGAGGATGGGTTACTTAAGAATGGCGAGCAGTCAGAGCAGAAGAGATAAGGTCAAGAATGAATGGGTGATAAATGAATGTGGTCTGAATACTGAAGTGAAGAACCGTATGAAAGAAATACATTGAGGTGGTTAGGTCATTTAAAGAGGATGAATGGGAACTGAATCGTAAAACAAATAGATGGACAAAGAGTGAATGGGCTGAGAAAAAAGGAGAAGACTGAGAACGTCATGCTTGAATGAGGATGATGAGATCTTTAGAAAGAAAGAGGTGAGAAGTTTAAAGGACAAAAGGATGGGTATGAATCAGAAGAGACTGGACAGTCACTTGTCTGAAATGATATAGGGACTCCTGCTTGAGCAGGGGGCTGGGCTAGAAGACCTCCAAGGTCCCTTCCAGCTCTATTCTATATTCTATTCTCTTCTGTTCTATACCATATCCTATTCCATTCCATTCCGTTCCGTCCCATCCCATCCCATCCCATCCCATCCCATCCCATTCCATTCCATTCTTATTCTGTTCTGTTCTGTTCCGTTCCGTTCCGTTCCATTCCATTCTATTCTATGCTATTCCATTCCATTCCATTCCATTCCATTCCATTCCATTCCATTCCATTCCATTCTATTCTATTCTATTCTATTCTATTCTATTCTATTCTATTCTATTCTATTCTATATCCCATCCCATTTCATTATTCTATTCTATTCTATTCTATTCTATTCTATTCTATTCTATTCTATTCTATTCTATTCTATTCTATTCTATTCTATTGGATGAACATGAGGGAAGAAAGGATGATTTTCAAAGACACAAAAACACAAGATGGTCTTGATGGAAATGAGATTTAGCTATAGATCCCTTTTACTTGGGCCTTGCATTTCTTTTGTTTAATGTTATCTGCTCATCTTCTTTTGCTTAGTGTAATCCTGATCAACTCACAAGGAAAGAGCATGATGAAGCTTTGTTTTAGGGATGCCTCTGAATCAACCATAAGTCCTGGTGACCGCCTGAACATATCCCTGCAGTGTTCTTGCCAAGGGTTTTTGGAAGTGGTTTGCCATTGCCAGCTTCCTAGGACACAGAGAGAGAGCAACTAGCCCAAAGTCATCCATTTGGCTTTGTGTCAAACGTAGGACTGGAACTCACAGTCACCCAATTTCTAACTGGGAGCCTTGATCACTGCACCAAAGTGGCTTTCATGTGGTTCTAACTGAAGGTAAACTCCAAATTCCCAAGAATTTCTTTTCTAATAGCTCCCCTGAAGAGAGAGCCAGTGTGGTGTCCTGTTTAAAGTGCTGGCCTAGAAACCAGGAGACTGTGAGTTCTAGTCCTGCCTTAGGCATGAAAGCTGGCTGGGTAACTTTGGGCCAATCACCAGGCGACTGTGAGTTCTAGTTCCACCTTAGTCATGAAAGCTGGTTAAGTGACTTTGGGCCAATCACCAGGAGACAGTGACTTCTAGTTCTGTCTTAAGCATGAAAGCCAGCTGGGTGGTTTTGGGCCAGTCACTCTCTTTTAGCCCAGCCCACCTCATAAGGGAAATACTGTAGGACAGTGGTGGCGAACCTATGGCACGCGTGCCAGAGGCGGCACTCAGAGCCCTCTCTGTGGGCATGCGTGCCATGCCCCGGAGATGGCAACCATTCCTCTTCAACCAGCCTCCCACTAACTCACCAAGGTCCCATGTGGCCAGATGCATCCCAGCACGGCTAGTTTCCCTCCCCTCCCATCCCATCCCTCCTGGCCTCACATGTTCTCCTTGTCAACGCTGCAAATATTGTATATTCTTGCTTTTGACAATATGTAAAATTGTCTGGTAATTATGGGGTTAACACAGAGCAGAAGGGGGGTTGGGGGTAAAGCCCGGGAAAGAAAGAGGAAGAAAACATTTGACCTTCACACTAATTGGATAATGTGAGATATGACGGCTAATTTAGGGAGGGAACATGCTGATAATTTAACTGCTCAGAGGAAGAGAACTTAGATCCTAACATCCCTCCGTTGTGCCTGTGCCGACATTTTGTAACAATAAAAGACTTTTAGGAAAATAATGCTTGGAAGTTCTTTGGAATGTTTCATTAGCTGGAACCACAACACTCCTTTTCTCGGGCATGACCCACTGCATCGCTTCCTCAGCTGTCGGCCGGCTATCCAGCTCAAAAGTGGCTTCTCTGAACTGCTAGTGGTGGACTGTGGAGCCCCAGAGTGTGCCAGTTGATGGGCCGGCAGGCTGTGGCTGCTGATGGACACTGTCGGCCCCCAGGCGCTCGCTGGCCTCTGTGTGTGGGGGCTGATGGTGTCAGGCAACAGCTGCCCTGGCCCCTGCCTCACCTTGCCCTGCAACAATGGTACCCCTGCCCTGCCTCACCTCACCTTGCCTCACTCTGCAGGACAAGCCTCCTGCCCACTGTCCCACTTGCCAGAGACCCTGGATCCCCCCCAACCCACCTGGCCCCCAGAGGCGTCCCTCCCCACGAGCAACATAGAGGTGACCATGCCCACCTTGGCCACACCCACCCAGTCTGCCATGACCACCACAGCCACACCCACCTGGCACCCGGCGATAAGTCAGTGGGTTTTGGATTGCAGTTTGGGCACTCGAAAAGGTTCGCCATCACTGCTGTAGGAGAAGGAAGGACTGTTAGGAATATTTGCTGCCTTGAGTTACTTATAAAGCAATAAAGGGAGGATATAAATGTAATAAATAAACAAAACAAATAAAAGAAACACCTAGTGAAAGAAATGAGGGAAAGAAGAGGGAGTCAAGCTATTCTCCAAAGCACCTGAAGGCAGGACAAGAAGCAACGGATGGAAACTAATCAAGGAGAGAAGCAATCTAGAACTAAGGAGAAACTTCCTGACAGTTAGAACAATTAACCAGTGGAACAACCTGCCTCCAGAAGCGGTGAATGCTCCAACACTGGAAGAGACTGGACAGCCATTTGTCTGAAATGGTATAGGGCAGTGATGGCGAACCTTTTAGAGACCAAGTGCCCAAAACCCACCCCTACCCCTGTCCCCACTCTGCTATGCCCACTGGACCACCCACCACATCCACAGCCTACCAAAGATCACCCAGGCAGCCCAGCAGCGCCATGGTGGCCACGCCCTCTGTCCGTGCCCTGCAGCATCATCTGTGTGCGACGGGGCACAAGGGCAGAGTCTTGTCGCTGCTGCCCAGCTACCAGGTCCTTGGCTGCACAGAATTGCATGGGCTGTGCCCGGGGGCGACTCTCCTCCAGAGGGCTGCTGGTGAGGGGGCCATGGGAGGAGGCAGGGCTGGGGCGACAATGTGTGTGCTCACAGAGAGGGCTCCAAATGCTGCCTCTGGCATGCGTGCCATAGGTTCGCCACCACTGGTATAGGGTATCCTGCCTGAGCAGGGGGTTGGACTAGATGACCTCCAAGATCCCTTCCAACTTCTTCTTCTTCTTCTCCTTCTCCTTCTCCTTCTCCTTCTCCTTCTTCCTCTTCTTTTTCTTCTTCTTCTTCTTATTATTATGGATCATCGCACAGTCAGCCAGATGTTCAGACTGGATTTGGCATTTTGTCTACCTCTTGAGTCCTTACCCAGGACCTGGGATAGGCAGATGTGGATGTTTGATGGTATTACAGATATCGTCGCAGGATGGAAGCAGTTCCTAGTAAGGCTGCCTTTTGCAATATTATTATTATTATTATTATTATTATTATTATTATTATTATTATTAGTAGTAGTAGTAGTAGTAGTAGTAGTAGTAGTAGTAGTAGTATCTTCGTAACATCCGAGACCGGCATCTATGAAGCACCTCTCAAGTTGCAATGGGAGGGCGAGCAAAGCAAAAGAGAAAAAGAACGCGCGCGCGCACACACACACACACACACACTTTAGAAGACAATGTGTCCTTTTAACGCAAAGCAATGTTTTTGCATTTTTCAGCTGACATAACACTTTCGGAGATTTGATATACCGAGCGGCATCAATCCAAGCATTACATCATGTTGAATGAAATAGATGGGCATTTTTGCCCTTGGGTGCAGGATAGAGGAACCTGTAGCTGCATAAGAAGATCTGCACATCCCAAAGATTGTGTGTCAGAGGGGCAGCAGTGAGGTACAAGTAGTCCTCAACTTACAACGGTTTCATTTAGTAACCGTTGGAAGTTATAACAGCACTGCAAAAAGGGACTTATGCCCATTTTTCACACTTACGACCATTACAGTATTCCCTATGATGACATGATCAAAATTCAGATGCTTGGCATTGACTCATATTTGTGATGATTGTAGTGTCCTGGGGTCAGGTGATCACTTTTTTTGACCTGAGAAGCAAAGTCAATGAGAAAGTCAGATTCCCTTAACAACCATGTTACTAACTTAACATTGCAGCGGTTCACTTAACAGTTGTGGCAAGACAGGTTGTCAAATGAGGCAAAATTCACTTAACAAATGTCTCACTTAGCAACAGAAACTTGGGCTCAGTTGTGGTCGTAAGTCGCGGACCACCTGTACAAGGCGAACTGACGTTTCCTTCCCTTGATGGATTTCAGCAGTATCTGAAACAAGGTTTTTCATTAGCTTAGTTAGGAACTGGGTTTTGTGATTTAGGCGCTGGATGTGTTGGAATGTAGCAAGGAAGTAGGTTCCCAGGAGGAAGGGGTGTGGAATAAGATACAATTTAGCTGTAGGAGAAGGAGTGGCAGATCTTGGGAGGGTTAGTCAAGAGAGCTATCAGCCTGGAGACACTACATTCCCACAAATGTCTAAGTCCAGCTGTTCTGTTCTATGTGTTGGTAAGGCATTGAGACAAGGCAGGAGTAACAACAGTTGCTTCTTTATTAAAGCTTCAACAGAACCTCAACAAAACCAACACAAAATGGCGTGGATCCCTTTTATACCCTTTTGCAGGGACAGCGTCAGCCAATAAATGCAACGTATTTTCCCGCTTTGCATGTGCACAATAGGCTGGAGACAGCCTGTCTGGCCCGGGCAGCCACGTGGTCTGCCCAGGTCTCTCTGCAGCTTCCTGCACCTGCTCTGTCAATCACAGGCCCAGGACATAACACCAGCCACTTTTGAATTCCATTAATGCTTATCCAATGCCACTCCAGTGATGACTGTTAATTGACTAGGTTTTTGGGGTGTAGGTATAATCAATAAATCAGCTTAAACTGATTTAACATGCGGCCTTGATTCTTTGTGTCTGACATTGGCTGAGATATCATGTGTGAGAGAAGGATAAAGAAACTGCCCTTCCTTAATAGTTCCCAGGGTATATGGTAGATGTAGATAGTAGAGTCCACAGTTCGGCAAGATTTTGTCTATTGGTGTGAAACAATACACAATTCAGTGTTCAGGGACATGATAGCAGTGTTCCAATATCTCAGGGGCTGCCACAAAGAAGAGGGAGTCAAGCTATTTTCCAAAGCGCCTGAAGGCAGGACAAGAAGCAACGGATGGAAACTAATCAAAGAGAAGCAACCTAGAACTAAGGAGAAAGTTCCTGACAGTTAGAACAATTAACCAGTGGAACCATCTGCCTCCAGAAGTAGTGAATGCTCCAACACTGGAAGCTTTTAAGAAGAGACTGGACAGCCATTTGTCTGAAATGGTAGGATTTCCTGCCTGAGCAGGAGGTTGGACTAGATGACCTCCAAGGTCCCTTCCAACATTATTATTATTATTATTATTATTATTATTATTATTATTATTATTATTGTTGTTGTTGTTGTTGTTGTTGTTGTTGTTGTTGTTGTTGTTATGGTCATCGCACAGTCACCTAGATGTTCAGACTGGATTTGGCATTTTGTCTACCTATCGAGTCCTTACCCAGGACCTGGGATAGGCAGATGTGGATGTTTGATGGTATTACAGATATCGTCGCAGGATGGAAGCAGTTCCTAGTAAGGCCGCCTTTTGCAATTGACTAATAGCGAATTTGTCAATGCCAATGGTGTTCAAGTGGTGCTCCAGTTGTTTTCGGATTGCACCCAAGGTGCCTCTATTACTATTGGTACTACCCTTGCTTGCTTTTGCCACAGTCTTTCTATTTCTATTTGTAGGTCTTTGTATTTTGTTATCTTCTCCAGTTCTTTCTCTTCTATTCTGCTATCTCCAGGCACTGCCACATCCACTATCCAGACTTTTTTGTCTTTCTTATCGACAATTGTTAAGTCTGGGGTGTTATGTTGCAGGTGCTTGTCTGTTTGAATTCTGAAGTCCCAGAGCAGTTTAATTTTATCATTTTCTATGACTTTCTCTATTTTATGATCCCACCAGTTTTTGCTTACAGGCAAATGATATTTTTTGCAGATCTTCCAATGCACCTTTGTTGCTACTTTGTCATGCCGCTGCTTGTAATCAGTCTGTGCAATCTTCTTGCAACAGCTTACCAAGTGGTCCACTGTTTCTTCAGCTTCTTTGCATAGGCGGCACTTACTGTCTGTTGCTGTCTTCTCAATTTTGACTTTGTATGCATTTGTCCTTAAGGCTTGGTCTTGTGCAGCCAGAATTAGTCCCTCGGTCTCTTTCTTCAATTTTCCTGCTCTTAGCCATTGCCAGGTTTTATTATTATCTGCTTTCCCAGCTATTTTTTTCATGTATTGGCCATGTAGTGCTTTGTCTTCCCATGCCTCTATTCTGTTCTTCATTTGGTTTTTCTTGTAGGCCAGTTTGGTCTCTCCAGTAGTCAGTAAGCCTTCCTAATATACTAATTTCAGTGCATCTTCATCATTGTTCTTCAGATATTCTTCCAAAGCCATTTTTTCTTCTTCAACCATTATTATTATTATTTTGGATTATCGCACAGTCAGCCAGATGTTCAGACTGGATTTGGCATTTTTGTCTACCTATCGAGTCCTTACCCAGGACCTGGGATAGGCAGATGTGGATGTTTGATGGTATTACAGATATCGTCGCAGGATGGAATCAGTTCCTAGTAAGGCCGCCTTTTGCAATTGACATTATTATCAATCATCGCACAGTCAGCCAGATGTTCAGACTGGATTTGGCATTTTGTCTACCTATCGAGTCCTTACCCAGGACCTGGGATAGGCAGATGTAGATGTTTGATGGTATTACAGGTATCGTCGCAGGATGGAAGCAGTTCCTAATAAGGCCGCCTTTTGCAATTGACTAATAGCAAATTTGTCAATATTATTATTATTATTATTATTATTATTATTATTATTATTATTATTGATCATCGCACAGTCAGCCAGATGTTCAGACTGGATTTGGCATTTTGTCTACCTATCGAGTCCTTACCCAGGACCTGGGATAGGCAGATGTGGATGTTTGATGGTATTACAGATATCGTCGCAGGATGGAATCAGTTCCTAGTAAGGCCGCCTTTTGCAATTGACATTATTATTATCAATCATCGCACAGTCAGCCAGATGTTCAGACTGGATTTGGCATTTTGTCTACCTATCGAGTCCTTACCCAGGACCTGGGATAGGCAGATGTGGATGTTTGATGGTATTACAATCGTCGCAGGATGGAAGCAGTTCCTAATAAGGCCGCCTTTTGCAATTGACTAATAGCAAATTTGTCAATGCCAATGGTGTTCAAGTGGTGCTCCAGTTGTTTTGGGATTGCACCCAAGGAGCCTATGACTATTGGTACTACCCTTGCTTGCTTTTGCCACAGTCTTTCTATTTCTATTTGTAGGTCTTTGTATTTTGTTATCTTCTCCAGTTCTTTCTCTTCTATTCTGCTATCTCCAGGCACTGCCACGTCCACTATCCAGACTTTTTTGTCTTTCTTATCGACAATTGTTAAGTCTGGGGTGTTATGTTGCAGGTGCTTGTCTGTTTGAATTCTGAAGTCCCAGAGCAGTTTAATTTTATCATTTTCTATGACTTTCTCTATTTTATGATCCCACCAGTTTTTGCTTACAGGCAAATGATATTTTTTGCAGATCTTCCAATGCACCATTGTTGCTACTTTGTCATGCCGCTGCTTGTAATCAGTCTGTGCAATCTTCTTGCAACAGCTTACCAAGTGGTCCACTGTTTCTTCAGCTTCTTTGCATAGGCGGCACTTACTGTCTGTTGCTGTCTTCTCAATTTTGACTTTGTATGCATTTGTCCTTAAGGCTTGGTCTTGTGCAGCCAGAATTAGTCCCTCGGTCTCTTTCTTCAATTTTCCTACTCTTAGCCATTGCCAGGTTTTATTATTATCTGCTTTCCCAGCTATTTTTTTCATGTATTGGCCATGTAGTGCTTTGTCTTCCCATGCCTCTATTCTGTTCTTCATTTGGTCTTTCTTGTAGGCCAGTTTGGTCTCTCCAGTAGTTAGTAAGCTTTCCTGATATACTAATTTCAGTGCATCTTCATCATTGTTCTTCAGATATTATTATTATTATTATTATGGATCATCGCACAGTCAGCCAGATGTTCAGACTGGATTTGGCATTTTGTCTACCTATCGAGTACTTCCCAAGGACCTGGAACATGCAGATGTGGATGTTTGATGGTATTACAGATATTGTCGCAGGATGGAAGCAGTTCCTAGTAAGGCTGCCTTTTGCAATTGACATTATTATTATTATTATTATTATTATTATTATTATTATTATTATTATTATTATTAATTATTGCCTCTTGAATCACCACAGTCAATCTTGGGTTTGGGCTCACAGTCAATCTTGGTGAGCTTGGTTGTTTCTTGCAGACGTTTCATTACCCAAACTAGGTAACATCATCACAGCTAGTAGTAGTAGTAGCTCTGATGATGTTACCTAGTTTGGGTAATGAAACATCTGCAAGAAAACAACCAAGCTCAGAGAGCACCCAGGACCCCTCATTTCAACTCTGAGCTGCAAATATTCTCCTTTATTGGTACTATTGTAGGCAATGCTTCATGAGCATTATTCATGTATGTCTAGGTATGTCTAGCCTGTCAAAGAGAAGGATTACGGGGGTATGATAACTGTCTTCCAATACTTGAGGGGCTGTCACAGAGAAGAGGGAGTTAGCCTATTCTCCAAAGTTTAAGTACAGATTAAGGGACACCTGGCTCAAAAGCCGCTACTGTGAGAGGGACCTTGGAGTCCTAGTGGATGATCACTTGACTATGAGCCAGCAGTATACAGCAGCAGCCAAAAAAGCTAATCCAATCCTGGGTTATATAAACAGAGGCATAGAATCAAGATCATGCAAAGTATTAGTACCGCTTTATAAAACCCTAGCCAGACCACTAGGAATACTGCAGCCAATTTTGGTCACCAGACTACAAAAAAGATGTCGAGACCTTGGAAAACAGAGAAGAGCAACTAAGATGATCAAAGGCCTAGAGACTAAAAAATATGAAGAATGGTTGCGGGAGTTGGGTTTGGCTAGTCTAAAGAAAAAAAAAAGGGGGGGGGAGACATGATGGCAGTATTCCAGTATGTGAGGGGCTGCCACAAAGAAGAGGGGGGTCACGTTGTTCTCCAAAGCACCAGAGGGCAGGAGAAGAAACAACGGTTGGAAACTAATCAAAGAGAGAAGCAACCTGGAATTAAGGAGAAACTTCCTAACAGTGAGGACAATTAACCAGTGGAACAGCTTGCCTCCAGAAACCGTGGGTGCTCTATCACTGGAAATTTTAAGAAGAGGCTGGACAGTCACTTGTCTGAGATGGTATAGGTCCTCCTTCTTGAACAGGGGGCTGGACTAGAAGACCTCCAAGGTCCTATTCTATTCTATTCTATTCTATTCTATTCTATTCTATTCTATTCTATTCTATTCTATTCTATTCTACTCTACTCTACTCTACTCTACTCTACTCTATTCTACTCTACTGTATTCTATTCTATAACATGAGAACACTGAAAAAGCTGGCCACCCAAAATCACCCATCTTTGATTTACTGTCCAATAAATGACAGCAGCAAGTGAAAGTGAGAGACTCAAGAGGAGTGGCCAGTGGAACAGACTGCCACATGATGTGCTGACTTTTGCTTTGGTGGGAGGTCTAGGCAGGGATCTAGCAGAGAAGAGGGAGTCAAGCTATTTTCCAAAGTGCCTGAAGGCAGGACAAGAAGCAACAGATGGAAACTAATCAAGGAGAGAAGCAACCTGGAACTAAGGAGAAACTTCCTGACAGTGAGAACAATTCATCAGTGGAACTGCTTATCTCTGGAAATTGTTGGTGCCCTATCCCTGGAGATTTTCAAGAAGAGACTGGACAGCTTGTACTTAATGTTGCATGTATTAATAGAAGTAAGAATTGTATTTGCTTAGTGCTGGAAAAATGAAGAAACGTTACCTGAAGAAGAAAAGGTCAAGAAAGCACCGGACTGTGTAGAAATGGACAGATTGATATTGAAGGATAAAGCAAAAGAAGACATAGAATAATTTCAGATATGGGATACAGTTTATCACTGGCCGAAAAAAATGGTAGAGATTAGGAATTTAATGTGTATTATTAAGTAAAAAATGGACCCAGACAACCTGTTGTTTACTAAACACTTATGATTTGTAAAAATAGAAAATTAATAAAACATCATTAAAAAAAGAAGAAGAGACTGGACAGCCATTTGTCTGAAATGGTATAGGTCAGGGGTAGGCAACCTTGGCTCTTTTATGACTTGTGGACTTCAACTCCCAGAATTCCTGAGCCAGCATGGCTCAGCATGGAAACCTCTCCCTTTCTCCTCAGCATAGCTGGCTCAGGAATTCTGGGAGTTGAAGTCCATGAGTCATAAAAGAGCCAAGGTTGCCTACCCCTGGTATAGGGTCTCCTACCTGAGCAGGGGGTTGGATTAGAAGACCTCTAGGGTTCCTTCCAGCCATACTGTTCTATACATTAGCTCCATGGGTGTTCCAGATGGGAAGGGTGGGTTGGAAATGCCTCTTGACTCCACTACTGTATCACCATCCTATTTCCCTTTGCATACCCATGATTCAGTGATACATTTGCAAAGATATGACTTTAATCAGCCTAATGAGCAGGAGTTTGAGAACTGCACCTGGAAACATATTGTCAGGACTAATGAAATACTGTCTTGTTTCTGTTCAGGAGCAGAGTGGATAGTTTGGATACAGTCTGCATCCCAATGTGGCTTTAATTCCTTGGAAATGCAACTGGAAACATCAGACAAGTTGAAAGGATCAACAGAATGCCAAAAGAGAAGTTTTTTTAAAAAAAACATCCTTAAACTTACTTTAAAATTTATTTTGCTAAGGATTAAAGGAAACTCTAACATATTATAAAACCTGCTGATTGAGAGGTTCTTAAGATGCAATTTCCAAAAGTGATTAAGAAATGAGGCTTGGCAGAACTTTGGGTCCATAATGTAGTCTACATTGCTGCTGTGAGCTTGGTGGAAATCCCTTGACTCCCAGCTGTTCAACTCACGAGCTTACAGCAAAAACCTCAGTTCCTGCAGTTTACCCACAAATAGCAACTGTCTGGAATACAAGTGGGCGATCTCATGATCTCTCCTTTTTCTGGAGAGATTTTGCTGGATAAAATTCACCTTCTGCCCACCAATCTCCCCACAACGCTGCTCCTTTGGAGATGTCTAGTTCACCCTGGATCCTTACCACAAGTTCATGAGAGATTGACAGAGTGGAAAGATTGTATGACTTCCTTCATACCATACTGGTACCAAAACCTCTCTGCTCTAGCATTTTGCTTTTCTTCTGGCAGGTGTGCAAAAAGAGGAGTCTAGGCCCCACAAGGCCACCAGCATGTCTTCTGCAGCTCTCAAGACTGTCAGAGTTGTAAATGTTAGTGCCTTTTCACATGTTTTGAAACTGGGGAATTATAGGCCAATAAGGAGGGTATTGATTAGTCCTCCAGGATAAATTAGAGAGAAGATACGACTAGATGATCTCCTTCTCAAGAAAAGAAGAAATAGGGGTGACATGATAACAGTATTCCAGTATTTGAGGGGCTACAAGGCAGAGGGGGTCAGGTTGTTCACCAGAGCACCAGAGGGAAGGACAAGAAACAATGCTTGGAAACTGATCAAAGAGAGAAGCAACCTGGAATTAAGGAGAAACTTCCTGACAGTGAGGACAATTAGCCAGTGGAATAGCTTGCCTTCAGAAATTGTGGGCGCTCCATCACTGGAGATTTTTAAGAAGAGACTGGACAGCCATTTGTCTGAAATGGTATAGGGCTTCCTGCCTGAGCAGGGGGTTGGACTAGATGACCTCCAAGGTCCCTTCCAACTTTATTATTATTATTATTATTATTATTATTATTAGTAGTAGTAGTAGTAGTAGTAGTAGTAGTAGTAGTATTGTTAGTATTAGTATTAGTATTAGTAGTAGTATATAACTTTCTTAAGTTTTTTTGTATTTGTATTTTACCTTAGAATAACTTTTAATAAAACTAAAAAAAAAAAAAAACCACACCCATTTTGTCCTCTTTTCTTTAAACTTGCTTTGTCTTTCATTGAATCGGGAACATGAGATTTCACAGAAAGTGCTTATGGCTCAAAATCTGTATGTTAGTCTTTAGGCTGTTGACTGGAGAGATTGAATATTAAGTGATTATTTGAGTGATTGACTATTAAGTGATTATTTGAGTGATTGACTATTAAGTGATTATTTGAATGATTGAGCGTCAAATGATTATTTGATTGCCTTGTGTGCTGTTAATCTCTTTAATAAATTGTCTTGAGTGGTTATTAATTGCAGTCTAATGTTTGGACTCCCGGAGTGCACAAACCTATTTAATAAAACTTTAGTTGAAGTTTAATAGAAATGGCGATGTGGGAGGCTCCAGTTTGTTACAACTAACATGCAAGTAAAATTAAATAAAGCAGGATCCAATCTGGGTTGGTTACCAGGAACTGAGGTTTAGTCTTCCAAGCTTTTGGACTCGTGCCAGAACCCATCCTCAGGGAACTTGTCTCTCTCCAAAATGTGATCCAGAACAGATCCTGCAACACTCTCCTGGGACATGTATATCTGCCTTCATTTGTGTTAAGTAAAGCAAATCAGGATCCAATCGGTCAGTCCCCAGAACCAAAGGTTTATTCTTCCAAGCTTTGGGGCTTGTATTGAAGCCCATCTATGGCGAACTTCTCTCTCCCTAGAATGTGTGCACAATATCCTTTACTTGTTCATCTAAAATTGTTTCCTGTTCTTTAAAAAGTATGCTCTGCAACAATTTCCTAAAGTCTCCTAGAGTAACACCCGTGATTTTCAGAGTTACATGGATGAGTGAGCATATCAATGTATGAAAATGAAAAATAAAAATAAAATAATAAAAATAAAATAGCTCTACTTAATTCTTTGTTCTCCAGACAGGTACCTCCAGACAGGTACCTCCAGAAGGACAAGGGGGGACATGATAGCAGTCTTCCAATATCTCAGGGGCTGCCATAAAGAAGAGGGAATTAAGCTATTTTCCAAAGCACCTGAAGGCAGGACAAGAAGCAACGGGTGGAAACTAATCAAGGAGAGAAGCAACCTAGAACTAAGGAGAAACTTCCTGACAGTGAGAACAATTAATCAGTGGAACAGCCTGCCTCCAGAAGCAGTAAATGCTCCAACACTGGAAGTTTTTAAGAAGAGACTGGACAGCCATTTGTCCAAAATGGTGTAGGGTTTCCTGCCTGAGCAGGGGGTTGGACTAGATGACCTCCAAGGTCCCTTCCAACTTTACTACTATTACAACCATTTGTCTGAATTGGAGGACAAGATAGCATGGCAGCAACCAAATCTTACAAATTTGGGGGAACACAGACAGTGGTCAAAAATAACTACACTACTGCTGTGGTCTGTCGGCCACTGGAGGATTCTGCGGCCTACTCAGAGGAGGAAGCATAGGAGTGGGCGTCGGGCCCAGCGTCAGGGCCAGCTGAAAGCTCCGATGGGGATGAAGGAATGGAGCTGTCACAGCCAGGGACAGAGGCAGAGCTTGGGCCGTCTGCCAGCCCCCCCCCCCCAGATAGAAAGGCTGAGACATCCATGCCTTGAGGCAAGTGATTCAGGAGAGAAGAATCACATGGGGCCAGTGATGGATACGTGGGCACAGCAGAGGCTGAGGAGAGGAGAACAGTGAGAGGCTATGGGCTGGTCTTCAGGGCGGAAGAGTCACCACTGCTAACAGAGCCCCACCCTCAGCTGTCGATAAAAGGCAGGGGTGGAGACAAATAAGTGTGGCAGACAACTATTCCTCTCCCTTCTCGTTGGAACTCCTGACTCTTGTATGGAAACTTGCCGGAGTTTTCCTCAGCTCTTGTGGCGCTGGGAGTCAGAGCGCCTTCTGAACCTGTATGTGTGTCTTATGTTAGAAAAGAGCCAGCTTGCCTGAAGGACTCTTGCTGAAAGCGTGGTGAGAGACTAAGATTAACTCTGGATTTTGGGAGATGCCTGCAGGGGAAAAGAGAGCGAGCTCTGTTGTTTGGAGGCAACTCAAGACTTTAACAGTCAACTGTGTGAAAGTGCTGGCGTTCCTGAATAAAAGGAACGTTGGAGAATTATTGGTGCATCTGCTGTGTTTGGGGAGGCGGGTCAGAACAACTACATAGTGGCGCAGCGGTTAGAATGCAGTATTGCAGGCTAATTCTGCCAACTGCCAGCAGTTCGATTCTGACCAGCTCAAGGTTGACACAGCCTTCCATCCTTCCGAGGTCAGTAAAATGAGGACTCAAATTGTTCAGGGGCAGTATATTGACTCTGTAAAGAGGTCTGTAAAAAGCACTGTGAAGTAGTATATGCCTAAGTGCTGTTGCTAGTCCTCAACTTACAACCATTCGTTTAGTGACTGTTCAAAGTTACAACACTGAAAAATGTGACTTATGACTGGTCCTTGCACTTATGACCTTTGCAGCATCCCCAAGGTCATGTGATCAAAATTCAGGTGCTTGGCAACTGTCATATATTTATGCAGGGTCTCAGGGAAAGGTGATTGCCATATGCGATTTTCCCAGCCAGCTTCTAACCAGCAAAGTCAATGGGAGAAGCTGGGTCTGCTTAATGACCATTTGACTCTCTTAACAAGTGTAAAGATTTGCTTAAACATTGTGGCAAAAAAGGTCATAAAATCGGACATGACTCACTTAACAACCATCTTGTTTAGCAGTGAAAAGTTGTGGTTATAAGTTGAGGACTAACTCTAGGTGCCCTTGCATGTTACACTCAAGCTTGTTTGTTTTTTAAGCGACCCTCAATTTTTCAGTATCCAGTTTGCTGACGCGGACACCATGGACGTCTGGAAGGCGAACTCCGTCTTCCGTGTCCAGTTTCGCTTCGCTGGGGGACCCTGGAAAGGGTCGAAAGTCGCCCTGTAGGGGCAACCAGAAAGGAGGGGACTCAGCTGGATCGTGGGAGAGCAGCAGCTCTTCCGCTACATCCAGCGCAGCCCTCCAAATTGGCGGACGAAAGACTGGCCATAGTAATATGGCTCGTCACTAGGCTGCAGACAGCCGAAGTCACACCACCAGGCACCTACAAAGCAGTGTGGATGAGACTGGGTGAGATATACCTCTCTTAAATCCCATTATCTTTTTTACCTGCATAAGCTACCTAAAGCACTTTCCCCCCTGTGGTTATCACTGTTATTATTAGTGTATGGCATTGTTACAGTAGCCAGGAGACCACAATGCTATTGCTGAGCAGTAGTTTGGCTTGCCAAGGGACCAGCCCTGTTATAGGACACACTTGTGCACTTTCCAAGGTATGCCACAGGAGAGCGAGCTGGCTTTGCACCAGAAAAAAATACAAACGGCTCTTCTTTTCTGCCTGCCTACATGAAGCATCAGCTCATCTCCACATTGAAGCGGTAGTGTCAGATCCCCAAAGAAATGTATTACTATTCTTTCTATTCTATTCATGCTTCTGTAACCAATTTTGGGGGCCAGCCATTCTGTTGGGAGGGGGGATTCCAATGTGGAGATATAAAATATGCTTTGCTTTGTACATGCCACATTGCCTTTCCCCTGGGGAATGAATGCGCCAGAATACCATCACCCTTATCCAGTCATGGGATTCAAATATGTGAACAGCCAGTTCTCTGTGTGGATGCTGCTTCCAGGAGTCCATTCTGGGCCTGGGCCACAAAAAATTAGGTACCAGTTCTGCTGAAGTGGTGTGAACTGGCTGAATCCCACCATTGCCCTTATCTGGAAGACAGTTTGTACCTGGAGCTGGAGAGAAATGAAACCGAGAGACACCTTGAAGAGCGCGCCAAAGGAGCCAGCTACCATAACAATATACCACCTGGTATATTGGCTAAGATTCAAATGGACAGTGAGACCCTGTGGGGAGGAGTAACAAATACTGCTTTTGATATACTACTTGCACAGGCTAATTCCTCAGACCTTACTTTGATTCCTTGCTATCACTAACTCCTAATAAAAGTTCCTTTTGAGACAATGCCTGTTTCAAGAGTTCTGCTTTCTTGGGAGACCTAGTTGAGGCAGGTCCTTATAGGAACCTATCTATCTACTCATATAGAACATGCTTTTGAACTGCTAGGTGGACAGAAGCTCACTCAGTCACGCAGAACTAGGACTCAAACCTCTGGAGTTAAGACCATCTCCAGCATCATTAAGCAACTGAGCCACTGTGCCGGTGGTGGAGGTATGAGAAATGATGGCTTGGCTGATGGCTTTCAGAAGGCCAGTGCTCCTGATCTTTTGTGACAGACGTGAGAAGGAGCCCGCTACAGCAAACACCAGCCAGGACTTCACAGGAATGAGCAATTGGTCTCTTTCCTGTTCCCTGCCGAAAGCTGCCAATCTCACATGAGTTATTTCAAAGCAGTCAGTGCTCCGTTCTAAAATAAGTGCTTGAACGATTGCATCCGAAGCCTTATAGGTCAATCTGTTGCGGTTTTCTGTGGCTTATGGGTAGACAGCTCAAGGGGGAAAGATAAATGGATGCCTTTCAAAAAAAAAAAAAGCCTTCAGCTGGAATGGATGAGATTGATACCAAGAGACAAAGGTTGAAATGCTGTGCTCGCTTAGATGGGAGGAGTGAGCTCTGCTAAATGCTGCTGGATTTACCCATGGATAAACAAACCTAGGATGGCCCGAATGCAAGAGCATTTTGTATGTCAGATTGAGAGAGTCATAATCTAGTTTACCTATTCGAAGAGTATCAATGACCAATGACAATCACGTGAAGTATTAGTATCGCTCTACAAGGCCTTGGTAAGACCACGCTTGGAATACTGCATCCAGTTTTGGTCACCCCAATACAAAAAGGATATTGAGACTTTGGAAACAGTTCAGAGAAGAGCAGCAAAGAAGATAAGGAGACTAGAAGTAAAACATACAAAGAACGATTGCAGGAACAGGGTAGGTCTAGAGCAGTGGTTCTCAACCTGTGGGTCGGGACCCCATTTGGAGTCGAATGACCATTTCACGGGGGTCGTCAAACAACGCAGTCCGCCATTTTTTCCCCTTTTCCTTAGCTGTGCTACTCCCTTTTATTCTATTGGCTTTGGAAAGCCAATAGAATAGACTCTCTTGAATAGAGTCTAATTCTATTGGCTTTCAAAAGCCAATAGGAATTGTCCAGGCTGCCTCTGCCCTGCTGAGCCCGCCAAAAGTCCCATTCTGCAAATGTTGCTGCACCAGTTGAGTAGTCCTCGACTTACGACCGGTTGAGTAGTCCTCGACTTACGACCGGTTGGGGATCGCGGCATTAAAAAGGTTGAGAACCACTGGTCTAGAGAAAAGGAGGACCAGGGGGGTGATGCCATAGCCGTCTTCCGATACTTGAAGGGCTGCCACAAGGAAGAGGAGGCCAACTTATTTTCCAAGGCAGGAAAAGAAACAATGGATGGAAACTAATCAAGGAGAGAAGCAAGTTAAAACTAAGGAGAAAATTCCTAACAGTGAGAACAATTAACCAGTGGACCAAACTGACTTTGGAAATTGGGGGTGCCCCATCACTGGAGGCTTTTAAGAAGAGACTGGGTAGCCATTTATCAGAAATAGTGTAGGTCTCCTGAGAGAGCAGGGGGTTGGACTAGATTTCCTCACAGGTCCCTTCCTATTATGTTACTGTGACCTCAGTAAGGTAAAACAACCATCCCCTTCCATGCACAAAGCTGGGGTATGAAACGTAGATTTCTGAGTGATGTGATCACCAACACATGGGTCAGATGCCTGCTGGAAAAGGGCAAAGGATGGTAGCATGAAAAGACAAGAGTTCACAAGACACACTTAAACACAAGCTTGTCAACCACATTTTAGCTTGGCATGATGTGCATCCCGAAGCCTTGTGGTCAGTTTATACAGGTAGTCCTCAGCATACCACAATTCATTTAGTGACCATTCAAAGTTGCAACAGCACTGAAAAAAGAGACTTGTGACTGTTTTTTGCACTTACAACCTGCTGCATCTTCATGGTCATGTGATCAGAATTCAGATGCTTGGCCACTGATTCATATTTATGATGTTTGCCGTCTCCCAGGGTCACGTGATTCCCCTTTTGTGACCTTCCAACAAGCAAAGTCAACGGGGAAGCCAGATTTGCTCAACAACTGTGTTACTAATTTAACAACTGCAGTGATTCACTTAACAACGGTGGCAAGAAAGGTCATAAAATGGAGCAACACTCACTTAACAAATGTCTCAGCAACGGAACTTTTGGTGTCCTAAGTTGAGGACTACCTCTAGTTCTGTTTATGGCAGAAACCCAGAAATGTGGCCAAATGAAGTAATCTATAGTTCAGTAAATTACAGTGTGGTTCATAGCGTGAGAATAAGGATGTGACACAACCCCATGGTTTAGCAATAGTGCTAGCCATATATACCACTTCACAGTGCTTTACAGCCCTCTCTAAGTGGTTTACAGAATCAGCATCTTGCCCTCCAACAATCTGAGTCCTCATTTTTACTGACCTCTGAAGGCTGAATGAACCTGGTACCATCAAGATCGAACTGCTAGCAGTGAGCAGTGAGTTAGCTTGCAATACCGCATTCTAACCACTGAGTCACCACTGCTCTTATTTACCTTTGAGCATGCCAATGATCTTCTATAGCAGTGTTTTTCAGACTTGGAGAACTTTAAAATGTGTGTCCTTCTATGTTGCTTGACTGGGCTTTGTGATGTTTAGAGGGCAGTTTCTTTTGGGGATCAACTGCTTGGGAAATGCATGGGTTTCCTGATGATTGCTGGTATGGAGATCTGAGAGGAGTCGGTGTTAGTGTCACTTTTGCTGTTATGGGTGGGGGGGGGGAATCTGAAATGTGTGCTGACAGCTTCCTGTGGTTCTTGGTCATAGGAGAGACTGTGATGTGAGTTCACTTGCAGCTCAAGTAGGATTGTGAACACAGCCACTTGGAAATCAGGGCATATACTTCCCTCAGCTCTTGTTACTGTTGCCCAAATTTCATAAGATATAAATATTTCTGTTTATAAGGGCTTCAGCTGTGGGTGGGTCAAGTGTGGGTCTATGATGGGTCTTGTGATGGGTCAGGTATGAGTCATCAGCAAGAGGCTTGTGATGGGTCTTGTGATGGGGAGGTTATCCAGAACCAAAGACAAGATACAGAAGGATGAAAGAAACAATGTCATCTACAAAATCAATTGTAACCATTGCAACCAATTCTACATTGGACAAGCATCACATCAATGAGAAAACAGGATCCACGAACACCAGCTGGCAGTCAAATGCCACAATCCCAACTTCTTAATCTCCACCCACACCAACACTGAACAGCACCAGTTCAACTGGAGCAACATAAAAATCACCAGCCATGCTACCACCTGCCATTCCTGTGACTTCATCGAAGCCTGGCACTCCACAAGGAATTCCATCCATAGACACATTGACCTACAACCAGCCTATGAACTCCTGGGGATACAAATCAACCACACAGCCAACCACAGATAGCATCAACCCTCAACCAGCCCACACAAGCCCCCCCCTCCCTCCCTCCCACCAGCAGTTCATCTCCCAATGATCCTGACCTGATATAAGCTCCCCATCACAAGACCCATCACAAGACCCTCACTTATGACTCACACCTGGCCCATCATAAGACCCATCACAAGACTCTCATTTATGACTCACACCTGGCTCATCATAAGACCCATCACAAGACCCTCACTTATGACTCACACCTGGCCTATCACAAGACCCATCACAAGACCCTCACTTATGACTCACACCTGGCCCATCATAAGACCCATCACAAGACTCTCATTTATGACTCACACCTGGCTCATCATAAGACCCATCACAAGACCCTCACTTATGACTCACATCTGGCCTATCACAAGACCCATCACAAGACCCTCACTTATGATGCACACCTGGCCCATCACAAGACACATCATAAGACCCTCACTTGACACACCCACACCTGAAGCCCTTATAAACAGATCACTGAACACCTCCTAAGCTCTACTAATAGTACCTAGCCTGGTAACAAAACATTCAGAAACCACCACATGAGCTCGGAGAACAAATCTTCATTCTCATCCTACATCTGAGCTACAGATATTTCCACTATTGCATAAATATTTCTTTACCTACATCTTCACCAATCATTCACAACCTTGGCCTTGGCTGGGGAATTCTGGGAGTTAAGGTCCACACATCTTAATGTTACCAAGTCTGAGAAACATTGGTTTGTATTATCCACTCTGATGAGATTCTTTCTTTCATGGAGGCATCTTCCAGCTGGTCTTCTGGGCTGAAAACAGCTTATATGCAAGTGCTGTACATGTAGTCCTTGACAACCACTTTTTGAGTGACTATTTGAAGTTGCAACAGCACTGAAAAAAGTGACTTATGACTACTCTTCACACATAACAGTATGATTTTTGTAACAATACAGTAATTATTGGACTGTAACAGAGTATTGTTGTAAAAGAGCCAGTTTGATGTAATGGTTAAAGCATCAGTCTGGAAACCAGGAAAGTTGTGAGTTCTAGTCTCACCTTAGTTGTGAAAGCTGGCTGGGTGATTTTGGCTCAATCACCAGGAGACTGGGAAGTCTAGTCCCGCCTTATGCATGAAAGCAGGCTGGGTGACTTTGGATCAATCACCAGGAGACTGTGAGTTCTAGTCCTGCCTTAGGAATGAAAACTAGCTAGTTGACTTTGGCTCAATCACCAGGAGACTGGGAGGTCTAGTCCCACCTTAGGCATGAAAGCTGCCTGAGTGACTGGATCAGTTACCAGGAGACTGTGAGTTCTAGTCCTGCCTTAGGCATGAAAGCTAGCACAGGGACTTTGGGCCAGTCACTTTACCTTAGCCCTAGGAAGGAGGCAATGGCAAACCAATTTTGAAAAACCCTTGCCAAGAAACTGCAGGGACTTATCCAAGCAGTCTCTGAGAATCGGACATGATTGAATAGAAGAAAAGTAAAATATTTAGTTAGTTACAAACTATTAGGATTAGTTGAAATGCCATACAAAAGAGATGAAGAGCATGTTGCATATGATATCTTTGATTTCAGTTGTTTAGATCGAAACAACCTTATGACTCACAATAATTATTGTGTAGAATGAAAACCCTTAGTTCTTCACAATTTACATTTATTCCTTTGCATTTTGGATAAGCCTTTTTCAAAAAAAAAAGGAAAGAAAGAAAGAAAGAAAAAGAAAGCATCCTTTCCCCAATAAAATTCAAAATAATTAACAAAACTGGTATAATATCTTGCATTAAAAATCCATTAAAGTTACCATTGCATTCTATTCAGTTGCATGGATTTAACAGGATTAACTTTGCACCACTCCTTCGAAACCTGTCCAAGGTGCTGAAAGAGCGAGTTTGCATTGTAGCATTTACAGTTTGCGTGGGATTTAAAATAATCTCAGCTTTTCAAAACGAGGCCTTTTGAGACAGCTTTCTTGGCAAAAAAAAAAAAAAAAAAAAAAGAGAGAGAGAGAGAGAGAGAGAGAGAGAGAGAGAGAGAGAGAGAGAGAGAGAGAGAGAGAGAGAGAGAGAGAGAGACCTTATCCTGATGCAAACAAACACCTCAGAACAATAAAGGGGAAAAGCTGTTTCAATCTGAATAATTTAACTTTGAGACAACTGTACAATTTAAATAATTTAAGTTTAAGATATATTGCTTCTATTACATACAGAGGAGGTTTCCCCCCCCCCCAGTATTGTGCACTCAGTACATTTCTTTGGAAGAGTCAGGCTAGCAGGAGATTGAAGAGAAGATTTATTTACACAAATCAAAACTATCAATATTTGCATCTAAATATCCTCTCCCATCACTAATAGAGGATGACATGAAAGATAGGATAGGATAGGATCTTGGAGGTCTTCTAGTCCAACCCCCTGCTCAAGCAGGAGACCCTATACCAATGATGGTGAACCTTTTAGAGACTGAGTGCCCAAAAACTGCCCCGCCCCCTGCTCCTCCCCCACCTTGCCCCGCCCACCCGCAGGGCCACCCACCACCTCAGCCCATCACAGCAGAATGCCCAGGTAGCCCAGCAGCACCATGGGGGGCACACCCTCTGCCTGCACCCCACAGCATCATCTGCGCGTAATGGGGCACAAGGGTGGAGTCTTGTCCCCGCTTCCTCACTGACATGTCCTTGGCTGTGCTGCTCTGCATGGGCCGTGCTTGGGGTCGACTCCCCTCCAGGGGCTGGTGCTGAGGAGGGGGCCATGGGGGAAGCAGGGCTGGGGCAATTGCCCACATGCCCACAGAAAGGGCTCTGAGTGCCCCCTCTAGCACACGTGCCATAGGTTTGCCACCCCTGCCCTATACCATTTCAGACAAGCAGCTGTCCAGTCTCTTCTTAAAATCCTCCCGTGATGAAGTACCCACTGGTTAATTCCACTGCTTCTCACTGTTAGGAAGTTTCTCTTTAATTCCAGGTTGCTTCTCTCCTTGTTAGTTTCCATCCATTGTTTCTTGTCCTGATTTCTGGTGCTTTGGAAAATAAGTTGACCCTCTCTTGTTTGTGGCAGGCCCTCAAATACAGGAATACTGCTATTATGTCCCATCCTCCCCCAGTCTTTCTTTTCTCTAGACTAGCCAAACCCAGCGACTGTTCTTCATATGTTTTATTCTCCAGATCTTTAATCATCTTTGTTGCTCTTCTCTGGACTTTTTCCAAACGATGATCAGTTAAATAATTATACTTCTTGGTCCACATATAACACTTGCTTTTATCAGTCATTGCTCCTGCTAGATGCAGTGTTTCTCAACCTTGACAATTTTAAGGCATGTGGACTTCAACTCCCAGAATTCCACAGCCAGCAATGCTGGCTGTGGAATTCTGGGAGTTGAAGTCCACATGCCTTAAAATTGTCAAGGTTGAGAAACACTGTGCTAGAGGCTATGAAGCACACCAATGCTTATTTATGAATAATATTTAGTACTCTCTTTTAACAATAAACATTGTTTAATTTTCCTGTCCTCTTTTCAAAGCTTACCTTCCAATGCAAGCAGCATGATGGCCTTTAAAAGAAATCTTTAGGTAATGAAGTTTCTTTTCATCACTCAAAGAGATGCCCAGTCACCAGCCACAAACCACAATGCCAGATAATCAGATCCACTGGAGGCAGACTTGATGATCATGAATGAAGTTAATAGCTGTTAAATGGCACAGGATTTCTGTGTTCCAGTAAGATAATTCTCCCTAAAATTCAACCCTTGCAGCTCCCCAAATATCCCAGCAAGAAATCTAGGTAGTAGCAGCAACAAATAGTTGGTTTTTTTTTTTTTTAGAAGCGGCTTTTCCCCTGTAATACATTTCCATTTTGAATGCTTCATCTTAACTGGAGTCAGTCCCATTCATAACTCTCTTGCTCTCTGCATTAAGAGATTACTTTACTGAATGGGAAGTGCACCTGTTACATCCATTAAGACAAAATTAACTTACCATTCAGTACTCAGAGCTGCAACTGAATTCTGAATAACAAATGCCGGTGTAATTTCATTTTTCTCCATGAGTGCTTGCTGTTATATTCACTGGTGGGGAAAGGACTCTTGAGTGTTTAGCCAACAGAGCTAATAGCAAGTAGTAAACAATACCCCAATCAAGGAACTATCAACTCAGACAAACAGTAAACAGCCTAATGAAGGAACTACTAAGAACACTCCCAACAACACAGACATTGCAGGTGTATAAACAGAGAGCAAACCCCACTCTCTTCTAGAACTGATGATGTTACCTATTAGGGTAATGAAATGTTTGCAAGAAAACATCCAAGCCCAAAGAGCAGCAAGGACTTCAGAGTTAACAGTGGGGTTTCTCTCTCTCTCTCTTTCCATCTTCCTTATTTTTTGACCTCACCACAACTTAAGTGACTTGCTGGCTTACAAATGAAATAGGAGCCCAATATAAAAGTGCAAAAACCAACCCCAAAGAAATACTTATGGCTGCAACTTTTCTAAGTGCACAAGGCCTGTGAGTCTTGTGCACTTTAGGATGAGTGTGTTTGTGGAATCTCCCATTGTGCTTTTGCATGGTTTTGGCTGGTATTTATTATCCAGGCTTTTATGTTTCATTGTTATGTTTTAATTGTATATTTGATACGTTGCAAGCCACCCAGAGTCTTTTGAAGTGAGCATATAATAAATCTTAATAATAACACTACTTAACAATTGTGAACAATACATAACAAATGATTGAAACATCATTGTGAAGATCAGCGTCAGTTAGTTTCATATTAACGTCTGCATTAATGGAGCATTACTCTGACCTGTTTTTTTTTTTTTAATGAAAACAAGAAAAAAAGTGCATCTGTTGCCTGACACATTCTGAAACATAAAAACTTTTGCATGCAACTTTCCATAATGTTGCTGGATTTTAATGCCCATCTCTCTACCTTTTCTTAGCCAGACATATTCCCAATGTCTTTCTGAAAACCTGATTTTCCTTCTTATGTATTACTTCTAACGTTTTCAGCAGAGTTAAGTAAACACCCCCAAACTATGGGATTTTTCCCCCCTGATTTTACAAATAGATGTTGTTCCTGAGGAATTCTGATTAGGGAAAACCTTGATTCAAGGCCACTTACCTGCAGAAGAACAGATCACAGTACTTCAGCTCTGCAAAAATCTGGACCAATTTCTTTTTCATCTCTAGATAGTACAAACATATGTGCAAGTGGACTTTACTATCAGCAAAAGCTGCTTATCCTATTACAGGTATAGTATAGTGGGTACCTTGCTCAATAGTAGTAACTGTGAGAGGGATCTCGGAATCCTAATGGACAATCACTTAAATATGAGCCAGCCGTGTGCTGCAGCCGCCAACAAAGCCAACACAGTGCTATGCTGCATTAACAGAGGGATAGATTCAAGATCACATGAAGTGTTAATACCACTTTACAATGCCTTGGTAAGGCCACACTTGAAATACTGCATCCAGTTTTGGTCACCACGATGTAAAAAAGATGTTGAAACTCTAGAAAAAGTATAGAGAAGAGTAACAAAGATGATCAGGAGGACTGGAGGCCAAAACATATAAGGAACGATTGCTGGAATTGGGTATGTCTAGTTTAACGAAGAGAAGGACGAGGGGGGACATGATAGCAGTGTTCCAATATCTCAGGGGCTGCCACAAAGAAGAAGGAGTCAAGCTATTTTCCAAAGCACCTGAAGACAGGACAAGAAGCAACGGATGGAAACTAACCAAAGAGAGAAGCCACCTAGATCTAAGGAGAAACTTCCTGACAGTTAGAACAATTAGCCAGTGGAACAACCTGCCTCCAGAAGCAGTGAATGCTCCAACACTGGAAGTTTTTAAGAAGAAACTGGACAGCCATTTGTCCAAAATAGTATAGGGTTACCTGCTTGAGCAGGGGGTTGGACTAGATGACCTCCAAGGTCCCTTCCATATTATTATTATTATTATTATTATTATTATTATTATTATTATTATTATTATTATTATTATTATGGATCATCGCACAGTCAGCCAGATGTTCAGACTGGATTTGGCATTTTGTCTACCTATCGGGTCCTTACCCAGGACCTGGGATAGGCAGATGTGGATGTTTGATGGTATTACAGATATCGTCGCAGGATGGAAGCAGTTCCTAATAAGGGCCGCCTTTTGCAATTGACTAATAGCGAATTTGTCAATGCCAATGGTGTTCAAGTGGTGCTCCAGTTGTTTTGGGATTGCACCTAAGGAGCCTATGACTATTGGTACTACCCTTGCTTGCTTTTGCCACAGTCTTTCTATTTCTATTTGTAGGTCTTTGTATTTTGTTATCTTCTCCAGTTCTTTCTCTTCTATTCTGCTATCTCCAGGCACTGCCACGTCCACTATCCAGACTTTTTTGTCTTTCTTATCGACAATTGTTAAGTCTGGGGTGTTATGTTGCAGGTGCTTGTCTGTTTGAATTCTGAAGTCCCAGAGCAGTTTAATTTTATCATTTTCTATGACTTTCTCTATTTTATGATCCCACCAGTTTTTGCTTACAGGCAAATGATATTTTTTGCAGATCTTCCAATGCACCATTGTTGCTACTTTGTCATGCCGCTGCTTGTAATCAGTCTGTGCAATCTTCTTGCAACAGCTTACCAAGTGGTCCACTGTTTCTTCAGCTTCTTTGCATAGGCGGCACTTACTGTCTGTTGCTGTCTTCTCAATTTTGACTTTGTATGCATTTGTCCTTAAGGCTTGGTCTTGTGCAGCCAGAATTAGTCCCTCGGTCTCTTTCTTCAATTTTCCTGCTCTTAGCCATTGCCAGGTTTTATTATTATCTGCTTTCCCAGCTATTTTTTTCATGTATTGGCCATGTAGTGCTTTGTCTTCCCATGCCTCTATTCTGTTCTTCATTTGGTCTTTCTTGTAGGCCAGTTTGGTCTCTCCAGTAGTTAGTAAGCCTTCCTGATATACTAATTTCAGTGCATCTTCATCATTGTTCTTCAGATATTCTTCCAAAGCCATTTTTTCTTCTTCAACCATCTGATGTACTTGTAGCATTCCACGCCCACCTATTTGCCTTGGTAGATAAAGTCTATCAATGTCACTGCGTGGATGAAGGGCATGATTCATTGTCATTATTTTTCTGGTCTGCCTATCCATTGCTTTTAGTTCTGCTTGAGTCCAGTCCACTATTCCAGCTGTGTACCTAATGACTGGGATTGCCCAGGTGTTGATTGCCTTTATGGTATTTCCTCCATTGAGTTTGGACTTTAAGATCTTCTTCACTCTCTTGATGTATTCACCTCTAATCTTTTTCTTGACTTCAGTGTGTTTGATGTTGTCAGCTTGAAGGATACCCAAGTATTTGTAGTACTCTTCCTCATCCAGACTCTTAATGTTATTTTCGTGGGGCATCTTGATTCCTTCAGTTTTCACTATTTTTCCTTGTTTGATAGTAAGTGTGGCACATTTGTCCAAGCCAAACTCCATTACAATATCTTGGCTATATATACGGACAGTGTTGAGCAGCGATTCTATTTCAGATGATGTTTTTCCATACAGCTTCAGATCATCCATGTAAAGGAGGTGGGATAGTCTGGCAGATGTTTTTGATGTTTGATAGCCATGTCCTGAGTTATTCAGTATTGTTGACAGAGGAAACAGTGCAATAACAAATAGTAATGGTGATAATGAATCTCCTTGAAATATTCCTCTCTTGATATTAACCTCTCCCAGCCTCTCACCATTGATCTGCAACTGTGTCTTCCATTGTGCCATCGATCTTTGCACAAATTTTCTGATGTTTCTACTGACTCCTGTTATTTCTAGGCACTTTATTATCCAATCATGTGGCAGAGAGTCAAATGCCTTTTTGTAGTCAATCCATGCCACATTCAGGTTGGTCTTCCTTCTCTTGCAGTTTTCCAAGATCATTTTGTCTATTAGGAGTTGATCTTTTGTTCCTCTGCTATTGGGGCGGTTTCCTTTCTGCTCAGGTGGAAAGAGATTGTTTTCAACTAGATGCTGTTGTACTGCATCAGCTACCACACCAGTTAGTAATTTGAAAGTTGTTGGTAAACAGGTAATTGGCCTGTAGTTGCCTGGTGTTGCCCCTTTTGCTGGATTTTTCATTATTAGGTAGGTTTTCCCAGTTGTTAGACACTTTTCAATTTCTCCTCCTTGTAGTATATTGTTGAACTGCTTGGCAATGAGTGGGTGTATAACAGTTAGATGTTTCAACCAAAACCCATGCAATTCATCTTCACCTGGTGCTGACCAATTTTTGATTTTCTTTGCTCTTTTTTCTACCATTTTTGTTGTTATTACTAGTTCTTTCATTTCAACTTCTGTTTTATTTGCATCCACCTCTTTTAACCAAGCCGCATCCTTGTTGTATTTCTTTGGGTTATCCCATATCTGCTTCCAGAACTGCACTGTTTCTTCCTTGTCAGGTACTGACTGATTCCTTGCAGTTTCTCCATTGATGGATTGGTAGAAACGTTTCTGATTGGATTGAAATTGGAGTTCTGCCTATAGTTTGCAATTCGAGCTTCATATCTACTGATTTTCCTGGCTATAGCTGTTATTTGTTGCTTTATTATTTCCAGTGCTTCCTTGATCTTCCTTGTTTCTAAGTGGTATTTCTTGATTAGGTATTCTTTGGTCTTCTTGTTCTTCAGCTTCTTTTCTTTCATCTGTTCTAGCTTGCTTGCATGTGATCTTAACTTGCTGATCTTATTTTCTAGTCTAACCTTCCATTTTTCTGGTGCACTGTTTGTTTGTTTTTCTTCTTTGTTGATTTTGCATCCCAGGTATTCTGTTATAACTGCAGCTGTGCTGTACATTAGTTGGTTTGTTTCTTGCAGTGAATTGGTGCTTATACTTGATATTGCAGTATTTGCATCTTTTAATGCTTGTGCTAGCTGTTTCTTTGGAACAAGCTTCAATGTAGGTAGCCTTATTCTGTTGTTTTTGTGCTGTTCTAGATGCTCAGTTATTCTTTGTTTCAATTCTTTTATTTCTTTAGTTAGAGGGTTTTGTTCTTCCTGAGGTATTATTATTATTATTATTATTATTATTATTATTATTATTATTATTATTTCCCTTGCTCAAAGTCTCAAAGAAATCATTTTCTCTGATTATTGGGAGGAAAAAAGGAGATTTTTGTAGATACATCTGCTGAGTAGCTGGAACATCAATCCTTTTTTTTCCCAGGAGAAAGTGATGGAGAACATCCTGAAAGCCAGTCCTTGAAACATTTATATTTGGTGCTGGTGAACCTCAGCCTGGGAAACTGTCTCTGAAATTTCAGCTGCAGGGGTGAAATTGACAATCCCGGTGGGTGTTGCGGCTTCTCCTTCAGAACTCTGTCCCAAAGGTGCTTTTTCAAGAGGCAACTGGACTTTCTGTGTTTTTTTCCTTGAAGATGTTTCCCTTCTCATCCAAGAAGCTTCCTCAGTTCTGACTGAATGGTGAGGGATGGAAGGATTTATATTCCTTGCAGTCATCTGCTCATTAGTACTCTTCCTGAGAGTCATTGAGGCAACGTGGAGGTTTATCTCTGCCCTCAAGGTCACCTGAACAGTGCAAATGGGTGTGGAACTTTCGGCCATTCCTTTCAGCCGTTCCAAGAAGGTTAGAAGAGAATATTTATAGCTCAGGGTTGAACTGTTGATGTGCAGGTTCTCAGGGTTTGCTTGATAAAAAAAAATACAGGAAACCAGGAGTTGCCTTCAAGTTTCCATCTTTATTCAGCTGAATAGAGACGGGCTTCTGTACAAAAGACAAAAAGCCTCAAATAGCAAAGAAAGCTTATTTTTTTATAGTCACTTGGATTACATAAGCAATTCACCCAGCTAGGCTGGCACACATGAGATTAACACTTCGCTCTTTAAGGCTGGCACACTATAGATATGAAAGCAGAAGTAGCCAATATGTGTTCTCTCAGGGGAGTTTTCCCCATGACCATATGTTCAGTCTTGGGTGTTGTGGGTGTTTCCCCAAGATGCCAGATGTTCTTGGGTGGGTTTAGAACAGTGATGGCAAACCTTTTAGAGACCGAGTGCCCAAACTGCAATCCAAAACCCACTTATGTATGGTCAGGTGCTGGTGGGCATGGCCCATTGGGTGGGTGTGGTCCATTAAGTGGGTGTGGCCAATTGGGTGGGCATGGCTTATTGGGTGGGTGTGGCTACAGTGATAACGGCAGACTGGGTGGGACTAAAAAGTTCAATCAATCAATTCCAACTTTGCGAGATCTTTTTTTTTCCCGCGAGAAGTTGAAATTGATTGACTGATTGAAACTTTTTTTTTTTTTGCACACGGCAGCGGAGGCCTAAAGCGAAAAGATTTTATAAAACCCAGCTGAAGGCCTAGGACTGGGGTGATGGCGCGTGTGCCCACAGAGAGGGCTCTGTGTGCCGCCTGTGGCACCCGTGCCATAGATTCGCCACCATAGGCTTAGAACATTGCATGTTTCTTTGCTGTCCTTTCACGGCCCTGCGTTCATAGGCCTACAAGTGACCAGAGACAGAGGGGGCCATCTGTATATTGATACTCTCCTCTAAGTCCTGGTCATCACTGTGGGGTCCTTGATGCTCTCTGAGCTGGGTTGTTTTCTTGCAGATATTTCATTACCGAACTAGGTAACGTCATCAGTGCTATAAGGAAGTGGGATTTGCATTCTGTTTATAAACCGGTGGCTTGCTTTGCCAGTGTTGGTGGGAATATTCCTGGTTATTCCTTGACTAGGGTGAGTTATTTGTATATAAACAGAAAGCAAAGTCCATTCCCTTCTGGCACTGCTGATGTTATTTAGCTTGGCAATGAAATGCCTGCAAGAAAACCACCGTGCTCAGAGAGCACCAAGGACCCCACAGAACAGTGGTGGCGAACCTATGGCACGCGTGCCAGAGGCAGTACTCAGAGCCCTCTCTGTGGGCACACACGCCCAGCAGAATTCGCCACAGTAGTGAGCATGTGGCGTTTAGAAGTGACAGGGCAGGAAGTGAGCTAGCAAGCGGCGTTGGCCCCCGAGGAATGCCCCGGAGATGGCAAGGGACTGGCCCCGGCCACGCTCACCCAGTCTGCCGTGACCACTGCAGCCACACCCACCCAGTGGGCCACGCCCCCTCCCCCTGAGAGGCACCAGAATGCTGATGCAGCCCTGGCACTTTGCGATAAATAAGCGGGTTTTGGGTTGCAGTTTGGGCACTCGGCCTCTAAAAGGTTCGCCATCATTGCCATAGAAAAATCTAGGTCAGTCTTTCCTCTATATTAATACAAAGTTAAGTTCAAAGATGGAAACTGGACACTTTCCATCTGTCCAGAATAATGTAGGTCAATCTTTCCTCTATATCAGGGGTCCTCAACCTTGGCAACTTATAGACTTGTGGACTTCAACTCCCAGAATTCCTCAGCCAGGTTTGCTATTAAGCTTTGCTGGCTGAGGAATTCTGGGAGTTGAAGTCCACAAGTCTTAAAGTTGCCGAGGTTGAGGACCCCTGCTCTATATTAATACAAAGTTAAGGTCAAAGGTGGAAATTGGGCACCTTCCATCAGTTCAAAGTTTCACTCTGGCTATTGCAGAGTGAAATCAACTCTAAAATATAAATCCTAAATGCTTCATACAGTAGTTCAGTAAATTCCAGGACTCTGATACATAGTTCAACATCACATATTTGAATTTTATTTCTCTTCCTAGTACCATACTAATAAGCTTATAAAAATTAGACCAACATTGGACCATAATAAAGGGTGGGAGAAAAATAAATAAATGAAGAAATAAACAGTAACCAATGCTAGGACAAAACGTATGAGCAAAGTCCCTTCCACTATTTTACCCATGCAACGTATAAAAGCTGACATCCATCCTTTATGAAACATCTTACTGGAGAGTACAGTAAATTGAATCTCACTTTATATTTAGCAAACAGCACTCCTGGTACCTCTTATCATCTGCTTTTTCATGCGCAGTAGAAGTGAACCAAAACGATACTTCCTTTCTCAGTTGATGAAAAAAAGATTTTGAACACAGTGGCTTGGCATTTGTTAGTTGTGCTAAGATTATAAGAAAAAACTGGGCTGCGTTGTAATTGTTGGTACCTCTGGGGATTCTCAGTTTGAAGATGGATAGGGTTTTTTTTTCCCCTACCACCTAAATTTAACTTTTGCAGGTTTTCAAGTATGTGCCTCTGGATTAGTTCAATGGAAGACTGCAGTGTTTATTTCCAACAAACTATTCATTTCAGTTCTGGATTTGAAGCAAAAATCGCTGGGTCAAATGGAAGTACATCACAAGGAGCCAGAAATAAGAACTAGGGCTGAATTGTAGATCTTGCCAATCACTTATAAATGGGCTATGCTCTTTTTAAGACAAGGTTCTCTCACTGAAATAAACTGAGCTGGCTGTGACTGCAGCCTGTGATTTTAAAGTTAAAGTGATTTTAACAGTCAGCACTAAATTGGCTCTAGATAAGAGTCAATGGAATTCAAGAGGACTTAAGACTACTTATGACAACCTAAGGCAGTGGTGGCGAACCTATGGCACGCGTGCCAGAGGCGGCACTCAGAGCCCTCTCTGTGGGCATGCACACCATGCCCCAGAGATGGCAACCGTCCCTCTTCAACCAGCCGCCTGCTAACTTGCTGAGGTCCCACGTTGCCGGATGCATCCCAGCATGCCTGGTTTCCCCCCCTGTCCAATTTGTCCTGGCCTCGCTTGCTCTCCTGCATCACAGCCTGCATCACCTCCTCAGCTATCGGCCAGCCGTCCAGCTCAGAGGCGGCTTCTCTGAACTGCTGGCGGCAGGCTGCGGAGCCCCAGAATGTGCCAGTCGAGGGGCTGGCAGGCTGTGGCTGCTGATGGACACTGTTGGCCCCCATGTGCTCACTGGCCTCTGTGTGTGGGGGGTGATGGTGTCGGGCTGCAGCCGCCCTGGGCCCTGCCTCGCCTTGCCCTGTGACAATTGCACCCCTGCCCTGCCTTGCTTTGCCTCGCCTCACCCCACAGGACGAGCCTCTTGCCCACCGCCCCACCTGCCAGAGACCCCCCTGGATCTCCCCCAGCCCTGCCCGTCCCCCACAGGCATCCCTCCCCACGAGCAACATCAAGGTGACCACGCCCACCTTGGCCACACCCACCCAGTCTGCCCTGACCACCACATCCACACCCACCCAGTGGGCCCGCCCACCTGGCACCCAGCGATAAATAAGTGAGTTTTGGGTTGCAGTTTTGGCACTCGGTCTCTAAAAGGTTTGCCATCACTGACCTAAGGACTCCAGGCTGATTCCTCTCTTGACTCCACCCTTTTAAACCTAGGTTCTCTTACTTAAATAAAGGGAGCTGGCTGGGACTGCAGCCTGTGATTTTAAAGTTCTGGAGATTCTGTATAAAAACAAGTATACAAGATTGTGTTTGTATGAAAGTTTTTTCCAGGAAAAACACAAAGAAAACATTTCAGCCTTCTTAGAGAGGGCTATGAAGCACTACGAAGCGGTATAGATCTAAGTGCTATATTGCTATTGCTATTTCCTTACAGAACAATGAAATTTCATAATATCAGTTGGCGTGGAGATCTTCATATAAAAACATGGACATGATTCAGCCAAAATTGTTGTCAAAGAGAAGGATTAGAGGGGACGTAATAACTATCTTCCAGTACTTGAGAGGCTGTCACAGAGAAAAGGGAATTGACTTATTTTCCAAAGCACCAGAGGCCAGAACTAGAAGTAATGGATGGAAGTTTATTAAAGAGAGAGTCAACCTAAAAGTAATGATAATTTTTTTTAACAGTGAGAACAATTAGTCAGTGGAATAGCTTGCCTCTTGGAGTTGTGGGTGCTCCATCACTGGAGGTTTTCAAACATAGACCGGACAACAACTTTACCAGAATGATATAAGGACTCCAGCCTTGAGCAGGAGATTGGACCAAAAGACCCACGAGGTCCTTTCCAGCACTATAATTCTATGTTCTGTGTTCCTGAGAATGGGGCACTGTTATTGGGAAAAAGAACAGAATATCAGAACAACTGAGTTGGAAGGGAATTTTAGAGGTCTTCTAGTCCAACCCTCTGCTCAAACAGGATACCCTATTTCAGACAAATGGTTGTCCAATCTCTTCTTACAACTCTCCAGTGATTGCGCACCTACAATCGCTGGAGGCCAACAGTTCCACTGATGAATTGTTCTAACTGTCAGGCAATTTCTCCTTAGTTCCAAGTTTATTCACTGCTTGATTAATTTCCATCCGTTGCTTCTTGTTCTGCCTTCTGGTGCTTTGGAGAATAGGTTGACCCCCTTCTTCTTTCTGGCAGACCCTTAGGAATTGGAATACTGTCGTGTCAGCTCTAAGGACTTGGCTTAACCTTAGTGAGGAGTTGCATGGCATGGAAATAATAATTCTCCTCACAAAAGACATTTAACATCACCTTCAAGCCTTGCCTTCAAATAGCTGGAAGCCTTGAGATGCACATGTGCAGAAGTCACTTCTTGCAGTTCTGGGGTCCAATCAGAAACATCAACTAATATTCCTGCCCGCTCACGATGCGTGCAGAATTGCTTCTTCTAGCTAATGGACCTACTGAAAGAGGCCTTCAACCAGAAGGTCTCTTCCAACATTGTTATTCTTTTATTTCGTTCATGCCAACTAGCATGGTTGATGCAGTCCAACGATAATCCATCAGGTCCTAGGCCAGTGTTTCTCAACCTTGACAATTTTAAGGCATGTGGACTTCAACTCCCAGAATTCCACAGCCAGCAATGCTGGCTGTGGAATTCTGGGAGTTGAAGTCCACATGCCTTAAAATTGTCAAGGTTAAGAAATACCGTATCTAGGCAATGAAGCTGAGCAGAAAACAAAGAAACAAGGTGCCTGCTAACCTTCCTATTTCTATACAGAAAAAAGTATTACCTAGTTTAAGTAATGAAATGTCTGCAAAAAAACAACCACGTTCAGGGCCAGGATTCCTAGAATATTGTTGAATTCCAACCTGCTTACTCTCCATTTGCTGCAGATACGTCTCTCCATATGTCACATGTCAACAGCTTCCAGCTAGGGCCATCTTCTCTATCAGCCAATGGGGCATGTTCTTCTGGAATGGGACAACTCGCCATGGTCAACTGACTGTGGGACAACTTGCTGCGGGACCATGTCACACTTCTATTTAATTATTTAAAATGAAAAAATGTTTTAATTTTTGCCATTCCCATTTCATTCTGTCCCTCCTTTTGCATCCTTTCTTTAATGATTCTATTCCACTCTTTCTTTGATATTAGTGTAACTCTTGTTCCGCAATGAGTTGTCTCATAGCAAGTTGGCCGTGGCGTGTTGGCTGTGGTGAGTTGGCCGTGGTGAAGTGTCATGGACCCTGTTCTTCTACCCAACTACCTAACTAGTCTAGGTGTCAACGCTGCTAACATTAGATGTTCTTGCTTTGACAAAATATGAAGAGGCAGCCACTCTCTGTGTAAGCTGTGTGGTACTTTTAGAGTTAAATTAGACAATGCTGGGAGGGGAGGAGAAAGAATGTGTGCGGGGATTAGTTAAGATAAGAAACCAAGGGCTACAGAACGAAAGGGAAACTTTGCCCTTCAAACTGATTGGAGAATGTGAATTATGACTGCTAATTAGAGGAGGGAATTATGCTTGAATATTATGTGCTCAGGGGAGGGGAATTCAGATCTTGGCATCCACCATGCTGTGCCGACACTTTGTTTCACAATTAAAGACTTTTAGGATAAACAATGCCTGAAAGTTCTTTGAAGTGTTTCGTTAGCCGGAACTCTGACACTAGGACTGGCTATGCTAACCAGTAAAGCAGCTTTCCCAATAGGTAACCTCCAGATCAATTCCAACAACTGCCAAAATTTCTTTCCAGTAAAGTCAGGATAGTGATAGAGACTCTCCCCAAAGCTTCACATCAGCCCTTCTAAGCATATTTTTCTTCTGTTGAAGATGTTCACCTTGAGCACTTGCCAGAGCAGAAAGATGGGGGTATAAATCAAATCAATAAATAAATGTTGGATATTAAACCTGGCACCTTCTGCAAGTTAAGCATCTACTTGACTAGTGAGCTGTGGACACTCCCTTGGCCTTATTTAAAAAATCCTATGCTTCAAATTATAAAGCTACTCAGAAAAGAATTCCCCTGACCACCTCACAATTGCTTAATTATGAACTTACACCACGGTGTCATTCTACACAGGGGTTTTCAAGAACAGCCTGAAGTTGCAGGAGACCTTTTAATGAAGGAACCTTGCCAAGGTATTTCTCCCAGAAGGGTTGAACAAGGCTTAGGAAATAATTTAGAAAATGTGCTTTTGACAGGTAGGACTGTGAATTTATTATCTGTTTTCAACCCAGCCATTTTTCTCCCCAGGATTGCATAGCAGCTCTCTGTAGTTGATCTCAGAAGATGCAGCTATTTTCAAGAGTCAATTATATACTTACATGCACACAGTTGCCATGGAAATCAGCAGTTTGCTCAAAGTCAAGGAGATAATAGCAGACAAGGAATGCAAATCAAAACCAGAGTTTCTGGAAGAGGTTTGAGTGAAATTTTTGACTTACCTTTAATAGAGAAATGTGCAGAACAATAGTCAAAATTCAGTCTAGAATTCCATGATCCATATAGGGTTTCCAGCTAATCCAGAGGCCAGAATTTCAAGAGCAGAATCGTCACAAACATTATGCAAGAGCCAGAGATCAGATGGTTGATTCTGACAGCGATCATGGGTTAAATCGGGCTTCAGTCAGCTGACTTTAATCAATGGATTTGTTCCCTTGTTTGGCAAGAAGCCACAGAGAATAGCAATGGCAATAGCACTTACATACCACTTCATAGTGCTTTACAGCACACTCTAAGCAGTTTATAGAGTCAGCATATTGCCCCCAACAATCTGGGTCCTCATTTTACCAACCTCGGAAGGATGGAAGATTGTGTCAACCTTGAATAGGTCAGAACTGAATTTCTGCCAGTCAGTAGAATTAGCTTGCAATACTGCATTCTAACCACTGTGCCATCATGGATCTTTGCTCTGCTTTGCTCTTCTCTCTACACCAGGGGTCTTCAAACTTGGCCCTTTTATGACTTGTGGACTTCAACTCCGAGAATTCCTCAGCCAGCATGTCCAAAAGTCATAAAGGGGCCAAGTTTGAAGACCCCTGCTCTACACCCTGGGTGCAGGGACTTCAACACCTGACATCATCATCATCTGACTGTCCCAGCTGTTCTGATGGTCCCTGTATTTGATCAATCTCAGGTAATTCTTATCTTTGTGTTTCCTAAGGCTGACATTCCACAGGTTCTGCTGGAACAGCTTCTTCAAATTAAAATCGAGACTCAGTGTGAGTTTGGGGCCATGATATACACCTCTGGACTCTGCAAAAGCATCACTAGAATTCATGGGATGAAACTTCAAGAATGTAGAAACAAATTAAACATTAGGAAGAACTTTTTGACTGCAACAGCTCTCAGTGAGTGGAACAGGTTACCTGGGTCTTCCCTGAAGGTGTTCAAACAGGTGGATAGTCATCTCTAGGGATGGTGTTGCGAATTCCAAAGTGTGCAAGGGGGTGTACTTGACCATTTCTTAAGTCCCTCCCAAATCTATGGTTCTACAATTTTTGAACAGAATCTGAAGCATTAGACTGCCCTAGGCAATGAGCCACAGAGTCGAATTGATGTTTGGTGATGCCTAAACTGAATCAATTAAATGGAATTAAATTAAAGTAAGAGATTGATCAGCAATGCTTCCATGGAAATGTCATTGGCATGAAAAAAGAGCCAACTGAAATTTTATTTCCTTCTTTCATTAAAATCAAATCTCCATCATTCCAAGCAAAATGTTTTGAAAATACAATTTTCTTCCTCTTAGTGAATTATGGTTTGATGGCCAAAGATTGTGGTCCAGAGATGAATATCTTTGTAGGAGATGAGCCCAAGGGAGGGGACAAATGTGTCATAAGTCACAAGTCTCTGCGTGCCTGCAAGAGATCTAAGTGCAGGGCCTTTTTTCTCATAGAACGCCCAGAACGGAGTTCCAACACCTTTTTTGGATGGAAACTTGTAGGGTAGGCAAGGCGAGTTGTATGATGTGTGTGAGTTCCAGCACCTTTTTTTTTTTAAAGAAAAAAAGCACTGTCTAAGTGCATCTGGTTTTGGTCACCATGATGTAAAAAAGATGTTGAGACTCTAGAAAGAAAGCAGGGAAGAGCAACAAAGATGATCAGGAGATTGGAGGCTAAAACATATAATGAATGGTTGCTGGAATGGGTATGTCTAGTTAAGTGAGAAAAAGGACTAGGGGTGACATGATAACAGTCTTCCAATGTCTCAGGGGTTGCCCCAAAGAAGAGGGAGTCAGGCTATTCTCCAAAGCACCTGAAGGCAGGACAAGAACAATGGATGAAAACTAATCAAGGAGGGAAGCAACCTAGAACTAAGGAGAAACCTCCTGATAGAACAATTAATCAGTGGAACAACTTGCCTCCAGAAATTGTGAATGCTCCAACACTGCAGGTTTTTCAAAAGAGATTGGACAACCATTTCTCTGAAATGGTATACGGTTTCCTGCCTGAGCAGAGTGTTGGACTAGAACAGGGGTCCCCAACCCCTGGTCCATGGACTAGTACCGGTCTGTGTCATGCCAGCAACCGGTCCGCACAAACAAGCAAAGCCACATCCGCAGGATGCAGGCAGCACATCAACCATGTACCCTCCGATCCATGGAAAAATCTCTCTCCATGGAGCCGGTCCCTGGTGCCCAAAAGGTTGGGAACCTCTGGACTAGAAAACTCTCAGATCCTTTCCAAATCTGTTTTCTCTTCTCTTCTCTTCTCTTCTCTTCTCTTCTCTTCTCTTCTCTTCTCTTCTCTTCTCAACTCTACTCTACTCTACTCTACTCTACTCTACTCTACTCTACTCTACTCTACTCTATTCTATTCTATTCTATTCTATTCACCTTGAATGTCTCTCTTATCTCCTGCTCATTTCCCTTAATTACCAGTTGGTCAGATTCTTGTAGAAACTTAAGCTTGCAATAAATCTTTATATTCACTTGAAATGCCTGAATCTCCTGCTTTTCCCAGTGTTTGACTTTCTCGTTTATAACCTACATTGCTCACTTGTGGTGAACTTGTACTGTCAATGTGTGGGGGACATGGCAAAGTGGGAAAGGACTGGTTACACAGTGACTGCTTAACTCACTTTTTCAGCTGCAGGAGCTTGGCATTCAACTCAGCTGTCTAGCCTTATAGCTGGTGTGCTAATATCATGATGTTGCCCACCAAGGCCAGGAGGGCGTGTGTATTTAGAAGCAGAAGCAAAGCTACTGCGAGCTTAAAATAAAATTAGAGAATTGAGCTGACAAAGCAGTGAAAATGCTATAAGCTTAGGAGTTAATGGGGAGGGAGACTTGGCAGAGAGTTCTATGTGTTGCAGGTTACTTTAATATAATTGAAGGTAGTCTGCAGTCAGTTATGCTGAACCACATGTTAATAGCAATAGCACTTAGATTTATATACCTGTACCGCTTCACCGTGCTTTACAGACCTCTCTAAGCAGTTTACAAAGTCAGCCTATTGCCCCCAACAAACTGGTTCATCATTTTACCAACCTCAGAAGGCTGGAAGGCTGAGTCAACCTTGAGCCAGTCAAGATCAAACTGCTGACAGTGAGCACAGTCAGACCACAATACTGCATTCTAACCATTGCGCCACCACATCTTAAGTTCCGGGTTTATTGCTCATGCCTATACACAAGAATCTAGTGAACTAATAGTCACCACTAAATTGATGCTAGATAAGAGTCAATGAAAACCAAGAGGGATTGGACTTAGGCCACTTATGATAACCTAATGATTCCAGGCTGATTCCTCTTTTGACTGCCTATCCCTCTCCTACATATGCATTCATATACGCTGTTTTGATATTTTTCTTGTGTTTTCTTTTGTTGCACTTGTATTTTGGTCTGTGACCGCAAAATAAAAAATAATATTATTATACGCTGTTTTGGATCTGTCTCTGTTAGCCAAGAAACAGACTCAACAAGATGACTAGAACTTTTCTGTGTTAGATTCTCATAAGGATCTTATAAGTTTGATTTCACTTTTTCTCCCTCTCTCTTCCATCCCATAGAGCAGTGTTTCTCAACCTTGACAATTTTAAGGCATGTGGACTTCAACTCCCAGAATTCCACAGCCAGCATGGCTGGCTGTGGAATTCTGGGAGTTGAAGTCCACATGACTTAAAATTGTCAAGGTTGAGAAACACTGCCATAGAGTCAGGGTGGAGCCAGTCTCAGTCACTTCCCATATTTCCTGGGCTTAAAGCATGCCTTTTCATATGCTGCTGTAATTGTCTCGGAGTAGTTTCTCCAAGGTCATCTCTGTGTCTTCCTATTGGTCTCCGTGTTTGTGGTTAGTCCCTTTCAATGCTTGCTCCCCCTTTCTCCTCTTTTTTTTAAATTAACATTTTCTCCCTTCCTGGTAACAATGAAAACATGACTTCTATTTCATCCTTTTTAAAGTATACTTGGCCTCTCCCTAAGGGAGCTTGCAGCAACTGTGTCATCAATTTTCCTGCAAGCAGCACAGTAGTCCTTGTATGCTGTTCTTGGCTGCATGACAGAAAAGCACTTTTAACTATTGTAACCGAGGCTGAATCACAGAGAAGAGAATTTTTCAAGAATATTTCTCAGCTGACATGTGCTGATTGCAAAAAAAGAAAAAAGAAAAAAGAGGAAAGCTAAATAGGGTTGGAAGAGGCTAGCAGTTCCTAGGATAAGCCAAGAGTGTGGGCAAGGCTGAGAAATGGAAGAAGATCATAAGAATCTAAGATTTGTAAACCACCTGGAGTCACTTATGAAATGGACAGCAGTCTTCCAATATCTAAGGGGTTGCCACAAAGAAGAGGGGATCAACCAGTGGTGGGATTCAGCCGGTTCACACCAGTTCGGTAGAACCGAACTGATGCCCTAGCCCTTTTTTCGCAAGACCCAAAATGGACCGCCGGGAGTGCATGGATGCCATTTCCGGAAGTCCGTCCTAAGCTGAGGAGGCCTCCCAGGCCCAGAACAGCCCACTGGAAGTGCACAGATGCCACTTCTGGAAGTCCGTTCTGGGCCTGGGAGGTCTCCCCAGCTTAGAATGGACTTCCGGAAGTGGCAACCATGCAAAGAACCAGTTGTTCAGGTATTTGAATCCCACCACTGGGATCAACCTATCCTCCAAAGCACCTGAAGACAAAACAAGAAGCAACGGATGGAAACTAATCAAGGAGGAAAGCAACTGAGAACTAAGGAGAAATTTCCTGACAGTGGGAACAATTAACCAGTGGAACAACCTGCCTCCAGAAGTTGTGAATGCTCCATCACTGGAGGCTTTTAAGAAGAGATTGGACAACCATTTCGCTGAAATGGTATAGGGTTTCCTGCCTGAGCAGAGGGTTGGACTAGAAGACCTCCAAGGTCCCTTCCAACTATGTTATTCTATGATGATGAGGTTGATGGTGTTATCCATTCAGTCATGCCCAACTCTGGGGATTCTATGGGTCAGGCCTCTCCACATCTTCTGATCCTGCTCTACGTCTATGCTCTGGCTGGCTCTCAACTTTCATGGTGTCCAGCCATTGCATTCTTTGTCAGCTTGGTTTCTTTTTGCCATTAACCCTTCCCAACCTGATTGCTTTTTTGTTTTGTGATTAATAATAATAATAATAATAATAATAATAATAATAATAATAATAATAATAAAGTTGGAACAGACCTTAGAGGTCATCTAGTCCAATCCCCTGCTCAGGCAGGAAACCCTATACCATTTCAGACAAATGGTTGTCCAATCTCTTCTTGAAAACTTCCAGTGTTGGAGCATACACAATTTCTGGAGGCAGGTTGTTCCACTGGTTAATTGTTCTAATTGTCAGGAAGTTTCTCCTTAATTCTAGGTTGCTTCTCTCCTTGATTAGTTTCCATCCATTGCTTCTTGTTCTGCCTTCAGGTGCCTTGGAAAACAGCTTGACTCCCTCTTCTTTGTGGCAGTCCCTGAGATATTGGAAGACTGCTATCATGTCCCCCCTCGTCCTTCTCTTCATTAAACTAGACATACCCAATTCCAGTAGCCGTTCCTTATATCTTTCAGCCTCCAGTCCCCTAATCATCTTTGTTGCTCTTCTCTACACTCTTTCTAGAGTCTCAACATCTTTTTTACATCATGATGATCAAAACTGGATGCAGTATTCCAAGTGCCTTTTGCCTTCCAGTGTCATGCTTAATAAATAATAATAAATTATGATGACAAAGCCCACCCCAATAGAAAGCAATACAGATATGTCCATGTATCATAACTGTGTATTTTATTTATTTTTATTTGTCTATTATATTCATAGGCCACCCATCTCACTATCCAGAGCTTTGCCATCCTATCTTCAATGCCAAGATCTGATCCACTGTCAGTCGTTTTTCTGCTGATCATTTCTACTAAAGGGATAGTTGACGTTGAAAAATGAGGTTGCTCTTGATGATTTGCTCTGAATAAGCTTCTTTTCCTTCCCTTGCTGCAGGATAACATAAGAATATAAGCAGGATCAGACTCCTGGCCCACCCGTGTCAGCAGTCTGTTCTCACAGTAGCCAAGCAAATGGACCATGCAACCCATTTGTATGCCAGCAAATGACCTTCAGAGGCAGTCCCATCAAGGTTGCCATCTATTCATCCTTAGACTTTCCCTGAATCAGAACCAGAATCAGAACAGAGCTGGAAGGGACCTGAGAGGTCTTCTAGTCCAGCCCCTTGCTCAAACAGGAGATCCTATAGTACCATTTCAGACAAGTGACTGTCCAGTCTCTTCTTAAAAACCTCCAGTGATGAAACATGGAGGCAAGCTGTTCCACTGGTTAATTGTCCTCATGGTTAGGAAGTTTCTCCATAATTCCAGGTTGCTTCTCTCCTTGGTTAGTTTCCATCCATTGTTTCTTGTCCTGCCTTCAGGCATTTTGGAGAATAAGGCAAGACAAGAAATGGATGGAAACTATCGTTCATTTAACGACTGCTCAAGTTACAACGGCAATGAAAAATGCAACTTACAGCTAGTCCTCACACTTACAACTGACAGCAGCATCCTCACACAGTCACGTGATCAAAATGTCGTTGCTTGGCATCTGACATGTATTTGCAATGATTGCAGCATTCTGGGGTCATGTGATCATCGTTTACGATCTCTCTAGCCAGCTTCTGGCAAGCAAAGTCAGTGGGGAAAGCCGGATTCGCTTAAAGATCGCATGCTTTCACTTGACACCTGCAGTGATTCACTTAACAACCATGGCAAAAAAATGTCATACAATTGGGCGTGACTCACGTAGCGACTGTCTTAACAATGGAAATTCTGGTCTCGGTTGTGCTCGTAAATTGAAGTCTACCCATAGAATAGAGTAGAGTAGAGTAGAGTAGAGTAGAATAGAATAGAATAGAATAGAATAGAATAGAATAGAATAGAATAGAATAGAATAGAATAGAATAGAATAGAATAGAGCTGGAAGGGACCTTGGAGGTCTTCTAGTCCAGCCCCCTGCTCAAGCAGGAGAATCTATACCATCTCGGACAGATGAATGTCTAGTCTCTTCTTAAAAATCTCCAGTGATGGAGCACCCACGATTTCTGGAGGCAAGCTATTCCACTGGCTAATTGTCCTCACTGTCAGGAAGTTTCTCCCTAATTCCATGTTGCTTCTCTCTTTGATCAGTTTCCAACCATTGTTTCTTGTCCTTCCCTCTGGGGCTCTGGTGAACCACCTGGCCCCCTCTGCCTTGTGGCAGCCCTTCAAATACTGGAACATTGCTATAATTCCATATTTTGTAGTCATTTCATAGCTATCAGGCACTCATTATTATTGCAGGAAATCAGAATTTTACTACTGATAACTCTAAAATGGTCCACACAGTAGAAGACGCTCAATTCATCGTTAGATTTATCCCAGGAATCCACATGCTTGACCCTTGCAAATATCAAATTGCATAAAGGGAAAAGAAGGGTTCTCAGTTTGATCTCGCCCAGGAGAGCAACAAGAGGTCTTTGAAAGCCCCCCTAAAAACTGACAACTTCTTTAATAGACTCCTGTATTTTATTTATACAAGCTCTGAATAAGCACCACTCAGATTTGAGATGGACAGATTTAATGATAATAAGCTAGCACTTGTCCAGGTCTGCAAATAGAGACTCTAAAGCTCTTTTCAGCTATAAAATGTGTTTAATCCAAGAAATGATAACCTTCCTCCCCCAGTTTCTCCCCCTCCCCCACACTTTCCTGCCTGGCATTTTTTATAATTAGCAAGAGGAGAAAAACTGTACTCCATCCGTCTGGAGCAGCCAATGTTTTATGGCTCTTCCAGTGAAAAATGGGCACAGAGATTTAATCTCCTTTTTTTAATTTAAGGAAAAAAAGTGAGGGTTTAAAAGCTGCAGCTTTGGGGGAACAGCAACACTGCATGTAGCGCCCCTGTATTTCTCCGCCCTACCACACAAACACATATATGTACACACCCCTTGGTCATCATAGAAGACGCATGCGTCTAACTGGGAAAGACTGATCAATATCACGTGAAGTGTTAATATCACTCTACAATGCCTTGGTAAGGCCACACTTGCAATACTGCATCCAGTTTTGGTCACCACAATGTGAAAAAGATGTTGAGACTCAAGAAAGAGTACAGAGAAGAGCAACAAAGATGATTAGGGGACTGGAGCCTAAAACATATAAGGAACGGTTGCTGGAATTGGGTATGTCTAGTTTAACAAAGAGAAGGACGAGGGGGGACATGATAGCAGTCTTCCAATATCTCAGGGGCTGCCACAAGGAAGAGGGAGTCAAGCTATTCTCCAAGGCACCTGAAGGCAGGACGAGAAGCAATGGATGGAAACTAATCAAGGAGAGAAGCAACCTAGAACTAAGGAGAAACTTCCTGACAGTTAGAACAATTGACCAGTGGAACAACCTGCCTCCAGAAGCAGTGAATGCTCCAACATTGGAAGTTTTTAAGAAGAGACTGGACAGCCATTTGTCTGAAATGGTGTAAGGTTCCTGCCTGAGCAGGGGGTTGGACTCGATGACCTCCAAGGTCCCTTCCAACTTTATTATTATTATTATTACAATGGCTTCTATTAAAAACACCCTGTAGTGAAAAAATTTCATTTAACAGCTGCAGTCCTCACTTAACAACTGTGGTGGATGCTTAATGACCCCTGCAAAAAAAAGTTCATAAAATCGCATTAGTCATGTGGGCAACCCACTTTATGACCGTCATAACTTACAAGTGTATTTGACGGGCTCAAATACTGTATTTTATTTATTTTTAATATATAGGTAGGTAGGTAGGTCATGATTAGCGCTGATAATGAACTCCACAAAATGGTTGCGAGATTCAGATTCATGCTAGCTGAAGTAAGATTTCGATGGGAAATGGGATAAATGGCTCCAGCTTGACAGAAATCGGTCATTAAAATTTTGAAACATAAATTGTTAGAGGTTTATTAATGAAATATAACAGCAAAAGATTGGAAGAATATACATACATCTTAAATTTATTTTTAACAGAATTGTTAGGGAAAGCAAAATAAAACAAAATTCTAGATATCATTCCTATTGATCTTCTAGAAAGATAGATCTCATAAATATTTAAAATAAATAAATCAAGTGAACAAAAGACTAGCTGCAGAATAAGCCAATATCCAAAGCATACCTGCTATCTCTTGTATTTATTTATTGTTTATTTACGTATTAATCAAATTTATATAGCCGCCATCTCAGTGAAGATAACTCTGCATGGCACACAACAAATGTAAACAGCACATAGAAAAACATCAGCTATAAAAATATAAGTATAAAATCATATTAACAGTAAATATTATAAAAGTAGAGCTCTAAACTCTAGGTTATTTATTTATTTAGCATGTGGTGATGTTACATTAGCCAGGAGACTATGATACTAATGCAGAATTTGGCTGCCTGTTTGCTAGCTCTGTTTGGTTCACGCTCACATGTTTCTCAAGGTCTGCCACAAGAGGGCGAGCTAGTTCCACACCAGAAAGAAAGATGAATGACTTTCTTACACCATCATCTGAGGTCCCTCCACCAGCACCATCTCACAAATGGGTGTCGCAACCTAGAAAGTTCAGTGCTGGCAGGATTCTGACAGCAGACGCTGGCTCGTCTTCCCATCAAAGTGCTACCTATTTATCTACTCACATAGAACAGGCTTTCAAACTGCTAGGTGGGCAGAAGTTGAGGCGAGTGATGAGAGCTCACCCAGTCATGCAGTGCTGGGACTCAAACCACTGGAGCAAAGGACATCCAGCATCATTAAGCCACTGTGCATCTTAAAATTTAGGTGAAGAGGGAATAAAAATAACCAGCTCAGCAATGGAGCTATCTAAGCATATCTCTATTGGCCTGGAACCTTCAGGCCTGACAACACAGTGTTGGGCACAAGCATCCAGAACCACTTGTGAAGAGTGGTTCAACAATAGTTTTATTGCTCATCACGTACGATACAAGAATCTTGCCAAACAGATTGCATTCCCTTGAATGCGATAAAGCTTCCGTGATTCGGGTGGAGGTCTGGCTTTCTGCAGTGCAAGGACTCTAAGCTTGGCCCCGTCTTGACGCCTCCCTCCAGTCTAGCTGAAGATTCCACCATACATAGCCAGATCTTGAGGCCTTCTGAAACATCAAAGGGATAGAGCTAATCTAATCTTGGGGGGGGGAGGAAGTGGGGGGAGAAGGCTCCATAAGGCGGGCACCACAGCAGAGTAGCACATCTCTACTCAGAGTTATCTTGAGGTATGATGGGCAGTCTATACATTTATAAATCAATCAATCAATCAATCTCCTGGGACCCGCCAAATGTAAGTCCAGCAGCGTGTTCTTTCTGGCAGATCTAGTGAGGCAGGTGGATATAATGGAGGAGAGACAGTCCCTCAGATCTTCAAAATGAGTCTCTTCTTTTCTGAGCTTTCCTCAAAAGAGGACAAAAAAGAGCATCCCTTTTCTCCCTTTCGCAAATACAATGGCTTTGGCTGTCTTCACAGAACCTGGGATTGGAGCTTTTACAAGGCAGGAATTCCCATTAACAGGATTTTTGAATAGAGAAGTTGGGGACCAGAGTTTAAAGTAAAGCAACAGATCCAAGAGAAATCTGTAAAAAAAAAAAAAATCAGTGTGCTCTTAACTGTCAGCCTCACTGATTAAAATTAGCTTTAGCTGATTAATCTACTGATTAAACCGATTAAAACTTCCAGCTCTACTTTGCTCAGCACCACATGGAAGAGTCCCGCTGAAAGAAGAATTAAATTCACAGCATCTCATCAAGCAACAGCAGAAGAGTCCCAGGCAAGAGGGGGCGAGATGCGTAACTGGATTATGATCAACAAAGGAGGAAAATGCTGGTTACGGTTTCCTTTCATTTCTTCTCTCTCTTACTTACTGGACAGCCATTTGTCTGAAATGGTATAGGGCAGTGGTGGAGAACCTATGGCACTGGTGCCAGAGGCGGCACTCGGAGCCCTCTTTGTGGGCACACGTGCCGTTGCCACAGCCTTGCCTCCCCCTGCGACCCCTTCCTCTCCAGCAGCCCCCCAAAGGAGAGTCGCTCTCGAGTGTGGCCCACACGGAGCAGCGCAGCCAAGGATATGGCAGCCAGGCAGCGTAGACAAGATTCTGCCCTCATGCCCCATCACGCACAGTTGATGCTGCGGGGCGCGGGCAGAGGATGTTGCCGCCATAGCGCTGCTGGGCTGCCTGGGTGATCTGCGCGGGCCCTGGAGGTGGTGAGTGGTCCTGTGGGCAGGTGGGGCAGGGGATGGGGGGCAAAGAGGGGGCGGGCAGGGGGGTGGAGCAGGGCCAGGGCCAGTTTTGGGGCACTCGGTCTCTAAAAGGTTCACCATCACTGGTATAGGGTTTCCTGCCTGAGCAGGGGGTTGGACTAGATGACCTCCTAGGTCCCTTCCAACTTTTTTATTATTATTATTTTTGTTGTTGTTGTTGTTGTTGTTGTTGTTGTTGTTACTCTTTTAACTCTTAGGTTCATGTCCTATCCTTTCCCACAAGGCCATGAAAAATTTTGAAAAATGTGGGGAGTACCCATAATTTTCTTCTCAGACAACGGTGAGATGGATGGCTCAGCGGTTAAAGATGCTGAGCTTGGAGAGCTGACAGCCTGGGTTTGAGACCCAGTCTCCATGCAATAGGGTGAGCTCCCATTCTTTGCTCCAGCTCCTGCCTATCTAGCAGTTCAAAAGCATGGAAATGCAAGTAGATGAATAGGTACCACTTCAGGTGGTAACAGTGTGTTCCGTGTGCCTTTGGCCCTGCAAGCTATATGACCACATCACAATCAGAATCAGAACAGAACTGGAAGGGACCTTGGAGGTCTTCTACTCCAGCCCCCTGCTCAAGCAGAAGACCCTATACCATTTCAGACAAGTGTCTATCCAGTGTCTTCTTAAAAACCTCCAGTGATGAAACACCCACAATGTCTGAAGTCAAGCTGTTCCACTGATTAATTGTCCTCAATGTTAGGAAGTTTCTCCTTAGTTCCAGGTTGCTTCTCTCCTTGATTAGTTTCCATCCGTTACTTCTTGTCCTGCCTTCGGGTGCTTTGGAGAATAGCTTGACCCCCTCTTCTTTGGAGCAGCTCCTCAAATACTGGAAGACTGCTATCATGTTACTTCGAGTCCTTCTTTTCTCTAGACTAGTCATACCTAATTCCTGCAATATATTTTTGTCTTCAAGCTCTTAATCATCTTACGTGCTCTTCTTTACACTTTTTTCAAAGACTCAACATCCTTTTTGTAATGTGACCAAAACTGGATGCAGGATTCCAGGGGTGGCCTTACTAAGCTTTTTAAAGCGGCACTAATACTTCATGTGATTTTGATTCAATGCCTCTGTTTATCCAACCAAGGATTGTACTTGGGTTTTTTTTGGCTACTGCCACACATGGCTGACTCATGTTTAAGTCAACGCTGGTTCCCTCAGACAAGAAACAGAGATGAGCACCGTGCCCAGTGGTGGGGTTCAAATAGGTGAATAACTGGTTCTCTGTGTGGATGCCACTTCTGGAAATCCATTCTGGGCCTGAGCAACAAAAAATTAGCTACTGGTTTTGTCGAACTGGTGCAAACTGGCTGAATCCCACCACTGACCGTGCCCTAGAATCAAACATGATTGACAGGGAAAACTTTACCTTACCCATAATTTTCTTCTCTGAGCTAAATGAAAAATACATGTTAGGGCTACCCTATCTAGCCTACAAAAATCCAGGTGAATATTGGTGGTGGTGAGTCAGACACAAATAACCAGGAGCATCCATTGAGTTCAAAGCATAGAAGAGTTTATTATTGTGACTTATATACAAGAATCTAGTCAATTAGTGGTCAAAGCTAAATTGGCATTAGATAAGAGTCAATGGAATTCACAGGGGTGTGGGTTTCTTGTGGCAATGCAAACTGATAACAACACTTGCACCATTCAGGTGACCTTGAGGATACAAATAAACCTCCAAGTGGCCTCAAAGACTCTCTAAAACAGGGGTGTCAAACTGCTGGCCTGCAGGCCAGCCACGTCACCAGGAAACCGTGCCCACCCCATTGCCGGCAATGGAGAAAAAGCTCCGATATGTCGTGCGACGTCACGTGACGTCGCGAGTTTGACATGTCTGCTCTAAAAGAATGCAAATGACCAGCTGTCTGCAAGGAATAGAAATCCTTTCATTCCCCACCATCCAGTCAGAGCTGAAGAAGCTTCTTGGATGAGAAGTGAAACGTCTTCAAAGAAAAACAAGGAAGTCCAGTTGCCTCCTGAAAAAAGCACATTTGGGACAAACTGATAACAACACTCTTGACTCGACCTTCCAGTTCAGCCTGCTCTTCTCCTAAATAGTCATGAGAGTCTTCTTTGTTGACATCTAGGGCCCACCCAGATTCCTGCAGTGCAAATACTGTTGTCTTAAAACATGTAGTCACCTTTTTGGAGAAACAAATGATTAACAAATGCTGACAACCCTGAAATAGTTTATTAAGTGAACTCATTTTCTTGCTTTGCAATCCATTGAATCATATAACCTATATCAGGGGTGTCAAACTCACAATGTCACATGACGTGTCGTGACGTGTCGTGACTTTTTTTCCATTGCTGGCAATGGGGCCAGCACGGTTTCGCCATGATGCATCCAGCCCACAGGCCGGCAGTTTAAAACCCCTGACCTATATGACTCAAAGGGGCTGGATTCAGATGACATGCTACCTAGGAGCACTACAAATGTGTAAAATATATGAGAAGATGGATGCAATGTAAGAGTCTCAGTTGACTATTTCACTCAGTGACTGAGTTTTATAGTTCTAATTGTGGTCGTAAATTGAGGACTACCTATGTATAATTGTCTTGGCCATGCTTCTGATGAGTAGCCCATTATTTTGAAGAAATGTGTCAGCTAAGTTTGATTTAAAGATGATAATAACTCAGATGTAAGCACAATGGGAATGTGGGAATTGTCTATCACCTACTCAGGAATATTCTTATTAGATACTCAGGTTAATCATTCTTTTCATAATCTCTGCTAATCAGAGTCCAATTAAACTGTGGCATTATTTTTCAGGTTGCACATAAACCTAATAATTAGGGTTCATGGACTTGGATGGCTAATACATTTAAATAAATAAATAAATACATTTTCAGTGGAAATTTACGAACATCTGATTAGGCATTTTTGCAAATATATATATATATATATATATATATATATATATATATATATATATATATATATATATATATGTTTTCTGAGGTTTTCGCGGGTATTTGTATGTAGGTCTTTGGTTGTTCGGGTTTTCTCCCGCGTAAAATTTTTAATTTTACGCGGGAGAAAACCCGAACAACCAAAGACCTACATATATATATATATATTTGGATTATCGATTTAACCCGCATAGTGGGGGAGCATCACACTGGAGGTGGTTCTTGAGTTAAGTGGCAATCCTACTTCCACCCCCACCCTTCCCACAGCACACACAATTCCCTTCTTCCTCATCTTTTAACTGTTTTTATTTTGATTGGGATTTCTATTTTTATTTTTTTAAGATTTCAAAGGTATTCGTTTGTTAGCATTTAGTGACGGATAAACAGACGGACGGACGGACGGATGGATAGATGGATACATGATAGAAAGAAAGAAAGAAAGAAAGAAAGAAAGAAAGAAAGAAAGGAAGGAAGGAAGGAAGGAAGGAAGGAAGGAAGGAAGGAAGGAAGGAAGGAAGGAAGGAAGGAAGGAAGGAAGAAAGATGGGTGGAGAGAGAGAGAGAGATGGATGGATGGAGAGATGGAGAGATGGATGGAGAGACAGACAGACAGACACAAGCAATATCTTCAAAGAAGGATTTTTCCTGTGTGAAAATAAAAAGAGGGGAGAAAGCTTCCCAATAAACAGTACTTTTTACCTGGAGATGTTCTAAGATGAGAGAATAATTGCACACTTCATCCCATGTATTTTCACTTAATTGATCTAACCAGTTAGCAAATTTAATGGCTGCTGCCTTAGCCTCAAGATCACCTGGAGTTATTTTCACAGCCTGGGAAGGAACAGGCAAGGCCAGGATGGCTCCCAGGATGCCAATATAATATGAGAAGGAAGATCCAAGTTTTTTGCAAAACAGCAGGAGAATTGCCAAGCTGGTCTTGTGCAGCAGGACAGAAGGATGTTATGCTGATCAAGGGAAGAGAGAGAGAGAGAGAGAGAGAGAGAGAGAGAGAGAGAGAGAGAGAGAGAGAGAAATGGGTCCTGCCCCTTTCATGGCAATTATTGCCCCTTGTCCCGAGTCAGGGGACCAATTCATTTGGAAAAGAGGCTCCTTGTCTGCAATACAGGTAATCCTCAACTTACAACCACAATTGTGGCCAGAATACCTGTTACTAAGCAAGATAGTTGTGAGTCACAGCCAAGTTTATTACTTTTCTTGCCAAGTGTCAACTGCCGCTTTATGCTTGCTTGTGCTTCACTGATGTGCGGTGACAGTCTGCTGTGAACTATGGAGAAGGGGGACAAAGGGAGGGAATGCTTGGGAAACTGAAAGTAGGTGCTGTGCCTTCTTGAGAAGCTGCTTCAAGGCCACCCAGCTGGAAGAAGAAAGGAGTGGCATACTAGAACACGCTTGAACTACTGTTAGGAAAACAGCTTGCAAGCTTTTAATTGGTTACCTTGGGGTGTGAAATGCAAAACAGTTAAGGAGGGGAAAAGAAGGGAAAGCACAACAGAATGATTTTGGTGTCCGAATCTCAGTTTCTAGCTATGCATTATGGCAAAAAACTTGATTTGTAATAAAAACTATGCCTTTCTCAGCAAATGGAGCCAAGGATGATTTTCTACTTAGAGGTTTAAGTTTGTGGCAGTTAAGGTTGTTAACTGAATCACATGGTTGTTAAGCACATCTGACTTTTCTGAAGGACCATCTCTCCCTGGTTACATTCACTCAACTCACCCAGAGCGAGGAGGCAGAGAATACTGTGGGTCCCCTTTCCTAAAGAAGTCCCTCTGCAGGACCCAGAAGAAGGGCCTTAATCACGATGGCTCCCTCTCTTTGGAACATCATCCCTGCAGAGATTAAACTTTGACACTCTTTTGCAAGATCCTGAAAACCTAGTTTTTCCGATGGGCCTGGGGAACCAAGAGTGGGATAGAGGTCCATCAGTTGGCTTGTTTGACTGATTGCTGTCAGCAGTGGGAAGTGGGGAGTTATTGTTTTTATGGTTGTATAATAGGTTTTTATTTTTGTAAGCCGCCCAGAGTTACTGAGAGTGAGTGGCTAAATAAAATTGATAGATAGATAGATAGATAGATAGATAGATAGATAGATAGATAGATAGATAGATAGATAGATAGATAGATAGATAGATACAGGGCTTTTTTTTCTCATAGAATGCCCAGAATGGAGTTCCAGCATCTTTTTTGGATGGAACCTTGTAAGGTAGGCAAGGCGGGTTGTATGACGTGTGTGAGTTCCGGCACAGTCAGTAGTGGATAGATAGATAGATAGATAGATAGATAGATAGATAGATAGATAGATAGATAGTAGGTAGGTAGGTAGATAGATAGATAGATGGATGATGGATGAATCAATCAATAGATGGATAGATAGAGAGATAGAGATAGATGGATGGATGGATGGATAAATGGATAGATAGAAAGAAAGAAAGATAGATAGATAGATAGATAGACAGACAGACAGATAGATAGATAGATAGATAGTAGGTAGGTAGGTAGGTAGGTAGGTAGATAGATAGATAGATAGATAGATAGATAGATAGATAGATATAGATGATGGAAGAATCAATCAATAGAGAGATGGATAGATAGAGAGATAGAGAGATAGAGATGGATGGATGGATGGATAGATAGATAGATAGAAAGAAAGAAAGAAAGAAAGAAAGAAAAAAGATAGATAGATAGATAGATAGATAGATAGATAGATAGATAGAAAGAACCACTGGAGGATCTGAAGGGAGAGGTTGGGGACAGACCATCCTGAAAGTCTATCCATATCAGCGGTTCTCAGCGCCGCCCCCTGAGGGAGAAAAATGGCAGATCGCGTTGTTTGGCGACCCCCATAAAATGGTTGTTCGACCCCAAATGGGGTCGCGACCCATAGGTTGAGAACCGCTGATCCATATGGTCATCAAGAATCAACAATGACTTGATACCACACAATCAAATTATCTTTCATGTTGATTTGGTCACACTGACTGGGCATTTTGTAAATTACAGTCTCCAGCCATCAGGAAAGCATCTGATTGAGAAAGACTACACTAAAATGTTAACCAAAGAGGCATTTTTTCCCCATAATCTGTTCTATTTTTATGTACTAGGGCAGATAGAAAGTATATTTCCTTTTTTTTTCAGAACTAGGTGCTATTTAAAAAAACCTTATAATCTATGAAAGAAGCTACTTAGGGTGAGAGCATTCACCCAACTTATTGCAGAATATGTAGGTCAGTAGTTTGTTACATTTGAAGCCTAACTACAAAAAAGGCAGTTCTGTCAGCATCATGTTTGGCTGATCCCATAAGCACAGTAAAGCCTACTTTATGTTTGGATGACACTATTACAAGTTCTTTAGTTCAGCTGAATTATGTTCATTTTTTTTAAAAAAAAGTGGGTTATATTTGACCTAAAGAACACATCCATAGCTTGATCCAACTGTAGAGATTCAGGTTGTCTCTTTTCTAGAGTGTTGTTTGCCATTATCCGATATTTAAGGGGCTGCCACAAAGAAGAGGGAGTCCACCTATTTTCCAATGCACCTGAAGGCAGAATGGATGGAAAGTAATCAAGAAGAGAAGCAACCTAGAACTAAGGCAGAATTTCTTGACATTGAGAACAATTAATCAGTGGAACGACTTGCCTCCAGAATTTGTGGATGGAACTGGAAGTTTTTAAAAAGAGATTGGACATCCATTTATCTGGAAGTTTTTAAAAAGAGATTGGACAACCATTTATCTGCAATGGTATAGTATTTCCTGTCTGAGCACGGGGCTGGACTAGAAGACCTCCAAGGTCCCTTTCAACTCTGTTATTCTGTTAAGATATTAACAGAATAACAGGAACTGAATGGGATTGTGTATATTTTTAAATAATTGGTGGAAAGCCAGCATTACAGGCATTTTTTATGAACATTTAGGAACTGACCAAGATCAACAATAAATAGAACTGCCTATCTCTGTACTTATTCCATACATGGACATGAAATATTTTTGGCTAATCCAAAGCATCTCCAAATCTAATTGAGGCTATTAGATTCTTATTATATTTTTCTGCTGCTGACATAATGTCTCATAACATAAAATGTGACATGTCATACCACACCATATCACACTTTTACTGTTACTACTTCATCTTTAGCGATGGAGAAATGGATTTTTCTAACTATGCCATTCCTTGCAATCACATCTCATCCTTTCCACTCCCCGTCATATTACATTCAATGGAGCTTGGCCTTTAATGTAGACTATATTATACATTGCATGTCTTTGGCTGAGCATGGCAAAAGGAACTTCGGAACCTCAAAATGTATTTTGTAATAACTTGAGTCTCTTATCAGCAACCTGACATTCTTCCCGAGAAAGTTCAGTAAGCCAAGGGGAAGAAATATATTGGTTTTGAGCCAAACATGTAAATCAGAGGGGAGCTGGCTAAGTAACAGGAATGATAATCACATTCCCTTGTACAGGTAGTCCTCAACTTATGACCACAATTGAGCCCAATATTTCTATTGTTAAGTGAGACATTTGTTAAGCGAGTTTTGCCCCATTTTATGACCTTTTTTGCCTCAGTTGATAAGTTAGTAATCTAGTTGTTAATTGAATCTGGCTTCCCCATTGACTTTGCTTGTCAGAAGCTGACAAAAGGGGATCATATGACCCCGGGACACTGCAACCGTCATAAATATGAGTCAGTTGCCAAGCATCTGAATTTTGATCACGTTACCCTGGGGATGCTGCAAAGGTCGTAACTGTGAAAAACGGTCATAAGTCACTTTTTTCAGTGCTGTTCTAACTTTGAACAGACACTAAATGAATTGCTGTAAATTGAAGGCTACTTGTAACCCATGCCCTAATGCAGGGGTAGGCAACCTTGGCTCTTTTATGACTCGTGGACTTCAACTCCCAGAATTCCTGAGCCAGCATAGTTCAGCTTGGAAACCTCTCCCTTTCCCCTCAGCATGGCTGGCTCAGGAATTCTGGGAGTTGAAGTCCATGAGTCATAAAAGAGCCAAGGTTGCCTACCCCTGGCCTAGGCCTATATTTCTCAACCTTGGCCACTCAGAGATGGGTGGACTTCAACTCCCAGAATTCCTGAGCCAGCATGGCTCAGCATGGATAACCTCTCCATTTCTCCTCAGCATGGTTGGCTCAGGAATTCTGGAAGTCCATGAGTCATAAAAGAGCCAAGGTTGCCTACCCCTGCCCTAATGGATGGCTTCAATGGTTAGAATGCAGGATTGCAGGCTAACTCACTGCCCACAGCCAGGAGTTCGATCCTGACCGGCTCAAGGTTGACTCAGCCTTCCATCCTTCCAAGGTCGATCAAATGAGGACCCAGATTGTTGGGGGCAAGAGGCTGACTCGGTAAACTGCTTAGGGAGGGCTGTAAAGCACTGTGAAGGGGGTATATGAGTCTAGGTGCCATTGCTATTCTGCATTTCCCCGCTCGTCTTCCCATTACAACAGCAGCAAATGATGTGGAGCAGAGATGCGTCTTCACAGTAATTAGGTCAGGAGACTAAAATAAGTGGCAGTTATTACACTGAAGGCCACAGTGGGGTGGAAGAATTTTGAGGCGTTTAATTCCATCTGAAGCCTGTGCTCGCTCACCTGGAGTTGAAGAATGGATGTTCTGCTTCCTTTTATCACCATGCACTGAAGATTCATAAATACCTTTGAGGATGTTGCACTGAGGCTCCTGTGCATTGCAAGTATCCAAATATAAGCTTTGCAGACAGATGGCTGTTTAATTGCCATTGGAGCATATCCAGTGAAGAAAGAGGAACCCACCAAGTCTGGGCAATTGCTGCACTGTCATACTGCTCTTTTTGTTAGGTTATTTTATATTTATATTTCTTAACTGCCCATCGCTCTGGGATATTTTTTCCTAATATTCAATCTGAATCTCCTTCCTGTAGCTTAAATCTTAGATTTAAGATGTTGAGATTCTAGAAAGAGTGCAGAGAAGAGCAACAAAGATGGTGAGCGGACTGGAGGCTGAAAAATATAAAGAACGGTTGCTGGAATTGGGTATGTCTAGTTTAATGAAGAGAAGGACTGGGCTAGCAATGGTCCAATATTTGAGGGGCTGACACAAACAAGGGGGGGGGTCAGCCTATTCTCCAAAGCAGCTAAAGGCAGGATGAGAAGCAACAGATGGAAACTGATCAAGGAGAGAAGCAACCTGGAATTACACAGAAATTTCCTAACGGTGAGAACAATTAATCAGTGGAACAGCCTGCCTCCAGAAGTTGTGAATGCTCCATCACTGGAAGTTTTTAAGAAGAGACTGGACAGCCAGTCTGGAATGGTAGAGGGTGTCCTGCTTGAGTAGAGGGTTGGACTAGATGACCTCTAAGGTACCTTCCCACTCTGTTATTCTGTTAAGGTGATTATCCCATGCCTACCATCTGGAATAAGATACCCTTTCAATGTTTGAAGACTACAGGGTGGTCCTCAACGTACGACGCAATTGGGACCAGAAGCAAGATAGTGGTTAGAATGAGTCACACCTGATTTTATGATCTTTTTTTGTCCTGATTCTTAAACAAATCACTGCAATTGTTAAGTGAATCACATGGTTGTTAAGCAAAAACCCCTTTGACTTTGCATGTTGGAGGCTGGCTGGAAAGGTTGCAAATTTTATTTATTTTATTTTATTTATGAGACTTATATACCGCTTTAAGTGCAAGCACTCTCTAAGCGGTGTACACCAGTAAGTGATCATGTGATCCCAGAATGCTGCAACCATCGTAAACCATTGTAAATACATGCAGATAGCCAATGGTCTGAATTTTGATTGCATGGCCGTGGGGATGCTGCTATGGTCCTAAATGTGAGGACTGTCATAAATGATATAAGGAACGGCTGCTGGAATTGAGTATGTCTAGTTTAATGAAGAGAAGGACGAGGGGGGATATAATAGCAGTGTTCCAATATCTCAGGGGCTGCCACAAAGAAGAGGAAGTCAAGCTATTCCCCCAAGATCTTCCCCTTAGAAGAGACTAAGTTTTTAAGAAGAGACTAGACAGCCATTTGTCCAAAATGGTATAGGGTTTCTTGCCTGAGCACGGGATTGGACTAGATGATCTCCAAGGTCCCTTCCAACTTTATTATTATTATTATTATAAAGCGCCTGAAGGCAGGACAAGAAGCAACGTATGGAAACTAATCAAAGAGAGAAGCAACCTAGAACTAAAGAGAAACTTCCTGACAGTGAGAACAATTAACCAGTGGAACAACCTGCCTCCAGAAGTTATGAATGCTCCAACACTGGAAGTTTTTGAGACTGGACAACCATTCTGTCCAAAATGGTGTAGGGTTTCCTGCTTGAACAGGGGGTTGAAACAGATGACCTCCAAGGTCCCTTCCAACTATTATTGTTATTGTTATTGTTGTTGTTATTGTTATTATTTTTCCAGTGCTGTTGTAAGTTTGAATGTTTGAGAAACGAATGCTCACAAGTCAAGGACTATCATAGTATCATTGGATTTGCATTCCAAGTCATGTATTTGAGCTTCAGCTTCAGTTTTAGGACTGGTAGGGGTGAAAAAAATTGATGTAAGGAAGAAATGAAGAGAAAGCTAGCTGAATTCAAAACCCATTAATCAGAGTTCAGGGAATGTTCTTAAGTCCTGGTTTGCTTAGACTTCAGCAGAGATTCTGAACTTGCAGTGGGCCAGCCAGGTTTGCTTTGCCACAAGAAAAACCTGGGTCAGTCCCTGAAAATCTGAGCTTTTTTCTGAGTCATTTGATCCAGTATGCTTCCGTTATTCAGGGGTCTTCAAACTTGGCCCTTTTATAACTTGTGGACTTCAACTCCCAGAATTCCTGAGTGAGCATGGCTCAGCTTGGAAACCTCTCCCTTTCCCCTCAGCATGACTGGCTCAGGAATTCTGGGAGTTGAAGTCCACGAGTCATAAAAGAGCCAAGGTTGCCTACCCCTGCTCTGGTGGGACATGATCTTCTGTCTATGTGACCTGGGAGCTATCTTGCTTCTTGGATCTAGGAGTTGAAGTCCACAAGTCATAAAAGGGCCAGGTTTGAAGACTCCTGATAGCTGGTTGAAGTCTCTGCAGGGGAGGGAAAAAAAAGCTTTAACTAAGATGCCATTTCACTGTGTTCTCAGAAGGAGAACGAAATCCATTTTAAAAGAAGAAAATGCACTATTGTCAGCCGGAATATGACAACCATCTCCATTTCAAAGGAGATTTATTCCAGTCAACAGTTTAATCCCAGACCTCTGACTTGAACATGTAGCAAATGCATGATTGTGGAAGCAGCAGATAGACAAAGATTGGACCTTGGCAGAATCCTAATAGCCCTGTTGCATTGTCAGGAAAGATTTTGCAAAAGCAGAGCAAGAAGTAGAAGAACACAGAACATGGAATAACAGAGCCTGAAAGGGACCTTGGAGGTCATCTAGTCTAACCCCCTGCTCAGGCAGGAAACCCTATACCATTTCAGACAAATGGCTGTCCAGTCTCTTCTTAAAAGCTTCCAGTGTTGGAGCACTCACAGCTTCTGGAGGCAGGTTGTTCCACTGATTAATTGTTCTACTTGTCAGGAAAGTTTCCTCGGGATTGGCTCAAAGTCACCCAGTCAGCTTTCATGCTGGAGGCAGAACTAGAACCCACAGTCTCCTGATGATTGGCCCAAAGTCACCCCATTGTCTTTCATGCCCAAGGCAAGACTAGAACTCATAGTCTCCCGGTTTTTAGCCTGATGCCTTCCTCACTTTGCCAGACTGGCTTCCTAATCCTGTCTCGAAGCATGGACTAGCTTTGTTGTTTGACAGGAGAGGATGGGCCTCTTTCCCTTCCAACTGGGTTAAAACGACACCGTAGATATTTTATGCATTTCTTCTCCAGAGGGAGAAATAAAATCTTGGCAAGCTTGAGGGAGCATGAAGTTAATCAGGCCTATGTCGATAAGGGATGCTGTAGGTGAAGGAACTTTACTGCAGGTTTTCAGAAAGCAGTGTGACAGCTTCAGATCATAAAACAAACAGATCTATACACACACATGCACCCACCCACCCACACAATACACATACACTTACTCTCTCTCCCCAGCTTGCACTCCATCCAGCAGACTTTGCTGCATGCTCTCATTAATATTGTATGTCCCTCCCGGACCAGCAAGATGCCTTGCTAAGTAGCTGTTTCTTTCGGACATATTCCAGCATTCTATTTATTGACCATCGGGATTTTAATTTAGATCTGCTGTCCTCACCTGGCATTTATTATTAAATCCCATGAAGGTCATGGCTGACCTACTGAGTGGGTGTGTTTTCCAGTCTTCCAGGACAGTGCTGAATCAAACTTAGGGTTTTGTTGTGCTTTTTAAAAAAGGAAGGAGAAAGAGAAAGAGAAAATGGGGAGAGGAGAGAAAGAGAGAGAGAGGAAAGGGGGGGGGAAAGAGGAAAGAGAACGCTGGAGAGAGAGAGGAAAGAGAGAGAGAGGAAAGAGAGAGGGAAAGAGGAGAGAGAGGGGAAGAGAGAGGGAGGAGAGAGGAAAGAGAGAGAGGGAAAGAGGAAAGAGAGAGAGAGAAAGAGAGAGGGGGAGAGAGGAAAGAGAGAGAGAGAGGGAAAGAGGAAAGAAAAAGAGTGGGGAAAGAGAGAGAGGGGGAGAGGAAAGAGAAAGAGAGAAAGAGAGAGAGGGAAAGAAAGAGAGAGGAAAGAGAGAGAGAAAGAGAGAGGGAGGAGAGAGGAAAGAGAGAGAGAGGGAAAGAGGAAAGAGGGGGGAAAGAGAGAGGGGGGAGAGGAAAGAGAGAGAGAGAGAAAGAGAGAGAGAGAGGGAAAGAAGAAAGAGAGAGAGAGGAAAGAGAGAGAAAGAGAGAGGGAGGAGAGAGGAAAGAGAGAAAGGGAAAGAGGAAAGAGAGGGGGGAAGAGAGAGAGGGGGAGAGGAGAGAGAAAGAGAGAGGGAAAGAGGATAGAGAGAGGAAAGAGAGAGGAGAGAGAGAGGGAAAGAAAAGAGAGAGAGAGAGAGAGAGGAAAGAGAGAGAGAGAAAGAGAGAGAGGGGAGAGAGGAAAGAGAGAGGGGGGGGAAGAGGAAAGAGAGGGGGGAAAGAGAGAGAGGGGGAGAGGAAAGAGAGAGAGGGGGGAAAGAGAGAGGAGAGAGAGAGAGAGAGGAGAGAGAGAGAGAGGGAGAGAGAGGGAGGGGGAGAGAGAGAGGGTATTATCATATTCTGTAAAGGAGCAGCTGACAATAAATCCAGGCTCCTTGTGGGTCCTGAATTTCCAAAGAGGCTTCCCTTCGGGAATGTCAATGACTTTTCTCTCCCAACAGTGCAGCCATTGTCTCCACCGTGAAATAGGGTGGCTGTTTGAAAAATGCAGCCGCTTTGCTCATTGCTCATTGCTCATTTTGCGTGTTCCAAGATGGAAAGGATGTGGAGCCGTCTGCAAATGACTCGGAATGCAAATCTGAGCTCCTAGGCAGGAATTACACCAGTCCTGATATCAGATTAGTTAAGATTGGATTCACAGGTTATATTGGAACATGGAGAATATGGTTGCTACATATGTACATACACGTGATGGAATTAATTTCCTCCTTTTGGGGAACCTGGACTGTAATTCCACCACAATACAGGCAGTCTTTGACTTGTAACCATTTGCTTAGTGTCCGTCCAAAGTTACAATAGCACTGAAAAAGGTGACTTATAAGTCTAGTTTAATGGAAAGAAGGACTAAGAGTGACATGATAGTAGTGTTCCAATATCTCAGGGGCTGCCACAAAGAAGAGAGAGTCAAGCTATTCTCCAAAGCGCTTGAAGGCAGGACAAGAAGCAACGGATGGAAACTGATCAAGGAGAGAAGCAACCTAGAACTAAGGAGAAACTTTCTGACAGTGAGAACAATTAACCAGTGGAACAACCTGACTTCAGACGTTGTGAACGCTCCAACACTGGGAGTTTTTAAGAAGAGACTGGATAGCCATTTGTCTGAAGGCAGAATGGATGGAAACTAATCAAGAAGAGAAGCAACCTAGAACCAAGGCAGAATTTCTTGACATTGAGAACAATTAACCAGTGGAACAACCTGCCTCCAGAAGTGGTGAGTGCTCCAACGCTGGAAGTTTTTAAGAAGAGACTGGACAGCCATTTGTCTGAAATGGTACAGGGTTTCCTGCCTGAGCAGGGGGTTGGACTAGAAGACCTCCAAGGTCCCTTCCTGCTCTATTATTCTGTTATTCATGAGGGTAGGATAGAAAGTAACTGGATTCTATCTATTAAGATGTGGATGATATGGAAGAAACTGCTGGCTAGTCCTTTACTTACAACCATTCATTTAGCAGCCATTCCAAATTACAACAATACAGGTAGTCCTCAACTTCTGACAGTTCATTTAGTGACCATTCAAAGTTACAACGTCATTAAAAAAAGTGATTTATGACCGTTTTTCACAGTTACACCAGTTGCAGCCTCCCCATAGTCAGGTGGTCAAAATTCAAACGCTTGGCAACCAACTCCTATTTATGACGGTTGCAATATCCCAAAGTCATATGATCCCCTTTTATGACCTTCTGACAAGCAAAGTCAATGGGGCAGCCAGTTTCACTTCACAACTTTGTTACTAATTTAACAACTGCAGTGATTCGCTTAACAATCGTGACAAGAAGGATGGTAAAATGCAGCAAAGCTCACTTAACAAATGTCTTGCTTAAGAACCGTAATTTGGGGCTCCATTGTGGTCATAAGCCAAGGTTGACAGAAGAGCCGAGGTGGCACAGCAGTTAGAGTGCAGTACTGCAGGCCACTTTAGCTGACTGTGTTCAGCAGGTCAGCGGTTCAAATCTCACCGGCTCAAGGTTGACTCAGCCTTCCATCCTTCCGGGGTAGGTAAAATGAGGACCCAGATTGTTGGGGGCAATGTAAATATATATATACATTGCTTACTGGTGTACACCGCTTAGAGAGTGCTTGCACTTAAAGTGGTATATAAGTCTCATAAATAAATAAATAAATAAATAAATAAATAAACTGGTCCTCACACTTGCAACTGTTGCAGCATCTCTGTAATCAAAAATCCAGGCACTTGGCATCTGGCGTGTATTTAAGCATCCCATGGTCTCCCCAGTGACTTTTGACCAAGAAAGTGATTTGCTGAACAACCATAGTAAATAAAGGATGTCAAATTGAGCATCACTCACTTAATAACTGCCCTGCTTAGCAATGGAAATCCTGATCCCAATTGTGGTTGTATGTCGAGGACAGTCACTTGACTATGAGCCAGCAGTGTGCAGCAGCAGCCAAAAAAGCTAATGCAATCCTGGGTGGTATAAACAGAGGCATAGAATCAAGATCACAGAAGATATTAGTACCACTTTATAAAGCCCTAGTAAGACCACACCTGGAATACTGCAGCCAATTTTGGTCACTATATCACAAGAAAGATGTGGAGAGTTTGGAAAAAAATTTAGAGAACAGCAACTAAGATGATCAAAGGCCTGGAGACTAAAACATACGAAGAACGCCTGCGGGACTTGGGTTTGTCTAGTCTAAAGAAAAGAAGAAATAGGGGAAACATGATAGCAGTGTTCCAGAATCTGAGGGGCTGCCACAAGGCAGAGGGGGCCAGGTTGTTCACCACAGCACCAGAGGGAAGGACGAGAAACAATGGTTGGAAACTGATCAAGGAGAGAAGCACCCTGGAACTAAGGAGAAACTTCCTGACAGTGAGGACAATTAACCAGTGTTACAGCTTTGCCTTCAGAAATTGTGAGCACTCCATCACTGGAGATTTTTAAGATAAGACTAGACAATCACCTGTCCGAGATGGTGTAGATTCTCCTGCTTGAGCAGGGGGCTGGACTAGAAGACCTCCAGGGTCCCTTCCAGCTCTATTCTATTCCAATAAACACTACTTGTAGTTCCTGCCATAGAATGAGAGGATCGGAAGGGACCTTCCAAGGTTTTACACCTGGGTAGGAAAAAAGCAAAGGTACAAGTACAGATTAGGCAAAAACTGGCTCAAAAACAGTAACTGTGAGAGGGACCTTGGAGTCCTAGTGCAGTCAGCAGTGTGTGGCAGCAGCCCAAAAAACTAATACGCTACCATCCTTGGTTGCATAAATAAAGGCATCGAATCAAAATCAAGTGAAGTATTAGTACCGCTTTATAACGCCTTAGTAAGGCCACACCTTGAATACTGCATTCAGTTTTGGTCACCATATTACAAAAAAAGATGAGATTTGGAAAAACGTGCAAAGAAGAGCAACTAAGATGATTAAAGGCCTGGAGACTAAAACATATGAAGAATGGCTGCAGGATTTGGGAATGGCCAGTCTAGAAAAAAGAAGGACTAGGGGGGACATGATAGCAATATTCCAGTATTTGAGGGGCTGCCACAAGGAGGAGGGGGTCAATTTATTTTCCAACGCACCAGAAGTCAAGACAAGGAACAATGGATGGAAACTAGTCAAAGAGAGAAGCAAGCTAGAACTAAGAAGAAACTTCCTAACAGTGAAGACAATTAACCAGTGGAATAGCTTGCCTTCAGACATTGTAAGTGCTTCATCACTCAAGGTTTTTAAGAAGAGACTGGACAACCCATTTGTCTGAAATGATATAGGGACTCCTGCTTGAGCAGGGGGCTGGACTAGAAGACCTCCAAGGTCCCTTCCAACTCTATTCTGATTGATTGATAGGTCTTCTACTCCAACTGCCTGTTGAAGCATGAGACTCTATACCATTCCAGACAAATAGCTGTCTGGTCTTTTCTTAAAAGAGTGATGGAGCACCCACAATGTCTGGAGGTAACCCTGTTCTACTGATTGTTTACAGAATCAGGAAATTTCTCCTTACTTCTCTCTTTAATAACCTTCCACCCATTGCTTCTTGTCCTGCCATCAGGTGCTTTGGAAAAATTGATCAACCCCCTCTTCTCTATGACAGCCCCTCAAGGATTTGAGAATTTACTCTGTCCTACAATCTCTTATCAATAAATCTATTTAGTGCTTGATAATAGATGAAAGGCTTTGTAAGCTTTTTCTGTGAGCAACAATGCAGTGCAGTGGTTACAAGACCAGAATCAGGCCAAGATAATTTAGGTCTCTATCTAAGCCTGCCACCAACGGCACCATCCCAAGTTTCATGCAAGTAGCAGGAAGGAAGGAAGGAAGGAAGGAAGGAAGGAAGGAAGGAAGGAAGGAAGGAAGGAAGGAAGGAAGGAAGGAAGGAAGGAAGGAAGGAAGGAAGGAAGGAGCCTTGAGTCTGCCAAACTGGCCTTACTTCCATGAATTATTGTAAGAATGAAAACAAAGGGAAGGTCCACCCAGCATGCCCTGAGATTAGTGCAATTAACAATATGGTCAAATAAATGTTAATTTCTACCTTTTCCTGAACGCCAACAATCTGAAGCTTCCACAGACACACTGCTGTATTTCAAATGGGACATTGATTGCTACTGCAGACTCTTTGAACTTGAAGGTCAAATTTAAAAGCTGGTTAAGAAATATTTGCATAGCCAAGGACTATTTTAAACATGCTTGACATCAAACCCCACAGCTGAGAGACATGGGCATTAAATCAAAATAGCATTGTGGCACATTAGCTAATTTGTAGATCAGGCTTAAAATCTTGTTTACATGCCCTGTAGGAACTAGCAAATATATATATATATATATATATATATATATATATATATATATATATATATATATATATATATATATATAGGTCTTTGGTTGTTCGGGTTTTCTCCCGCGTAAAATTGGATCCAATTTTACGCGGGAGAAAACCCGAACAACCAAAGACCTACATACAAATACCCGCGAAAACCTCAGAAAATATATATATATATATATATATATATATATAAAGTCAATCAGATAAAAATAAAGAGCTCTGGGATGTAAGATAAAAGGCTTTTTTATTTATTTAATTATTTATTTATTTTTATTTTTATCTGATTGACTTTAAATGTCCATACCTGGGATTCCTATATTCAAAATTATTAAAGACATATATATATATTAAAGAAGTATTGGATTCTTCAGTCAACAATTGGATTCTTCAGTCAACAGTAACAGCCCTTAGATGTTGAGACTCTAGAAAGTACAGAGAAGAGCAACAAAGATGATTAGGGGACTGGAGGCTAAAACATACAAAGAACGGTTGCTGGAATTGGGTATGTCTAGTTTAACGAAGAGAAGGACGAGGGCTGATGGGATAGCAGTGTTCCAATATCACAGGGGCTGCCCCAAAGAAGAGGGAGTCAAGCTATTCTCCAAAGTGCCTGAAGACAGGACAAGAAGCAACGGGTGGAAACTAATCAAGGAGAGAAGCAACCTAGAACTAAGGAGAAACTTCCAAGACAGTGAGAACAATTAACCAGTGGAACGATTTGCCTCCAGAAGTTGTGAATGTTCCAACACTGGAAGTTTTTAAGAAGAGCTTGGACAAGTATTTGTCTGAAATTATATACGGCTTCCTGCCTGAGCAGGGGTTGGACTAGAAGACCTCCAAGGTCCCTTCCAACTGTGTTAATGTGCTAATCGGTCCTTTTATTTTTTTGCCCTTTGTTGCTCAACAATGAAATGGTTTAATTACTTGTTCTGAAACAGCGTTGTGTTGATGGATTAGCAATAAACAGGCATATTTAACAATTTGCAGGCAGTTTATTTGCATGTATTAACAGGGCTAAGACAATGTGCCGGAGAATAAGATTGAACGCTGATTGGATGTCTTCTGAAAATCATTTTTTTTTAAAAAGGGCTCTCAGTTTCAGGGACCACATACATTGGAATCCGTTCTTATACCATCTAAGCCATTTGCTAACAAATTTCTACGCTGAATTTTATGATGTATGAAGAATTGCTGTATTTCTTTTTATCTTTCTTGAATTTCCCACTATTGTTGATGGATGGTTGGTTAATTCGTATTTGAGGAGATGGGGGGAAGTGGGGGGGAGAGGGGAGGAAAAATCTCTACTCTTTGCTATTATACCATTCATAATTTTATGGAGCTTGATCATCTCATTCATTTGGTATTTTCTGCAAATCCATCTCAAATAATGGATCTATTTTTCTCTTTGGGGAAATGAGTGAGAGTTTGAAAAGAAGAGCCAGTTTGGTTTAGAAACCAAAAGATGGTGAGTTTTAGTCCTGCCTTAGGCATGAAAATTAGCTGGGTGACTTTGGGCCAATCACCAGGAGACGGTGAGTTCTAGTCCTGCTTTAGGTAGGAAAGCCAACTGGATGACTTTGGCCCAATTACCAGGAAAGTGAGAGTTCTACTCCTGTCTTAGGCATGAAAATTAACTGGGTGACTTTGGGCTAACCACCAGGAGACTGTGAATTCTAGTCCCACCTTAGATATGAAAGCCAGCTGGGTGGCTGGGGAATTCTGGGTGCTGGTCCACAGGACTTAATGTTGCCAAGATTGGACACCTCTTGTTTATAACCTTTAGTCTAGACCAGGGATCTTCAAACTTGGCCCTTTTATGACTTGTGGACTTCAACTCCCAGAATTCCTCAGCCAGTCCTCAGCCAGGAATTCTGGGAGTTGAAGTCCACAAGTTATAAAATGGCCAAGTTTGAAGACCCCTGGTCTAGAAGACCAGTGTTTCTCAAGCTTGGCCACTTTAAGATACGTGGACTTCAACTCCCAGAATTCCCCAGCCAGCTTTGCTAGGAGTTGACAACCATACATTTTAAAACAGCCAAGGTTCAGAAACACTGGTCTAGAAGCTAACATCATTGAATGGAATGTGAAGAAAACATAGAATAGCACCGGTGATTAGTTAATATAACAAGAAACAGTTGACTCCTATTTAATAACTTAAAATGGTTCATCAATAGGCTCACTTGATCCTCCAGTGTATCTATAGCCAATCAATACTTGCCTATTTTGGATTTTGCTTTTGAACTAGTTCACTTACTTCAGCCGAGTATCTGTAATCTTACTGATGCTATCATTCTCTGGCCTCAAATTGTTCCTGATCCTCAGACTGATTGAAGTTTCTACTAAGCTAGAATTCCAAACTTTCTCTGTATTTTTCCTTGCCAAATCCATCTCTCTTCATTGCATTTTTCTGCTGGCATACATCTACAAGGAGGTGCCTTGCATTGGTACCTATTTTGGGGCTACCATGTCATTGGTAGCTCCATCACCTGATCATCATTCAAACTTGATTACAATATATTGGCCACTATTTTAATAGAATAACAGAGTTGGAAGAGGCCTTGGAGGTCTTTAGTTCAGTGGTCCCCAACTCCCGGTCCATGGACTGGTACCGGGCTGTGGCATACCAGCAACTGGTCCGCACAAACAAGCAGAGCCCCATCCATGGAATGCAGGCAACACAGAAAACGACACCCCCTCCGGTCCGCGGAAAAACCTCTCTCCACTGAACCGGTCCCTGGTGCCCAAAAGGTCAGGGACTTCTGTTCTAGTCCATCCCCCTGATCAGGCAGGAGACTTATATTATTTCAGACAAATAATCCTTAAAAATCTCCAGTGATGGAGCACCCACAATTCTGCAGGCAAGCCGTTCCACTGGTTAATTGTTCTCACCGTTAGGAAATTTCTGTGTAATTCCAGGTTGCTTCTCTCCTTGATCAGTTTCCATCCATTGCTTCTAGTCCTGCCTTCAAGTACTTTGGAGAATAGGTGGAAATCCCCCCCCCTCTTCTTTCTGGCAGCCCATTAGGTATTGGAAGATTGCTAACATGTCACCCCTTCTTTTCATTAGACTAGAGTTTAGACATACTCAATATTATAACAACGGATTCTGGGAAAGGAATACAGGTGCACAGTTGGGACCAGAATTTCATTGGCTAAGAAAGGCAGTTGTTATTTGAGTCATGCCCAATTTTACAACCTTTTTGTGAATCACCACAGTGAGTGAATCATATGGTGGTTAAATTAATCAGATGGATAGATTATATTCAGAATAAATATGGGACTAAAAAGTTCCATCTAGTGTATGAGTAAATTTTAGAGTATTATTATTATTAATAGTTTATTACAGTAGAATTTTTATTAGTTTTATTATTATTTTTAGTATTAGTATTGTTAATAATTTGGATATTGTATTGTTTAATAATATTGACTTGTTTATATTATTATATTTATTTTTAGGAGTTAAAACGCATTATGGACTTGGTTATTTATATATAGTAGTTGGTTAATGTTAATTAGAGTTTGATTATTATATTTGTAACCCTGTACTCAGCTCTGGGAAGTGGGGGAGGGAGAGGGAGGGTTTAGGTTGGGTGGGTTTTGGGGTGTATACTGTAATTTTTATAAAACTTTTCAATAAAAAAATTAATCAGACTTCTCACCATTTCACTTTCCTTGTTGGAAACTGCCAGGGAAGGATGGAAAGGGAGATCATGTGACCCTGGGATACTGCAACCATCCTAAAAACATGCCAGTTGCCAAGCAGGTGAGTTTCGATCACATGACTGTGAGGATGCTGCGTCGGTTGTAAGTCCAAGGACTTACAAGCCCAAGTTATGCCATGTTAAACTAGTTGATTCGTTTCCATCCTTGATTCGTCCCTCTTGTCAACTCATTAAGAGGGCAGTTGAAAGGACTAAGATAGTGTTTCTCAACCTTAGCCACTTTAAGACGTGTGGAATTCTGGGAGTTGAAGTCCACATGTCTTAAAGTGGCCAAGGTTGAGATACAAAGGACTAAGAGGAAGACTAAAGGACAAAGATAATAATATTATCATAATCATAATCATAATCATAATCATATACAGTTGGAAGGGACCTTGGAGGTCATCTAGTTCAACCCTCTGCTCAGGTAGGAAACCCTATACCAGTGATGACGAACCTTTTAGAGACCGAGTGCCCAAATTGCAATCCAAAACCCACGTCTGTATAGTTGGGTGCCAGATGGGCATGGCCCATTGGGTGGGTGCGGCCCATTGGGTGGGCGTGGCTGCAGTGCTAACAGCAGACTGGGTGGGACTAAAGAGTTCAATCAATCAATTCCAACTTTGTGAGATCTTTTTTTTCCTGTGAAAAGTTGAAATTGATTGGTTGAACCTTTTTTTTTATTTTGCACACGACGGCGGAAGCCTAAAGCGAAAACGTTTTATAAATCCCAGCTGAAGGCCTAGGACTGGAGTGACGGCACGCGTGCCCAAAGAGAGGGTTCTGTGTGCCACCTGTGGCACACTGCCATAAGTTTGCCACCACGGCCCTATACCATTTCAGACAAATGGTATAAAAACTTCCAGTGTTGGAGCATTCACAGCTTCTGGAGGCAACTCGTTCCACTGATTAATTGTTCTAACTGTCAGGAAACTGTGAGGAAAAACTGTCAGATACAAGAGAATAGGCCCAAAGTCCACATAGCTTCCTGACCTTTGACCCTTACTCTGTTCTTATCCAGGTAGGCCTCAACTTACAGCCACAACTGAGCCCAATATTACTAAGTAAGATAGTACTTAAGTAAATTTTGAATTATTTTACAAACGTTCTTGCCACGGTTATTAAGTGAATCACTGCAGTTGTTAAGATAGTAACGCAGTTATTAATCTGGCTTCCCCTTTGACATTACTTGTCAGAAGGTCGCAAAAGGGGATCACATGACCCTGGGACATAGCAACCGTCATAAATATGAGTCAGTTGCCAAGCGTCTGAATTTTGATCAGGAATCTGCAATGGCCATACAGTGAAAAAACAACAACAGTAATGTCACTTTTTTCAATGCCATTGTAACTTCGAACAGTCAGTAATGAATTGTTGTAAGTCGAGGATTACTGTATTCACACTTGTTCGGGGCTATCCAAGATGCTTGTTGTTGCTCTACAAAGGTGCCCTGTGTTCAAGTTTTACCCCAGCCCTATTGACAATCGTGATTTTCAGTCTGTATACTCAGAGTCCATTCCCTGATGAAACCTAGTGAGAATTTTTTTTTTCAAGCCAGGGATGGGACAGAAAAGAGAGTTCAGAAGCTTAGCTGAGCCGTGTGAAAAAAAAACTAGATAATTTTTAAAAGAAACCCATGCATATTTCTTAAAAGAGTAATTGTGGATTAAGACTTTGGCAGAAGTGGAATGGCAAACTATGTGAGCATGTGTGTCCATTCGGGTGGAGAAGATTTAGAGGATCTATTCATCCCCAGGTGCTCGATCATCGAACAGTTTGCAGTCTGTTTTCCCCGTGTATGAATTGCTATGGGAGCAAGTTGCAAATGCAGAACTCTGTTAATAGTATCACTGCATTTGATACGCCATTGACTGCAGGCAATGTTTAACGAGTCATTCCATTTTAAAAACACACATATACACACACACAATCATCCAGCTTGGAGTATAGGAAGAAGGGAGAGCCTGCAAATTTCTCAGTAGAATCTCTTTAGAATTCAGAACCATTGTCTCTTTCCTGCAATCACCAGTAGCAGCTTCTTCCATGGTTGCATTCATTCACTCAATGTAAAGCACAATATAACAGAATAACAGAGTTGGAAGGGACCTTGAAGGTCTTCTAGTCCAACCCTCTGCTCAGGCAGGAAGCCCTATACCATTCCAGACAAATGGTTGTCCAATCTCTTCTTTAAAACTTCCAGTGTTGGAGCATTCACAACTTCTGGAGACAAGTTGTTCCACTGATTAATTGTTCTAGCAGTCAGGACATGTTTCCTTAGTTCTAGGTTGCTTCTCTCCTTGATTAGTTTCCATCCGTTGCTTCTTGTCCTGCCTTCAGGCGCTTTGGAGAATAGCTTGACTCCCTCTTCTTTATGGCAGCCCCTGAGATATTGGAACACTGCTATCATGTCCCCTTCGTCCTTCTCTTCGTTAAACTAGACATACCCAATTCCAGCAACCGTTCCTTGTATATTTTAGCATCCAGTTCCCTAATCATATTTGCCAGAAATATCTGCAGATGTGTGTGTGTACATAATGGAGGCACATCAAATCAATGAGCCAAAACATTGCAAAATAGAAGCTTCCAGAACAAAGCATCTTAACATCATATCAACCTCTCACCTAATACGGTACTAGTTTTCCCTCTTCCTTAATGAAGTAATATATCTCCCCACATTCTTTGCACTCTTGAATAAGAATACAGGTAGCAATAATAGCAACTCACTAGTAGCAACTGTGAGAGGCATCTTGGAGTCCTAGTGGACAATCAATTAGATGTGAGCCAGCAGTGTGCTGCAGCTGTCAAAAAAGCCAACACAGTGTTAGGCTACATTAACAGAGGGATAGAATCAAGATTACGTGAAGTAATTAATACCACTTTACAATGCTTTGGTAAGGCCACACTTGGAATACTGCATCCAGTTTTGGTCACCACGATGTAAAAAAGATGCTGAGACTCTAGAAAGAGTACAGAGAAGAGCAACAAAGATGATTAGGGGACTGGAGCTGAAACATATTTATTTATTTATTTATTTATTTATTTATTTATTTATTTATTTATGAGACATATATCTCTTTAAGTGCAAGCACTCTCTAAGCGGTGTACACCAGTAAGCAATGTATATATATATTTACATTGCCCCCAACAATCTGGGTCCTCATTTTACCTACCCCGGAAGGATGGAAGGCTGAGTCAACCTTGAGCCGGTGAGATTTGAACCGCTGACCTGCTGAACACAGTCAGCTAAAGTGGCCTGCAGTACTGCACTCTAACTGCTGCGCCATCTCAGCTCATATAAGGAACGGTTGCTGGAATTGGGTATGAAAAGAAGGACTAGGAGTGACATGATAGCACTAAGAAAGTAATTGATTTTTTAACCCTTTTATTATATTTTCATTTCATGTTATGCACTAATTCATTCCATAGATAAATTCCACTATCCATAATAATAGGTTAGCAAAGAGCAGGTTTATCTTTCTATCCCTTCCTTTTCTCTCCTTCCTTCCTTCCTCCCTTCCTTCCTTCCTTCCTTCCTTCCTTCCTTCCTTCCTTCCTTCCTTCCCTCCCTCCCTCTCTCTCTTTCTTTTCTTCTTTCTTCTTTCCTTCTTTCTTTTTTTCCATTCCCCACATTTTGTTTTTGAATGGCTGGACACACACTAGAAGGCCAGTTGTATATTCTACTATGCCTTTTCACAAAATATAGGCATGAGAAACTCACCCTAGCAAGGAGTTCATGCAATCTAACATTGTGGGAATGGTAGACTAGCATTTTACTTGGGCATCAATAGGTTAAAATGGCAGTGAAGCTGCAGTGCATATAATTCCCTGCTTGCAATCGTTGAAGAAGAATTTGGAACTTAGCCTTATGCCAAAAAGGAAGCCAAGCAGTTTCTGATGATCATCTAAAGTCAATTAATGGTTCAGATATTCAGCATTTTTCAAAGTCCATTTTTAAGCACCAGCCCCTTACTAATGTAACTGTACAGTATTTTATGGCAAGATACCAACGAGATGCGTTAAACAGAATCTCTGGCAAGGTGAGTCTTGGCCACATTCTATAGTGGACCTGCATGATAATCAATAAGAGAGATTCAGCCATATCTAGATCTGATTGAGGTTAAACTTCCATTGATGCCCCTAAGTTGTTTACATCAAATCTGCAACATCATTTTTCTCACATCAAATAAACCAACTTGTGATACGATCAAAGGAAGTATCAGTTAGCTTGCAAACCTGGATCGGAATAACAGAATAATAGAGTTGGAAGGGACCTTGGAGGTCTTCTAGTCCAACCCCTGCTCAGGCAGGAAATCCTATACCATTTCAGACTAATGACTGTACAAACTCTTTGTAAAAACCTCCAGTGATGGAGCACCCATAACCACTGGGCAAATTGTTCCACTGATTAATTGCCCTCACTGTTAGGAAATTTCTCCTTAGTTCTTGGTTGCTTCTCGCCTTGATTAGTTTTCATCCATTGCTTCTTATCCTGCCTTTAGGTGCTTTGGAAAAATAGGTTGATCCTCACTTCTTTGTGGCAGCCCCTGAGATATTGGAACATTGCTATTATGTCTCCCCTGGTCCTTCTCTTCACTAGACTAACCATGCTCAGTTCCTGCAACCGATCTTCATATGTTTTAGCTTCCAATCTCCTAATCATCTTTGTTGCTTTTGTCTGAACTCTTTCTAGAATAGAATAGAATAGAATAGAATAGAATAGAATAGAATAGAATAGAATAGAATAGAATAGAATTCTTTATTGACCAAGTGTGATTGGACACACAAAGAATTTGTCTCCGGTGCATAAGCTCTCAGTGTACATACAAGCCACAAGTGATAAATTATGATCATAATCATCATAAAAATACATTCATCATGAATCATAAGATACAACACTTAGTAATAGCAATAGGATACTTAAATAAGCAAACAACATAAATGATACTAGGATACTAAATAAAACAAGAAATATAAATCATAAGATACAAGCAATAAAGTTATAGCCATAAGAAGATAAGGAGATAGGTAATAGGAAAGATGAGAAGAAGAATAGTAATACAGCCTTAACATAAGGTGACCAACCGTCCTCCTTTAGGGAGGACAGTCCTCCTTTTGTGAGTTCTGTCCTCCCTCGAAAAGTGTCCTCCTTCATGTCCTCCTTTTCGATATTTGAAGACTAATCTGCAGGGCTTTTTTTTTCCCTCATAGAACGCTCAGAACGGCGTTCCAGCACTGTTTTTTGATGATTTTTTTTCAACTTTTGCATGAGCTGTGCTACTCCCCCTATTGGCTTTCGAAAGCCAATAGGAATTGCTGCTGAGCGCGCCAAAACACCCGGCCGGCAAACTTTGCACATGTAAGTTGTCTGCAGCGAAGGCAAATTGGCAGGAACTTTGCACCCCTCCCTGCTACCCAACTACACCATTTCCTAGTTAGTCCCGAAGATACCTGGAGGAGACTGGAGCGGTGACACCATGGTAACTTTCTCTTGATCTTCGGCCTTGCTAGGGCAATAATGGCTGTGGGTGCAAGAGGCAGGGGCGACGGGGCTGCTGCGGGTGGGGGTGTGAGGTGCGGCGATGGCTGGCTGCCCCCTGTGCTGTGGGAGCCGCAAGGGCTGCTCTACACAGGGCTGCACAGGGTGGGCGGTGGTGCTGGCAGGGTGGCTGCAGGTGGGGTGTGTTGACGGCGGGCTGCCCCTGGGACCGGAGCCGGCGCAGCTGGTGCTTTGGGAGCTGCAGGGCCCGCTCTACACTGAGGGGCAGCAGTGATGGCAGGGTGGCTGCGGACGGGGGTGCGGCATGTAAGCATAATTACAATATAAAATGTTATTGTTACAAATGTTTTTTATTATGCATTTATCATATTATACTGTATTATGTATTATTGTTGCAATGAATAAAATGTTTCTTTTATTTACGATATTTTTTCTTCAATTTATTTGTGTCCTCCTTTTCACTGTAAAAATGTTGGTCACCTTACTTAACAGTGTTGTGGGAATTAGTTATTTAGCAGAGTAATGGCATGGAGGGTGGGGCAAAATTGTCTTTGTGTCTAGTTGTTCTGGCATGCAATGCCCTATAATTTTGTCTTGAGGGAAGAAGGTGAAACAGTTTATGTGTCCAGAGTTCTAGAGTCTCAGGTGTCATGGTTCCAACAGATGAAACTCTTCAAAAGAATCTTTTATTCGAGTAGCATAATATCGGCACTACATAATCGAAGCCAAAAACTGAATTCCCCTCCCCTGGGCACCTAGTATCAAAGCATAACTCCCTCCTCCAATTAACAGTCATAAATAACACACCCCAATTCGCTTGAAGCACATGGGCTTCCTCTCCAGCTCTCCAGCCCACCAATTCCTTATCAGCTCTGGGCTCAATAACCTTGATTCTCATGCTAAGTTTAGTGTTGTTATGTCTAGCTAGACTCTAGTTCACACACACCCCCAGCATCATCTACTCTAAAAGCAAAAGGGGAAAAGATGGCTACATTTTCATCTGTTGTCAATGCAAAACATTCGATGTTAGCAGCGTTGACATCAAGATTCTGTCACATCTAGAGACATTTCTTTTAGGCAGAGGCAAAGACATGGCAATCTCAGAGTTTTGCTGGGGATTTTGTAACCTAGACATCAGGCATTCTGGAGAACCACCCACTCCCATTATATCCTGGTCAACTGCTTGATCATGTTTGAACTTGGGGGCCCAATCTTTTCAGACTTGATTGCCCAAAAATCCAATGTCATCCAGTATTGGCCTTGTTCAGAAATGTGAATTGGACTATATATATTTTATATATTGAAAATTTTTATTTTTTTCCATTTAAACATTATAAAAATACAATACAATTTTAAAATAAGATAAATTCATAACCATTGGTGCGGCCCGCCCATTCCCCCCAGGCCGCGTCCACCCTTTCTTAAAACATTCCCTACTTCCCTCCTCTTTCTCCCCTCCCCTCCTACTCTTTTCCCCTCCCCCTCTCCTCTCAATACCCTACTTCCTCTCTACGCCTTCTCTCCTCCCATCCCTATCAAACCTATGAACGCAGCATAAGGGGAGTGCCCGGGCCGCACTCCTATAAACAACCATTATCTATACTACACTTACCCCCCCTCTTACCCTCTCTCCCACCCCCAACCCCGCTCCCTCACTTCCCAGAGCAGAATACAGGGTTAATAATAACAAAATTTATAATAATGAAAAAGAAAAGAAAAGAAAAAAAAAGAAAAAAGAAAAGAAAAAAGAAAATATCATAATTAACCTTTAACTCCATAACCTATAAGACAATTCTCTATAATATTTGTTATAATATTCATTCATAAAATAAATGAAACTTTTTAATTCCATACTTTTTCTGAATATAATCTATCCATCTTCTTCATACAGTGATATATCTTTCTTGTGTATGATCCTTTAAATAAGCAGAAATTTTTGCCATTTCTGCAAGACTAGATACTTTAAATGAATTGGACTATAACTCCTAAAATTCTCAGCAAACGTCATGCTGCTACAGAATTATGGGAGTTGAAGTCCACAAACTTCAAGATGCCTACTTGAGGAATGCCATTCTGAGATATTTAAAGAGTGGCTAGATCCAAGAAGCGAGATCGCTCCCAGGTCACATAGATAGAAGATCGTGTCCCACCAGACTCGCAGGGATAGGCAACCTTGGCTCGTTTATGACTCGTGGACTTCAAATCCCAGAATTCCTGAGCCAGCTAAGGAAGTCCACGAGTCATAAAAAGAGACAAGGTTGCCTACCCCTGCACCAGAGAATGTTGTGGCCAGCATTCCTCCAAACTATTTTCTTCAGCCTTTATCCTTGTGTTCTTGAATTTATACATCTCCTTTCAATTTATATTTCCTTTCATATTCAGCAATAAATCAGAGATTGAAATAAAGGGGGGAAAAATAAACAGTTCCTGGTAAGGTTATCAGTATCAACAATATTTGATGCAAATGCAGACGTACCACAACCGGCTTGTAGCATTTTAAACATTAACATGAATAAAACATTTCTAAAAGTGAAGAAAGGCTGTTTTAAAAATACATTAATGTAAACATTGCAAGCTAAAAATTAAAATAAAAAGCCTTCTCAAAATTTAATCCCAGAATCTAAGGCGAAGCTCAGTAAAAATATTTTAATAATAATAATAAAGTTGGAAGGGACCTTGGAGGTCATCGAGTCCAACCCCCTGTTCAGGCAGGAAACTCTATATCATTTCAGAAAAATGGCTGTCCAGCTTCTTCTTAAAAACTTTCAGTGTTGGAGCATTCACTGCTTCTGGAGGCAGGTTGTTCCACTGGTTAATTGTTCTAACTGTCAGGAAGTTTCTCCTTAGTTCTAGGTTGCTTCTCCCCTTGATTAGTTTCCACCCAGTTGCTTCTTGTCCTGCCTTCAGGCCCTTTGGAGAATAGCTTGACTCCCTCTTCTTTGGGGCACCCCCTGAGATATTGGAACAGTGCTATCATGTCCCCCCTCGTCATTCTCTTCATTAGACTAGACATATCCAATTCCAGCAGCCGTTCCTTATCAAGGAAAAAACCCAAATCCCTTCTAAGAAAAAAAAAGTTCAGTGATTGCTTTGAAAGGATTAAAAATATTTGATTATTCAAGTTAATTATTCTCAATCTGAATTGTTTTTATTTGTCCCCGGTGATTTTAGCATTCTATTAAAAGTGATTGGCTATGCATTATCAATATGTCATATATCTATTTTGTAAGTTTACAGTTATTATTTTACATATAATATGTACGCATACATACAGTATATTACTATATATTATATTAATTATTTTATTATGTGTTTGCATTAGGCTTAGTTATAGGCATATAATTAATTACTATTACTACATTGAATCTTTCATGAAACCTGTGTCAAAGTCATGGAAAAAGATGTTATGAAACAAACCCAGAGGTGCTTTATCCAAAAGACAACTGGATTATTTTTTAAAAAAATGTTTCACTTCTCATCCAAGAGGTTTCTTCATGGCTGACTGAGGAATTCTCAGTTCTAGTCCTGCCTTTGGCATAAAAGCTGGCTGGGTGACTTTGGGCCAGTCACCAGGAGACTGAGAGTTCTCGTCCTGCCTTAGGCATGAAAGCCACCTGGTGACTTTAGTCCAATCACCAGAAGATGGTGAGTTCTAGTCCTGCCTTAGGCTTGAAAGCCACCTGGTGACTTTGGGCCAATCACCAGGAGACTGAGAGTTCTAGTCCTGCCTTAGGCATAAAAGCCACCTGGTGACTTTGGGCCAATCACCAGGAGACTGAGAGTTCTAGTCCTGCCTTAGGCATGAAAGCCACCTGGTGACTTTAGGCCAATCACCAGAAGATGGTGAGTTCTAGTCCTGCCTTAGGCTTGAAAGCCACCTGGTGACTTTGGGCCAATCATCAGGAGACTGGGAGTTCTAGTCCTGCCTTAGGCATGACTTTAGGCCAATCACCAGAAGATGGTGAGTTCTAGTCCTGCCTTAGGCATAAAAGCCACCTGGTGACTTTGGGCCAGTCACCAGGAGACTGAGAGTTCTAGTCCTGCCTTAGGCATGAAAGCCACCTGGTGACTTTGGGCCAGTCACCAGGAGACTGAGAGTTCTCGTCCTGCCTTAGGCATGAAAGCCACCTGGTGACTTTAGGCCAATCACCAGAAGATGGTGAGTTCTAGTCCTGCCTTAGGCTTGAAAGCCACCTGGTGACTTTGGGCCAATCATCAGGAGACTGGGAGTTCTAGTCCTGCCTTAGGCATAAAAGCCACCTGGTGACTTTGAGCCAATCACCAGGAGACTGAGAGTTCTAGTCCTGCCTAAGGCATGAAAGCTGTCTGGGTGACTTTGGGCCAGCCACTCTCTCTCTTGGCCCAGCCCACCTCACCTCATAGGGTTGTTGTTGTTGCATAGAAAATAGCAAGAGGAGTATTAGTTATGTTTGTCAGCTTTTATTATAAAAATAATAATGGCGGAATAGAAATAAATAAATAAAACTGGAGAACCATGTCTTCTCACATCCAGCATGAAAAATGAACATCAGAGATTTGTCCCTAAAGTGGCTACAGATGAAATACCAGATGCAGCGACTGGTTTGGGCCCTTCAGGGAATAAGTCTAAATGTAAACAAACCCGCATTCATCTGCGTGATTTTCCTACTGGAAACACTGATGTCATCTTAATAATGTGCAGGACATGAACACATTTGCTAGACGAAGCTGTTCTCAGAAATAGAACTATTGACCAGATCCCCACAAAGTGTGAAAAATTGTATTTGCCAGGAAATGGTAAATCATAATTCTTAGAACATGACAAGCTGTGGCTAGTTGTGTTGCGTTATGATACAAGAAAGTTGCCCCCACAGAACAGAGACAGATCGACACTAGAAATTCAAAGGGCAGAACTGACCATTTCTGTTCTCTCTTGCATACATTTACCAACTACACCAACTGAATTCAATTTCTGTTTTTTTAAAAAAAAATCTCTCAAATATTATTTAAATAGGGCCAGTTGGTCTAGTGGAGTGGTTCTCAACCTGTGGGTCGGGACCCCATTTGGGGTCGAACGACCATTTCACGGGGGTCGCCAAACAACGCAGTCCGCCATTTTTCCCCCCTTTTTCTTAGCTGTGCTACTCCCTTTTATTCTATTGGCTTTTGAAAGCCAGTAGAATAGACTCTCTTGAATAGAGTCTAATTATATTGGCTTTCAAAAGCCAATAGGAATTGTCCAGGCTGTCTCTGCCCTGCTGAGCTCGCCAAAAGTCCGATTCTGCAAACGGTGCTGCACCAGTTGAGTAGTCCTCGACTTACGACTGGTTGGGGGTTGTGGCATTAAAAAGGTTGAGAACCACTGGTCTAGTGGTTAAGGCACCAGACTAGATACAGGAGACTGTGAGTTCTAGTCCCACCTTAGGCATCAAAGCCAGCTGAGTGACTTTGGGCCAATCACCAGGAGACAGTGAGTTCTAGTCCCACCTTAGGCATGAAAACTGGCTAGGTGTCTTTGGGCCACTCTCTCCCTCTCAGCCCAACTCACCTCACAGCCTTGTTGTAGAGAAAATAGGAGGCAAAAGGTGTGTTGGATATTTTCACTGCCTTGAATTATTTGTAAAGTAATAAAGGCAGGAAACAAACAAACAAATAATACAACCCAACTTGGGTTCTTCAGATACACTGGGACAACAAATATTAGCACTGGCTAGGAATTTCAATCCAAATACATCTGGAGGATAGGATAGGATAGGATAGGATAGGATAGGATAGGATAGGATAGGATAGGATAGGATAGGATTAGGGATGGGGATCGGAATCGGAATCGGAATCGGGATGGGATGGGATGGGATGGGATAGGAATGGGAGGAGGAGATGAAATGAGATGAGATGAGATGAGGGGAGGGGAGGGGAGAGGAGAGGAGAGAAAGAAGAGAAGAGAAGAGAAGAGAAGAGAAGAGAAGAGAAGAGAAAAGAGAAGAGAAGAGAAGAGACGAGACCTTGCTTTAGTTTAAAGCTAATGGCCTTCTCATCCCAGAGATTTAAGTCTGCTAATTTCACAGGGCAAGTGGCAAAAAGTAAAAGGACTAGATTGACTACCGTTATTTTTATGAATTTGTTTACAAGAAATCTTGCATTTTATTCTTTTTATCCCCATAAAGAACAAGGAAGGAAAGAACACAGAAGACAATGTGTTCAAGCACCATGCAACTGTGAGCCTCATTACTGAATCTGACCAATTTTATTTGCAAGTAAGAAAGTAAAACATTAAGCCTTGAATATATAAACCATAAAAGAAAAGCAACCATACAGAAATGCATTGTGTGGGTGAATAACTGCCAAAGAGAAGCTTTGCCTTACATAAGGGGCCAATAGCTTGAGTTCTGCCTATATTCTGTGCAGATGGTTACATCATTAGATGGTGCTAAACTCACAGATCCCCACCGTTCATGAGTCCCACTACCGGTATAAAGGCATTAATACAGGAGTTCTATGGGTGAGAAAAATGGAGAACCAGAGAGGGAACTACATCTCTCTCTTTTTTATACCCTAATATGGCCAAACAATATCAAAGATTCAGCCCTGGTGAATTTTCTCCAGGTCATTAATAGCATAAACCTACTTCCAACGTAGACTACTGTTCTTGAATGTTTCCCATCTTAGAATACCGGGAAACTGGTTTGTCAGTACGCATGAAGACAAATATATGTGTCCCAGGATAAAGCATAAGGACACAACAGCCAATAGCCGGCCATCAACACACCAATCAATCAATAGGAAGCCACACCCAAGCAGGCACCACATCAATACAACTCATAGAGTAGCCCAAAGCACACATTCCAGTAGAGAGAAGTTCCCTGAAGATGGGCTCCAGAATGAGTGTGAAAGTTTGGAAGACTAAACCTCTGGTTTCAGTAACCGGCCTAGATTGGATCCTGGTTTGTCAGTTTTCAGCAGCAATGGTTAGAAGAGAGCTCAGTGGCTGCAAAAAGAGGCTGGTAGGTTATCATGGCTTTGAATTCCAGGGTGCCCCTCCTTTTCTTAAAAATGAGCCATCCAGATTGCTAGATGAGATAGTGCAGTGGTGGCGAACCTATGGCACGGGTGCCAGAAGGGGCACTCACAGCCCTCTCTGTGGGCACACGCGCCGTCACCCCAGTCCTAGGCCTCCAGCTGGGTTTTATAAAATCTTTTTGCTTCAGGCCTCCACTGCCATGTGCAAAAAAAAAAAGTTTCAATCAGTCAATTTCAACTTCTTGCGGGAAAAAAAAGATCTTGCAAAGTTAAAATTGATTGATTGAACTTTTTAGTCCCACCCAGTCTGCCGTTACCATCGCAGCCACGCCCCCCAATTGGCCACACCCAGCCAATGGGCTACACCCACCCGGCACTCGACGATGCATAAGTGGGTTTTGGGGTGCAGTTTGGGCACTCGGTCTCTAAAAGGTTCGCCATCACTGAGATAGTGGCTCACACAAAATATATTTAATTAAAAACTACAAAGATCACGCCCAGTTCAGCATTTTTACCTTTCCTTCTTGGTTCCCAGGCCATTGAGTTGGAGGGTGCGATGACTTGCATTTTCAAATATTCCATTGCCTTTTTTCTTCTCCCTCCGGATGGGGGAATAGGAGGGCTTTCGGAGGCTAACCAGCACATCATTACCAATAACTAATCATTTTAAAGAAAAGCTCTGCCGGTTTTTCTTTTTCTACCATTTCTCAATCAACTGCATGAAAGAGTTGGCACAGGAGAACCTGGGAGAAATTAACATGGGTGCAGTACAATGTCCTTATACCTAATTAGGAAGGAAGGGGGCTAATGTGGGGGGGAGGGTCTTCAAATTTGGCCATTTTGAGACTTGTGGACTTCAACATCCAGAATTCTTCAGCCGACTATGCATCCCTTTCTCTTCCTTTCCTGAAATATATAAATACGGGTGAATCCTTTTATCTGTAGGGATCCCTCCCATTGTTTTCTGGAGAAAATTCCTCCAGGATGCACGGTTAAATCAATCAATCAGAATAGAGCTGGAAGGGATCTTGGAGGTCTTCCAATCCAACCCTCTGCTCAAGCAGGAGATCCTATACCATTTCAGACAAATGCCTGTCTGTTCTTTAAAAAAAAAAAACTCCAGTTATGAAACATTTATAACTTTTGGAGGCAAGCTGTTCCATTGGGTAATTGTCCTCACTGTTAGGAAGTTTCTCCTTAATTCCAGGTTGCTTCTCTCCTTGATTAGGTTCCATCCATGGTTTTTTTTTTCTTGCCTTCTGGTGCTTTGGAGAATAAGTTGGCCCCCTCTTCTTTGTGGCAGCCCCTCAAATACTGGAATATTGCTATCATGTCTCCCCTAGTTTTTCTTTTCTCTAGACCAGGGGTAGGCAACCTTGACTCTTTTATGACTTGTGGACTTCAACTCCCAGAATTCCTGAGCCAGCATGGCTCAGCTTGGAAACATCTCTTTTCCCTCAGCATGGCTGGCTCAGGAATTCTGGGAGTTGAAGTCCACAAGTCATAAAAGAGCCAACGTTGTCTACCCCTGCTCTAGACTCCAGTGAGTCTTGATTATGGGTTTGGAGGTCCTATGTGTGATTCCATATTCCTTCCCTCCAAACAGCTCCTGAATTGCCATTGCAAAACAACATGGCAGCTCCAGGACAAAACATTCTTCTGAAGAGCAGTGGCCAATCCCTGAAACAGGTTTCAGTGCAAACTACAGCCCCCATTGCCCCCAAATTAGGCAGCCTGGGCCATAATTCATGGACCTTAAAAAAGCAGGACGGGAGGAAAATTAACTCATTTACTGTGGTGCTGGAGAAGGCTCCTGCATATTCCTGGGGCAGCAAAAGTGTCTAACAAGCAAGTATTGGAGTGCATAACACCAGACAGATCACTGGAAGGCAAAATCACAAAACTGTATCTGTCAGGTCCCCTTCTGGAGGCCTGCCATTCTGCTGGATGGGGGGGGGGAGAAGGATCTGGAGGGTGGAGCATTCTTTGCTGTAACTGCATGGGAAGGAGGACCATTTTCGGAGGCAAAATGGACTCCCTCTCAGCCTGTTCCAGCCTGATTCCAAGGTCATTGTGCCTTGAGGATGACCCATTATCTGCCTTGCACATCAACGTTCTCAAAACATACTTTTGCTTTGCTTGCATGGGAAGGAGGACCGTTTTCGGAGGCAAGATGGACTCAGCCTGTTCCAGCCTGACTCCAAGGTCACTGCACCTTGAGGATGACCTGTTATCTGCCTTGCACCTCAACATTCTCAAAACAACCTTGCAGCAATGTATTGGTTGCCGGTGGATTGGTTGGGGGGGGTGGTTGGGTTTCGGTAGGGGAAGAATATATTTATGTTTTGTGCGGGGCCATCGGATTCCTCCTGTCTTTACTGCAACCACTGTTTCTCAGTAAAAGTTCTTTTGATGAGCGTATGGAGTCAAGAGTCATGTTTTCCTGAGAGGGCTAGCTGGGGCAGGTCCTTATAATGTCTCTCACTTAGATAAAGGAAACGTTTTAGATATTAAATGTGATTGAATTTAAGAAAATTATAATGGAAAAAAAGGATTTGAATAAGAGTTAAAGGACTAGATGACTAGATGTTTTAAATGGAATGTTTAAAGATTAAACATATTTTTAATTGTGGTTAAAAAGAATAAGAAATTTAGGAAATAAATATATAATAGCTTAGGAGGGATACAGTATATATTTTAAGTAGTATGTTATTTTTTATGTTTCTTTACTCTTGCTCTCCTTTCTTTTCTTTCTTTTCATTGTTTTATCTATTCCTTAAGAAATGTAAAAATGTGAGATGGTTTATATGGAAAAATAAAGTTAAATTTTAAAATGTAATTAATTTTTGAGAAAATCTTAACCAGTAAGAATACCTAGACTTTGGTGGGAGAGACAAATTAAAATAAAGACTGTAACGGGATCTATGATAAGGCAACTAGAATGATTGGATAGAAAAGAAATATTATATTAATGTGATTATTATTTTTAGGAATATTGGGAAAAAATATATATTTAATTGTTATCCATCAGAACAATAAGAATTGTATTAACTCAATGTTTGCAAAAGAGGATATTTTGGGAAAAGAAGAAATCAACTAAAATCATTATGTGGATTATGGATTATAGAAATCAATTGTAAATTATTGTTTTACAAACGTAACCCAGACAACACACTGTTCACCAATTATTAAATGATTTATGTTTTTTTAAAAAATCAATAAAATATATTGCAAAAAAAAGGTCATAAAAAGGGGTGAAAATTCACTTAACATCTGTCTTGTTTTGTAACAGAAATCTGAGGCTCAATTGTGGTCGTAGGTCCGTGACTACTAGTATTGCATCTTAACTACTGTGCCACTTGGCAACTGATTCATATTTATGATGGTTGCAGTGTTCAGGAGTCATGGGATCCCCTTTTATGACCCTCTGACAAGCAAAGTCAATTGGGAAGACAGATTCACTTAACAACCTTGTTACTAACACCTGCAGCGAGTCCCTTAACAACTGCAGCAATAAAAGGTCATAGAATGGGCTAAAATTCACTTAATAATAATAATAGTAAAGTTGGAAGGGACTTTGGAGGTCATCGAGTCCAACCCCCTGCTAGTTCAGTGCAAACTACAGCCCCCATTGCCCCCAAACTACAGCCCCCATTGCCCCCATTGCCCCCGGAAAACTGTATCTGTCAGGTCTCCTTCTGGAGGCCTGCCATTCTGCTGGAGGGGGGAGGAGGAGGATCTGGAGGGCGGAGCATTCTTTGCTGTAATTGCATGGGAAGGAGGACCATTTTCAGAGGCAAGATGGACTCCCTCTCAGCCTGTTCCAGCCTGACTCCAAGGTCGTTGTGCCTTGAGGATGACCCATTATCTGCCTTGCACATCAACATTCTCAAAACATATTTTTGCTTTGCTGTAACCGCATGGGAAGGAGGACCGTTTTTGGAGGCAAGATGGACTCAGGTTGCTTCTCTCCTTAATTAGTTTCCTTCCATTGCTTCTTGTCCTGCCCTCAGGTGCCTTGGAGAACAGCCTGACTCCCTCCTCTTTGTGGTAGCCCCAACAAATTGTCTTGCTTAGCAACAGAAATTGAGGACTACCTGTATTTTCCCTTTCCTACTAGAGCAGAGGTCCCCAACCTTTTGGGCACCAGGGACCGATTCCGTGGAGAAAGGTTTTTCCAGGGACTGGAGAGTGCGTGGTTTTGTGTGCTGCCTGCATCCCGTGGATGGGGCTTTGCTTGTTTGTGCGGACCAGTTGCTGGCATGTCGTGGCCCGGTACTGGTCCACAGACTGGGGGTTGGGGACCCCTGTACGAGAGAACCACCTGTAGGGCAAGATCGGAAGATACGGAGAAACCTGGCCCATAGTCTCGCCAAGCGTCGGACACGACTGAATGGATAACATCCACAACAGCCATAATTTATTCCTGTCAGAAGAAGAGACATCTGTAACCTCCCCAACTCTGGTGATCATTGCACCTGATCCCCTGCAAACAACCGCCAGCTTCATGAAAAGCCTTTGGCGTTTGCCCCGAGTTCATTTGCTGCCTCAGCAAGTAAATTATAGAGTTGCAAAGAGGCAGTGGCACCCAGTGGAAAAAATGCAAATCGTCCCGGCCTCGTGGCAAGATTTATCACCTTCTTCTAAGTGGGATATTTATTATTTAGCCTAACAGAGACCATCAAAAGGAGTCTGCAAAGGCTGGCGGTCCAGCAGCATGAGGGCGATTCGGTGGAGTGCTAGGACTGTAAAAAGCCCAGTGCTGAGGAGATCACTCGTGTGATCAGCTCTGTCATCGCATTAGTGATGAATGCTCCCCAAGGAACCACAATTCAACCCCATTATATTTATGTTTTCTTTCCTTGTTCAGTTTTTGAGCCAACCGGAGCCAGCAGAAGCTGCGTTACAGGGATGAAATACAGAAGCCCATCTGTACTTGCATAGGCTTCACAGGAAACACCTCTACACCTTATCTACAGTTTCTCAGATCATGTATATTTCATACATAAATATTTCTGGCCAGAGAGTTGCAGTTTGCAGGAACAGCAGAAACCATGTTTTGCCCGCTGCATCTCTCTCTCTCTCTCTCTCTCTCTCTCTCTCTCTCTCTCTCTCTCTCTCTCTCTCTCTCTCTCTCTCTCTCTCTCTCTCTCTCTCTCTCTTCTTTTTTTTCTCCTGCATCTTGCATAGATGGTGCTCACCTCATATCATTTTTTAAAATATCTTTTAACTATTTTTAGCTTTGGTTACTGAGAGGCCCTTCCAGCTAGGTGCATCATTGGCAGGGGTGAGTAAATGAAAAAGCATCTGGTTCAGCTGTAGTGACTTTAATTTTCTTTGGGATTCCTTTTCCACTGTTGAAGGAATGGAGTTTCCATCAAAAATCAGCCTGCATGGATAGGCTGGGAGGTTGTCTTTCCCCAGACATCCAAACCTGTTTGTTTTTTTTTTTAAAATGGGTGAAGTCCTTAACCAATGCATCTGAATGAAATTACTGCAAAAATTGTTGCAAGAGAGAGGGAGGGAGAGAGAGGGTGAGGGGAGAGAGGGAGAGGGAGAGAGAAAGAGAGAGAGAGAGAAAGAGAGGGGGAGAGGGAGAGGGGAAAGAGACAGACAGAGGGAGAGGGAGGGAGAGAAAGAAGGAGAGGGGGTGAGGGAGAGGGGGAAAAGGAAAGGGGGAGAGGGAGAAAGTGTGGGAGAGGGGGAAGAGAGAGGGAGAGAGAGAAAGAGGGGGAGAGAGAAGGTGAGGGAGAGAGGGAGAAGGAGGAAGAGAAAGAGGGAGACAAGGAAAGAGGGAGATGAAAGAGGGAGAGAGGGAGGAAGAGAGAGATTGGTTTAGTGGTTAAGGCACCAAGTTAGAAAGTGGGAGATGGTGAGTTCAAGATCCGCCTTAGCCATAAACGCTAGCTGGGAGACCTTGGGCCAGTTACTGTCTCTCAGCCAAACTCATCTCACAGGATTGCAGGTGTGGAAAAAATAGGAGAAAGATGTATTGGGTACATTGGTTGTCTTGAGTTATTTGTGAAAACAATGAAGTGTAATATAGATGGATGGATGGATGGATGGATGGATGGATGGATGGATGGATGGATGGATGGATAGATGGATGGATGGATGGTACAAGACAGGGCTGATGTGGCAGAAAAGTAGAAAACTGAATTTTAGAAGGTTGGGTAAATGTCATCCTGGCAAAATTTCATCTCTGTTGTAGTAGCTAAGAGATTTACTCAATGAATTTGATTAAGACAGCATAAAGAAGGAGGTGAGAAGCCTAGCAATAAGCTTGTGTGTCTTTACTGAATTCTGGACTGTAAAATGGTGGGCGATCATTAGTTTGTAGCAAAGAAATAGAGAGAATTCTTAGGACCAGTGTTTCTCAACCTTGACAACTTGATATTGTGTGGACTTCAACTCTCAGAATTCACCAGCCAGCCTTGTGAGTTTCACGCCTGTATTGACTTACCTTTTGCAACTGTTTATATAGGTAAGTAGGTACTTTAGACAGTTTACAATTGTAGAATAATAATAATAAGCAGCTTCTTGCAATTCAGTCAGTTAATATTCCCTGCACTGCTTCTGTTTAACAAGAATCTTTGATTTCATCAGCCCCACCTCATAGGTGTTTTTAGTGACTTCATAATTGAGAAGTAGGTGGAACTGTCCCAACCTTGAGAATAGACTGGACTGGACTGGACTGGACTGGATTAGAATAGAATAGAATAGAATAGAATAGAATAGAATAGAATAGAATAGAATAGAATAGAATAGAATAGGAATATGGAATAGAATAGAATAGAATAGAATAGAATAGAATAGAATAGAATAGAATAGAATAGAATAGAATAGAATAGAATAGAATAGAATAGAATAGAATAGAATATAGAAACAGACACGAATAGAATAGAATAGGAATAGAATAGAATAGAATATAGAAACAGACATGAATAGAATAGAATAGAATAGAATAGAATAGAATAGAATATAGAAATAGACACAGACAATAGAATAGAATAGAACAGAATATAGAAACAGACACGAATAGAATAGAAAATAATAGAATAGAATATAGAAACAGACACGAATAGAATAGAATAGAAAATAATAGAATAGAATATAGAAACAGACACGAATAGAATAGAATAGAATAGAATAGAACAGAACAGAACAGAACAGAACAGAACAGACTAGACTAGACTAGACTAGACTAGACTAGACTAGACTAGACTAGAATAGAATAGAATAGAATAGAATAGAATAGAATAGAATAGAATAGAATAGAATAGAATAGAATCTTCTGTGCTTATTATTTTTACACAGATGTAGGCTGAAGTTCAGTGGGGAACCTGGGTGCCGACAAAAATGCTTTGCTCAAGAACTCAAGCAGAGGATGAATTTTGTGATTTTATTTTCCTACAGCTTGGAGCATCTTGAAGGAGGTTGCTGAAGAAGCTGCAGGTGTGCAAAATGCATTAAAAATTAGGGCAATTCTTGATGGCTAAATATAGGCATGGAGTGCTCTAATTTAGGGACCTCAGTAAAAGCCAGATGTCAGATTTTATGGTATTGTATATATTTTACTTAAGGGGTTTTTTTGTGTTACTAAACTTAGATAAATGATTCTGGAGGTGTAGGCATGAGAGACTTGTCTACGGATATAGTAGCGATATTAGGACAATTCAATATTCTCTTCAAATGCTTCCACAGTTTGCAATTGAACTGCAACCAGTTTTGGTCAACCACATGACAAAAGCCTTACTAAGGCCACACCTAGAATGCTGCTTCCAGTTTGGGTTACATTACAAAAAAGATGTTGAGACTTTGGAAAAGATGCAGAGAAGAGCAACAAAGATGATTAGGGACTGGAGGCTAAAACATATAAGGAAAGGTTGCTGGAATTGGGTATGTCTAGTTTAACAAAGAGAAGGACGAGGGGGGACATGATAGCAGTCTTCCAATATCTCAGGGGCTGCCCAAAGAAGAGGGAGTCAAGCTATTTTCCAAAGCGCCTGAAGGCAGGACAATCAAGGAGAGAAGCAACTTAGAACTAAGGAAAAACTTCCTGACAGTTAGAACAATTAACCAGTGGAACAACCTGCCTCCAGAAGTGGTGAATGCTCCAACACTGGAAGTCTTTAAGAAGAGATTGGACAGCCATTTGTCCGAAATGGTATAGGGTTTCCTGCCTAAGCAGGGGGTTGGACTAGATGACCTCCAAGGTCCCTTCCAACTTTATTATTATTATTATCGATCATCGCACAGTCAGCCAGATGTTCAGACTGGATTTGGCATTTTGTCTACCTATCGAGTCCTTACCCAGGACCTGGGATAGGCAGATGTGGATGTTTGATGGTATTACAGATATCGTCGCAGGATGGAAGCAGTTCCTAATAAGGCCGCCTTTTGCAATTGACTAATAGCGAATTTGTCAATGCCAATGGTGTTCAAGTGGTGCTCCAGTTGTTTTGGGATTGCACCCAAGGAGCCTATGACTATTGGTACTACCCTTGCTTGCTTTTGCCACAGTCTTTCTATTTCTATTTGTAGGTCTTTGTATTTTGTTATCTTCTCCAGTTCTTTCTCTTCTATTCTGCTGTCTCCAGGCACTGCCACGTCCACTATCCAGACTTTTTTGTCTTTCTTATCGACAATTGTTAAGTCTGGGGTGTTATGTTGCAGGTGCTTGTCTGTTTGAATTCTGAAGTCCCAGAGCAGTTTAATTTTATCATTTTCTATGACTTTCTCTATTTTATGATCCCACCAGTTTTTGCTTACAGGCAAATGATATTTTTTGCAGATCTTCCAATGCACCATTGTTGCTACTTTGTCATGCCGCTGCTTGTAATCAGTTTGTGCAATCTTCTTGCAACAGCTTACCAAGTGGTCCACTGTTTCTTCAGCTTCTTTGCATAGGCGGCACTTACTGTCTGTTGCTGTCTTCTCAATTTTGACTTTGTATGCATTTGTCCTTAAGGCTTGGTCTTGTGCAGCCAGAATTAGTCCCTCGGTCTCTTTCTTCAATTTTCCTGCTCTTAGCCATTGCCAGGTTTTATTATTATCTGCTTTCCCAGCTATTTTTTTCATGTATTGGCCATGTAGTGCTTTGTCTTCCCATGCCTCTATTCTGTTCTTCATTTGGTCTTTCTTGTAGGCCAGTTTGGTCTCTCCAGTAGTTAGTAAGCCTTCCTGATATACTAATTTCAGGGCATCTTCATCATTGTTCTTCAGATATTCTTCCAAAGCCATTTTTTCATTATTATTATTATTATTATTATTATTATTATTATTATTATTATTATTATTATTATTATTATTATTATTATAGGGCCTAGAGACAAAAACATATGAAGAATGGTTGCAGGAATTGGGTATGGCCAGTCTAGAGAAAAGAAGGACTAGGGGTGAGATCAATTAATCAGAATAGAACTGGAAGGGACTTTGGTGGTCTTCTAGTCCAACCCCCTATTCAAGTAGGACACCCTATACCATTTCAGACAAATGATTGTTAGTCTCTTCTTAAAAAGCTCAATTCTGCAACGACCCTGAATGAAGCCATTTGGCTCAGTTTCGGTTGCCACCAGAGTGAGAGGACGGTGGTGGAACTTTTCTGCTGGCTTAAGCAATTCTCTGTCCTGTGGGAACCAAGGTCATTTATGTTTGTTAGACTGGGGGGGGGGGCTAAGCCTTCTGTTAGAAAGCCCACCAAACTAATCTATTGGGAAATGTAGTTGATTGCACAGTACTGGGGTGGGAAGTTTAACTGTGTATACTGTAACTTTTTGGAGGGAACTTTAGTCTTGGTTTCACTTTTGACAGTGCTGATACTTTGTAGCCAATAAACATGTTCATAAAGGAAACATCAAGCTTCAGAGTTCTGTTTTAGCTGGTCTCATCTATCGGAAGCAGAACAAAGCTCCAATGATGGAGCACCCATGATTTCTGAAGGCAAGCTGTTCCACTGATTAATTGTCCACACTGTTAGGAGGTTTCTCCTTAATTCCAGGTTGCTTCTCTCCTTGACTAGTTTCCATCCATTGTTTCTTGTCCTGCCCTCTGGTGCTTTGGAAAATAAGTTGACCCCCTCTTCTTTGTGGCAGCCCCTCAAATACTGGGACGCTGCTATCATGTCTCTCCTCCCCCCCCCCCAATCCTTCTTTTCTCTAGACTGGCCATTCCCAAATCCTGCGACCGTTCTTCATATATTTTAGTCTCCAGGCCTTTAATCATCTTAGTTGCTCTTCTTTGCACTTTTTCCAAAACCTCATTTTTTTTTTTGTAATATGGTGACCAAAACTGGATGCAGTATTCCAGGTGTGGCCTTACTAAGGCTTTATAAAGCAGTACTAATACTTCACGTGATTTTGATTCTATGCCTCTGTTTATACAACCAAGGATTGTATTATCTTTTTTCACTGCTGCCACACAACAGTAGTATTGTAGTGTTTGAGGGGCTGCCACAAAGAAGAGGTGGTCATTTATTTTCCAAAACACCAGAAGGCAAGACAAGAAATATTGGATGGAAACTAATCAAGGAGAGAAGCAACCTGGAATTAAGGAGAAAGTTCCTGACTGTGAGAACAATTAATCAGTGGAATGGCTTGCCTTCAGAAGTTGTGGGTACCTCATCACTGGAGGTTTTTAAGAAGAGACTGGACAGCCCCTTGTCTGAAATAGTTTAGGATCTCCTGCTGGAGTAGGGGGTTGGACTAGAAGACCTTCAAGGTCCCTTTAAGCTCTATTCTGAATGAATGAATGAATGAATGAATGAATGAATGAATGAATGAATAACTTATGCATTTGATGTGGTTTAGAGCAAAAAGCCTATATTTTGTTGGCCATAGGATGTTGCCAAATAGGTCCAATTTGGTGCTGATTGATCATCTCATTATAGCAATGTTTGCTTGTTCTTTGCAGACCACTTTGAGCATTTTGAAGAGTGCCACTGTATGAATATTCCAGGACTCAGTAAGTGGTGGGATTCAAATATGTGAACAACTGGTTCTCTGTGTGGATGCTGCTTCCGGAACTCCATTCTGGGCCTGGGCAACAAAAAATTAGCTACCGGTTCTGCCAAAATGGTGCGAACCGGCTGAATCCCACCACTGGACTCAATGTACCAAGATACTAATTATGCATCAGACCCAGTTTGGTGGGGTGGTTAAGGTGCTGGACTAGAAACTGGGCGAAAGTGAGTTCTAGTTCTGCTTACGTGTGAAAGTCATTTGGGTGACTTTGGGCCAATCTCCAGGAGATTGTGAGTTCTGATCTCACCTTACGCATGATAGTCAGCTGGGTGACTTTGGACCCATCACCAGGAGATTGTGAGTTCTAGTCTTGCATGTCAGTTGGGTGATTTGTGGCCAATCAGCAGGAGATTGTGAGTTTTAGTCCTGCCTTATGCACAAAAGCTGGCTGGATGATTTTTGGCCAGTTACTTTCCCTCAGCAAGAGGTTTGTTGTTAGGGGGAAAAAGAGGAAGAGGAAGGAGTGTCAGATATATTTGCTGCCATATGTTACATATAAAATAATAAAGGTGAGAGGAGACTTGTGGACTTACCATTTATTTTCCCAAAAATGTTTTTGCAGCAATATTTTCTCCTATTTCCCATGGCTATGTTAATAAATATGTTTCTAATATGGAAAGTAAACATGGTTCTCCTGCTTGAGCAGGGGGTTGGACTAGAAGACCTCCAAGGTCTCTTCCAGTTCTACTCTACTCTACTCTACTCCACTCCACTCCACTCCACTCCACTCCACTCCACTCCTCCACTCCACTCCATTCTATATCCTATTGCATCCCATCCCATCCCACCATTATTCTATTCTATTCTATTCTATTCTATTCTATTCTATTCTATTCTATTCTATTCTATTCTATTCTATTCTACTCTACTCTACTCTACTCTATTCTGTATCCCATCCCATTATTCTATTCTATTCTATTCTATTCTATTCTATTCTATTCTATTCTATTCTATTCTATTCTACTATTCTATTCTATTCTATTCTATTCTATTCTATTCTATTCTATTCTATTCTATTCTATTCTACTCTACTCTATTCTATTCTATTCTATTCTATTCTATTCTATTCTATTCTATTCTATTCTATTCTATTCTATTCTGTATCCCATCCCATTATTCTATTCTATTCTATTCTATTCTATTCTATTCTATTCTATTCTATTCTATTCTATTCTATTCTATTCTATTCTACTCTACTCTACTCTACTCTATTCTATATCCCATCCCATTATTCTATTCTATTCTATTCTATCTATTCTATTCTATTCTATTCTATTCTACTCTACTCTATTCTGTATCCCATCCCATTATTCTATTCTATTCTATTCTATTCTATTCTATTCTATTCTATTCTATTCTATTCTATTCTATTCTACTCTATTCTGTATCCCATCCCATTATTCTATTCTATTCTATTCTATTCTATTCTATTCTATTCTATTCTATTCTATTCTATTCTATTCTATTCTATTCTACTCTACTCTACTCTACTCTATTCTATATCCCATCCCATTATTCTATTCTATTCTATTCTATCTATTCTATTCTATTCTATTCTAGTTTTAGCTAAAACTCTTGACTCCCACCTCATTTAGAGAATGGAAGAGTCAGATGTTTTGTTTTGCTACTCCATGGCAGCATTCATGTTGACACAAACATACACACAATCTTTCTCATTCCCTAATAGTGCAGAATTGTACTATGGATATTTTTATATTCAGACAAATGTGAAGGAAATCTGAAGCAGGACAAAGTTGTCTGTATCTACAGGGCAATTTCTTCATAGAAATGTCTCCATTGCTAGGGGTTGTTGAAAGTCTTAAGAATGGGTTATTTAGACCAGTGTTTCTCAATCTCAGCCTACTTTTAAGATATCTGGACTTTAGCTCCCAGAATTCACAGAATTTCTTCACAGGATTGGGAATTCTGGGAGTTGAAGTCCACACATCTTAAAATTGCCAAGGTTGAAAAACGCTGTTGTAGGATGTTTCTGGCGATGCAGTTAATTATCTTCTCTTCAGAAATGAGTTATTTCTCAATTCCAAGTTCCATCCCAAAGACCAAGGATTCACTACACAGATCTGGCCGTGGCTGGGGATCAAATTACAGATTTACACTGTATCCTTAGAGCTGAACAGAGACCCGAAGTTAAGATCCGTATTGGTATTCCAATGGATTGGTGTTATACCAACAGCATTTGTAGCTTGTGATACTTATATGGATTTACAATAAAGTTAAGAAAAGATGACACTCCGTTTACTTTTCCCAATCATTATAACATGAGAAAGCGAGTGATTTTCTTTAAGCCATTAACATAACATCAATGCTTATTACAGCCAAACGGAGCTGGATGCCTTTTGCCAAGATTCATTTAATGAAGAGCATAAAGCTGGTGGCTGGGAAGATGTTTGCTTGAGCTGCATCATCGCTCGGTAACTCATTAATTCAATGGCCTGAGGTAAGGGTGGATCTTAAACCAGCCCAAGATATTTTGAAACAGATTTTATTCCTGGGCAATTAGAACAGTGGTTCTCAACCTGTGGGTCGGGACCCCATTTGGGGTCGAATGACCATTTCACAGGGGTCAGCAAACAACGCAGTCCACCATTTTTTCCCCCTTTTCCTTAGCTGTGCTACTCCCTTTTATTCTATTGGCTTTTGAAAGCCAATAGAATAGACTCTCTTGAATAGAGTCTAATTCTATTGGCTTTCAAAAGCCAATAGGAATTGTCCAGGCTGTCTCTGCCCTGCTGAGCCCGCCAAAAGTCCCATTCTGCAAACGGTGCTGCACCAGTTGAGTAATCCTCGACTTACGACCGGTTGGGGGTCACGGCATTAAAAAGGTTGAGAACCACTGAATTAGAAAAACATGGATACGGCAAAGATCCATCTATCCCAGGACTGTGATTTAATGGAAGATAAGGAGTGGCTTATGGAAGCTTCAAGCAAACCAGCAAATATATAGAATAATAGAGTTGGAACAGACCTCGGAGGTCATCCAGTCCTACCCCCTGCTGGAGCAGGAGACCCTGTATCATTTCAGACAAATGATTGTCCAGTCTCTTTTTGAAAGCCTTCAGTGATGGAGCACCCACACCATCTGAAAGCAAGCTGTTCTATTGGTTGATTGTTCTCTCTGTCAGGAAATTTCTCCTTAGTTCTAGATGGCTTCTCTCCTTGGTTAGATTCCAACCATTGTTTCTTGTCTTACTTTTTGGTGCTTTGGAAAGTAGTCTGTAGGAGGCCCTCAAATAATGGAAGACTGTTATCATGTCACCCCTAGTCCTTCTTTTCATTAGACTAGACATACCCAATTCCAGCAACTGTTCTTCATGTTTTAGCCTCTGGCCCCAATCATCTTTGTTGCTCTTTCCAGAATCTCAACATTTTTTGTCTGTGTATGGTGGTGAACAGAATTGGATGCAGTGTGGTCTTACTAAGTTTTTGTAAAGCGGTACTAGAACTTCATGTGATCTTGATTCTATCTCTCTATTAATGCAGCCTAGGATTGCCATGACTTGCTGCTAGGCTAGCAACTGTTAATCACCAATCTTTGTTAACTGGAATAATTTTTTTATTGATTTTAAAGACAATGATGTCAGGAGAACAGTGAGCGTAGAGATTCCCTGGTGGTGCAGTGGTCAGAATGCAGCATTCCAGGCAAACTCTGCCCACAGCCTGGAGTTCGATCCTGATGGGGTTCATGGTTGACTCAGCCGTCCATCCTTCCGAGGTCGGTAAAATGAGGACCCAAATTGTTGCGGGTAATATGCAAATAATGCTTTGACTTTTACACTATCCAGAGAGTGATGTAAAATGCTATGAGGCAGTATATAAGCCTAAATGTTAAATGTTATTGCTATTCCCCCCCCTTTTTTTAAAAAAATCTAAATATCCAAGAAATGGAAACTGATTGGTTGAGTTAGATAATTCAAAGCCTGGATTTAATTTTTAGTGTAAAAGTGAATGGGGCTCAAAGTCTGTTCATTTTTCTATATTTCTCTTTCTGTGTGTGTATGTTAAAATCTTGGTCACCTGTTTCCCAAATGTTCTTTATTTCAGTGAAGTTTTTCTTTTTGTTTAGTTTTGGTGAGATGAGTTTGTATGCCCCCCCCCCTTTTTAAAATAATTTAAATAATTCAAAGCTTTAATTTTTACTGTAAAAAGTGAATGGAATCTGTACATCTCTCTCTCTCTCTCTCTCTCTCTCTCTCTCGCTCCCCGTTTCTCTGTGTGTATTAAAATCTTGGCTACTTGTCCCCCAAATATCCTTTGTTTCAAAGGTGTTTTTCTTTTTGTTTCATTTTGGTGAGATCAAACACAGCCATGTTATTCTGCAGCTAAAAATCGGGAACGTAAAAACCTTGATTTACCTGCTGCAAGGTAAATTCCTTGCAGATCCAAAGAATGGTCCAAATGAATACCCATGATTACAATTTTGGGCAATGTGTTTTCTCTGTGCATGCTGTGAAGATAGATTTTTTTTGCGTGCATAATCTACTGACAATCCAGTTAATTATTGCATGCTTTGTGGAAGTAGAAACCTTTTTTTTTTTGTCCATAAAATAGACTTTCCTGTTAAATAATTACTTTTTGTCCCGCAACTAAAACTTTCTAAACCCAACAGGCTCTGGAGATTGGAATCTGTTTATAACAGCTCCTTTGTATAGTATTTTTAGCTCCATCAGTTCTACAATGTTGGAGATTCCAAGTGTAGATTCCAAGTGTATTTTAAATTGTCTCCTTTCCAGCATGATGTTTGTACATTTTGTGATACTGCCACAAAAGTTCATTTAATAGAAAACAATAATAATTGAGAACATCCTACCCTTATTCAAGTATTTTTTTCTGTAAATTTTACCCTGCCAATTTAGGCCTTATCAGCTTTTGTGTAAAGTTTGCATTTAAGTTTTTTTTATTATTATTTTGCATCTCGTGGAACTTCTGCAGAACCTCTTTGGTGGAACTGCTGCTCTCAAAGCAAAGGGCCTTATTGTTTTTTGTTTTCTTTCTTTCTTTCTTTCTTTCTTTCTTTCTTTCTTTCTTTCTTTCTTTCCTTCCTTCCTTCCTTTCCTTTTTTTTTTTAAAAAAAAACCAGTTTGCAGAAAAGGGAGCACTGCATGAAAGTGTTTCTTTATTAATCACTCCAACAGACACAGGCAACAAAGCAAAGCACTCTTTGGAGAAGAGCTTCATAGAAACTTGCAAGCTTCTATGGTGAAAATATACAGTTCCAAATTACCGCTCAGATCAATAAGAGTAGAAAGATGGAGATTATCAATCTCTGAGTACCGAGAATTGACTGGCAAGCACATAATGACTTTGGGCCCAGCCCACCAGTTTAGAGCTGGGGTGATAGATCTCCAGGTGTCAATCATCATAATTTCTTTATCGACAATGTCCAGGGGGGCTATTTGTCTTCCCGAAGTCTTGGTCCACTTGGAGCATTTATCCTTCAGAGCCGTCTCTGAGAGTGTGATCAATGCACAGCTACAGCTGGTTGAAGGGGACCAAATCCATTGATCATTTGATTTGGTTCCATTTTACCAGCTTTAGCAAAGCATTCTAGGCCTTGTCACCGTTTGCAGAAGGCTACAGAGGAGAGCAAAAAAGCCCCGGGGGTGGCCCCATATCCATTCCAGAAGGCTATTTTCCAGCAACCAAGGTTGTGGATCTGCTGATGGGTCAAACTCATCAGAAGTCAAGGCAGTCCCATGCATAAAGATGAAGGCAAACAAATAGGGGTGGGTGAGGGGAAACAGGTCTCCTATAGTTAGGTATGGCATACATCGAATATATAAAAACATATCGGTGAAATATATGTTGAGGACAGTGTCAATCTAGACCAGGGGTAGGCAACCTTGGCTCTTTTATGACTCGTGGACTTCAACTCCCAGAATTCCTGAGCCAGCCATGCTGAGGGGAAAGGGAGAGGTTTCCAAGCTGAGCCATGCTGGCTCAGGAATTCTGGGAGTTGAAGTCCATGAGTCATAAAAGAGCCAAGGTTGTCTACCCCTGATCTAGAACATGGGATGGTCCCATTACATAACATTCCGTTGATTGTTCAGCTGTTATTAGTTACCGTAATTCCAGTTCTACCCTGTAAACTTAAAATCTTTTGTGTAACTCAGATGCTACTTTAAGAGTCTTCTCCCCCAGTTCCCATTTAGCTACAACGGTATAAGATGTTCCAGCAAAATTCCATTATATTTATTAATAAGACTGAAATGCCAACAATGATTTAGAACCAACCTATCTTTGTAGGCACCTAATTCTCTAATATTTCAGAAACCAACGGAACAATATTACTAGAAGGTAGTTTTGCTTGAGGTCATTTCAAAATATTTATGTGTTTGTAGGCAAGATGGACAAATGTATCAGTTCTGTGTTCTTCAGTTTCTTATTTGATAGAGTACATGTAATGGTTTATTCGCATTTTCACATAAGTTTGCAGGTTGGGAGAGAAAAAGAATATAGTACTCATACATTATTTCATGGACATTTCTCCTCAAATTGACATTTTTGTAATCTGTTCCAGATTTTAGTAGATGTGTATGTTCTCTTTTGCATACAGCATAAATTAGACATCTCTACATACAATGTTAGATGCAACAAATATCTCATGATCTATATTTGTGGTGTTTGACTTCATCTGATAACGAGAAAATAGTAATGTTTAAATGTAAAAAGGAAATTAGAAAATAGAGCACAAAAGGAAAAATCGAAGTAGAAATTGTCTGACTTAACTATGGGGAGTAGATAATAGAGGTGACCCATGCAAAGTGCTTTGAATCTAAATTCATGTTTGTCTGGTCATAGGTTAAACATTCAACCCATAATCAGTAATGATTATTGTGATTATGAAGATATGAGTATGTGATACAATCGTGATCTGATGCTGTAATCATTATGAAATGCTTTCTCCACTGAACCTTGGATAATGATAGCAGTTCCAACTTTAGTAGTTCTTACTTGATTTAAATGTTGCCAGACGAATTATTTATAAAATTACACTCACATTTTAACTGAATATTTGCGATAGGTGGTAGCTTGTCTTCTACTGATCTAGTAAGATAAAGGAGAATAATGATAGGAAGGAAGGAAGGAAGGAAGGAAGGAAGGAAGGAAGGAAGGAAGGAAGGAAGGAAGGAAGGAAGGAAGGAAGATTTTTATGAGGAAGAAAGAGACGGAGAAAGATTTTTATGAAAAAGGGAGGGAAGGGAGAGGGAGGGAGGGAGGGAGGGAGGAAGGAAGGAAGGAAGGAAAGAAGGAAGGAAGGAAGAAAGGAAGGAGGGAGGGAGGGAGGGAAGAAGGTAGGAAGGAAGGAAGGAAGGAAGGAAGATTTTTATGAGGAAGAAAGGAACGGAGGAAGATTTTTATAAAGAAGGGAGGGAAGGCAGAGGGAGGGAGGGAGGAAGGAAGGAAAGAAGGAAGGAAGGAAGAAAGGAAGGAATGAGGAAGGAAGGAAGGAAGGAAGGAAGGAAGGAAGGAAGGAAGGAAGGAAGGAAGGAAGGAAGATTTTTATGAGGAAGAAAGGAACGGAGAAAGATTTTTATGAAGAAGGGAGGGAAGGCAGAGGGAGGGAGGGAGGAAGGAAGGAAGATAGGAAGGAGGGAGTGAGGTAGGAAGGAAGGAAGGAAGGAAGGAAGGAAGGAAGGAAGGAAGGAAGGAAGGAAGGAAGGAAGGAAGGAAGATTTTTATGAGGAAGAAAGGAACGGAGAAAGATTTTTATGAAGAAGGGAGGGAAGGCAGAGGGAGGGAGGGAGGGAGGAAGGAAGGAAGATAGGAAGGAGGGAGTGAGGTAGGAAGGAAGGAAGGAAGGAAGGAAGGAAGGAAGGAAGGAAGGAAGGAAGGAAGGAAGGAAGATTTTTATGAAGAGAGGAATGGAGAAAGATTTTTATGAAGAAGGGAGGGAAGGGAGAGGGAGGGAGGGAGGGAGGGAAGAAGGAAGGAAGGAAATCAGCTGAATCTAGACTTCAAACTCTTCCTTTCTCTGTTTGTATCTCCAAGGGAAATGAGAAGAAATCAAGATGTGATTAATCATATATAAATCACAAATGTTTAAAAGGCAAGATACACGAGCTGCCCTAAGCATAATATGATACATAGCACATTACTCAGTTCAAGCTTCTGAAACTGCAGCCATGGCAGATTTCTATTGTCTTTTATTCCTGGCTACTTCAAGTAATCTTCTGTCTGCTTAGTTAAACCCCATGACTGAAGTCAACGCTTCCATCATCTCTTCCATATCCTCTCCCCCACACTATAGCAGAAAAAAGCAAAACCCGTATCTCATTATTTCTGTCATGATGTTCAATTAAAATCAGACTTAGTTTAGTACTGTCAACTACCTTTTGCAAAGCTAGGGTGATGGGATAGTTAGGAAATCAAGCACAGGAATTTAATAGTACAACATAATATAACCAGAAGGTATGTTCCTGATGATAGTTGGATAGAACATAGTAGATTCATAGGGCTGGAAGAGACTCAAAGGTCTTCTAGTCCAACCACTTGCTTAAGGCAGGGGATCTTATAACATCCCAGTAAAAATGTTTGTCCAGTCTAAACCACCAGTGATGGGGCAGCCAAAACTCCAGGATCAAACTATTCCACTGATTAATCATTCTCCCAGCGAGGAAATTTCACCTTACTTCTAGTCTGGATTTCTCTTTAATAAACTTCCACCAATTATTTCTTGTCCTGGCCCCTGGTGCTTTGGAGAATAAGTCAATCCTCTCTTTTCTGTAACAGGCCCTCAAATACTGGATAGATTTGAATACAATAGCAGCAATAGCAATAATACTTAGACTTATATCACATGTCTAATGTGGTGCTCTGGTGGCGCAGTGGTTAGAATGCAGTATTGCAGGTTAATTCTGCTGACTGCCAAGGGTTCAATCTTCACCGGCTCAAGGTTGACTCAGCTTTCCATCCTTCCAAGGTCGGTAAAATGAGGACCTAGATTTTGGGGGGGCAATATGCTAACTCTGTAAACTGCTTAGAGAGGGTTGTAAAGCACTGTGAAGCGGTACATAAGTCTAAGTGTTATTGCTATATACCGCTTCACGCTGCTTTACAGCCCTCTCTAAGCGGTTTACAGAGTCAGCCTACTGCCTCCAACAATCTGGATCCTCATTTAACTGACCTGGGAAGGATGGAAGGCTGAGTCAACCTTGAGCTGGACAGGATCGAACTCCTGGCAGTAAGCAGAGTCAGCATTCAATTCTGCATTCCAACCACTGCGCCGCTACCATACAACTCAGCTTGGTATTCCTCAAATGTGAATATGTTAGTTATGGGTTCAGGAAGCAGCAGCCCAAAAACAGTGCGGGACAATAAATTGGGAAGAATTGCTGTGAAATAAGGTCAGAATGTGCTTTGTACCCTCCATTCATATTATTTCTGATTATAAAGGCTACTCCTTATGCCCAAAATCATCTTCTAGAGCAGAGGTCCACAACCCCCTGTCCATGGACAAGCACTGGGCTGTGGCATGCCAGAAACCAGTCTGCGCAAACAAGCAAAAGCCCATCTGTGAGATGCAGACAGCACATGAAACCACGCCCCCTCCGGTCCGTGGAAAAACCTCTCTCCATGGAACTGGTCCTGGTGCCCCAACGGTTGAGAGCTGCTGTTCTAGAGCTTAACCATTCTTTGACTGCAATGAATTCTCTCTATGTAAAATGGGTTGAAATCCTATGAGAATGAAGGAAGGAGAATATGAAATAGAGGGAGATGCCACCTCCCAAACATGCTGGATTTTATGCTGAGAGGAACACAGTTTAAGTACCACAGAGCTAAAAAAAACACCTTCCTTTTTTATTGGGGTGCTGTTGGGGTAAGAAGGCAGCAGGAAAGTTATATCTTGAAGGATCCAATGTGGATCGGTCACCGGCACCCGAGATTTTGTCTTCCGAGCTTTCAGACTCATGATGAAGCCCATCCTCAAGGAACTTCTCTTTGGCCAAGTGTGTGCTGTTCTGTGTGTGGTATTTATATGGTGCCTGTTGTACGTGGCTTTTAGATGCTGGTTGGGGTGTGTTGACGGTTGGCTGTCCTTTGCTTGTGCTGCCCAGCTCTTGCCGTCTAAGTTATGCTTAGAAACTTAGAAGCAAAGGACAGCCAACGACTTAAAAGCCAACCATCAACACACCCCAATCAGCATCTAAACAGCCACATACAACAGACACCATATAAATATCACACACAGAACAGCACATGTTCCACTAGAGAGAAGTTCTCTGAGGATGGGCTCCTGCATGAATCTGAAAGCTCGGAAGACTAAGCCATTGGTCCCGGTGACCAACCAAGATTGGATCTGAGACATGTATATTTGCCTTCATTTGTGAGGTTATATCTTATATCTTTATAGGTAGTCCTCGATTTGTGAACGCAAAATTTCTGTTGCTAAGCAAGGCAATTGTTAAGTGACTTCTGCCCCATTTTATGACCGATTTTGCCCCAGTTCTTAAGCAAATCACTGCAGTTTTTAAGTGAGTCATGCTGTCATTAAGTGAACCTGGTTTTCCCCCATGGCTTGTCTTGTTAACCTTGGAAAGGTTAGAAATCGTGATCACATGATCCCAGGACACTGCAACTGTCATAAATACATGCCAGTTGCCAAGTGCCTGAATTCTGATCACATGACTGTGGGGATGCTGCAAGTGTGAGGATCTGGACAGACTTGAACACTGGGCGCTATCTAACAAAATGAAATTCAATGGTGAAAAAAGTAAGGTTCTACATTTAGGCAAGAAAAACCAAATGTACAGGTATAGTATAGGGGGTACCTTGCTTAATAGTAGTAACTGTGAGAGGGACCTCGGAGTCCTAGTGGACAATCATTTAAATATGAGCCAGTGTGTGCTGCCAAAAAGGCCAACACAGTGCTAGGCTGCATTAACAGAGGGATAGAATCAAGAGGCCACACTTGGAATACTGCATCCAGTTTTGGTCACCACGATATAAAAAAAAGATGTTGAGACTCTAGAAAGAGCACAGAGAAGAGCAACAAAGATGATTAGGGGACTGGAGGCTAAAGCATATAAGGAACAGCTGCTGGAATTGGGTATGTCTAGTTTAAGGAAGAGAAGGACAAGGGGGGACATGATAGCAGTGTTCCAATATCTCAGGGGCTGCCCCAAAGAAGAGGGAGTCAAGCCATTCTCTAAGGCACCTGAGGGCAGGACCAGAAGCATCAGATGGAAACTAATCAAGGAGAGAAGCAACCTAGAACTAAGGAGAAACTTCCTGACAGTTAGAACAATTAACCTGTAGAACAACCTGCCTCCAGAAGTGGTGAATGCTCCAACACTGGAAGTTTTTAAGAAGAGACTGGACAGCCATTTGTCTGAAATGGTATAGGGTTTCCTGCCTGAGCAGGGGGTTGGACTAGATGACCTCCAAGGTCCTTTCCAACTTTATTATTATTAATAATAAAAAGGTCTAAATCGACCCTAAAATTAATTCAGTGCTCATGGATACACAGAGAGACATGTTCTGCCCCCATGACAATGAAGGGACTGCTTCTAGCAGTCTCCAAATATCTCCAAATTCTCTACACACTGCCCAATCTTTGGAGGAGAAATTTCTTTAACTGCGTGTCCACTCCTTGTCCTCCTTAAATGAGTTGCATTTCTGAACCACTAAAGCTTGACACCAGTTATAAAGGTTGCAATGCAAAATAGGTTGATTTATTATCATTTTAAACTCAAACTACAGAAAAGCCGCAACACCCAAGATATACATATTAAATATGAACTGGAGTTATTCTAATGGGCTGTTGGGATTTTGCTGGCTGGCTAAGTTTCCGTTTTAGTTTTCATGTAAGCGCCGAGTGGGGAAAAAAAAGGAATATAACCTTTCTCGCTTCAAACTTAAGGCTTTCAAGAAAACTTTAGTGGTTAAGAAAGGATATAAGTCCTCAACTTACAACCATTCATTTAGCACAGTGTTTCTCAACCTTGACAATTTTAAGGCATGTGGACTTCAACTCCCAGAATTCCACAGCCAGCATTGCTGGCTGTGGAATTCTGGGAGTTGAAGTCCACATGCCTTAAAATTGTCAAGGTTGAGAAACACTGATTTAGCATCCTTTTGAAGTTACAGTGACACTGAAAAAAATTGACTTATGGTCGTTTTTCACACTTACTACCATTGCAACATCCCCATGGTCAAGTGATCAAAATTCAGATGCTTGGCAACTGGCATGCACTTATGACAGTTGCAGGGTCCTTTTGTCACCTTCTCATAAGCAAAGTCAATGGGGAAGCCGGATTCACTTAACAATTGTGTTACTTAGCAACTGTAGTGATTCCATTTAACAATTGTGGCAAAAAAAGGGCATAACATGGGGCAAAACACACTAAACAAGTGTTTTGCTTAGCCACAGAAATTTTGGGCTCAACTGTGGTCGTAAATCAAGGACTACCTGTATTTTCCCTTTCCTACTAGAGAAGTTTCCTCAAGACATTTTGTCTACATCAGGTGAGGAAAAGTGGCTGCTGAAAGACTGCAGAAGAAAGCTTTCTCCTATTCATTTTTAAGAAGAGACTGGACAGCCATTTGTCTGAAATGATATAGGGTTTCCTGCCTGAGCAAGGGGTTGGACTAGATGACCTCCAAGGTCTCTTCCAACTTTATTATTATTGTTATTGTCATTATTATTATTATTACTATTTCTCCTGTATAAATTAGTGTCACTTTTGATGCCAATTTGTCATGGAAAAGCAGCTGTTTTATTTCTTATTTATTTATTAAATTTATTGTCCATCTCATTGACAGCACAGCATAAGGGTTAGGGATGGATAAATTGATGATATATGTTTCCCCTCCCCCCAAGCATCCAACTTCTGTGACTCTGTCAGACGTGAGGTATATTTATTAAAATTTCACATGAAAATGTCTGTTTATTTCGGTGCATAATATTACAGACATAAGAAGTTTTTGCTTAGCAGTTTTCCTACCATATTGCTATTTTTCACATATTTTCCCTGGTACTTTTTTTTTCCCCAAGCAATATACGGTATTTGGAACATTGTTTTTGTAAGGAGATGCTTTTTTATATTGACTTTTTTTTCCAAGTTATTATTATGAAGCAGCATTGCAAACTTCAGAGCATTTCAAATGACAAGATTGTTTGCCTCAGTGGTTCTCAACCTTTTTAATGCCGCAACCCCCCAACCGGTCGTAAGACAAGGACTACTCAACCGGTCATAAGTCGAGGACTACTCAACTGGTGCAGCACCGTTTGCAGAATGGGACTTTTGGCGGGCTCAGCAGGGCAGAGACAGCTGGACAATTCCTATTGGCTTTTGAAAGCCAATAGAATTAGACTCTATTCAAGAGAGTCTATTCTATTGGCTTTCAAAAGCCAATAGAATAAAAGGGAGTAGCACAGCTAAGGAAAAGGGGGAAAAAATGGCAGACTGTGTTGTTTGGCGACCCCCGTGAAATGGTCGTTCGACCCCAAATGGGGTCCCGACCCACAGGTTGAGAACCACTGCATTAGCTGAAAATGCAGAAACAGAAGAGTTCCTATTTAAAAGCAAACTAAATTAATTCCCCGCTGATTCACCTGCGCTGTCCATCCTTCACTGGGTGTCCTAGGACCCTATTTAAGTACACCTGAAGCTATTTTGGCAAGGTATTTTTATTTTATTTAACCTGGCAGTCAAACATAAACTGGCTTCTTCTGAAATCTGTAGTTCCTGCTTATCTAGGGAGATCTTGCATCATTCTATGCCAGTCATACTGTAGGAGAAGAAAATATACTGTATTATCTTAGCTGTTTGGTTTCTTTGCTAAGACCAATATAACAACATCTATTTTGAACAGAGAGGAAAAACTTGGCTGGTTCCAAGTACCTCATTGGAAATCTATAAAGAGCTTGATGAGAGCATCTGATGTGCACATTGTGGCTCTATGCCGTCAGCATAATTTGCACACTGTTTTCATAAACATAGCGGCATGCCAAGCTTTAGTTTAGGGAACACATTATGCTTAAGCTACCGAATTTTGCAGTTACCACTCTCTAACGGAAAAGCTTCTCTCTGGATAACGAAGTTAAATCTTTGAAGACTTTTCCTATTCTGCGGATTGCAAATGCTCACGTTTCTTAGGAAAATGGAGAGAAATGTTAAGAAACACTTCCATGGGATTGCTGCTGGCTTCCAGGAGTTAATATGCAACGCACGTTTTCATTATTTCTTATCTCTGTTACATTATTACAGAAAAACTTCCTGACAGTTAGAACAATTAACCAGTGGAACAACCTGCCTCCAGAAGCGATGAATGCTCCAACACTGGAAGTTTTAAGAAGAGACTGGACAGCCATTTGTCCGAAATGGTATAGGGTTTCCTGCCTGAGCAGGGGGTTGGACTAGATGATCTCCAAGGTCCCTTCCAACATTATTATTATTATTGTTGTTGTTGTTATTATTATTATTAATCATTGCACAGTCAACCAGATGTTCAGACTGGATTTGGCATTTTTGTCTACCTATCAAGTCCTTACCAGGGACCTGGGATAATGATGATGATGATGATGATCATCATCATCATCATAATTATCATCATCCTCGATTTAGACCACAATTGGGATCAGAATTTGCATTGCTAAACAAAGCAGTTGTTAATCAAGTTACACTTGATTTTACAAGCCTTTTTTTGCCAGAGCTGTTGTGAATTACTGCACTTGTTAAGTTAGTCACACAGTCATTAAGCGAATTCAGCTTCCCCCACTGACTTCGCTTGTTGGAAGCCAGCTGGATAGATCACCAAAGGGTGATCATGTGACCCCAGGATGCTGCAACAGTCGTAAATACATGCTGGTTGCCAAGCACTCAAATTTTGACCACCGTGATGGTCATATGTGCTAGGACCAGCCCTAAGTCACTTTTCTCAGTGCCATTTACTTTAAATTGTAACTTTAAATTGTGGCTAGGAATTGTTTATAAGCCATGGACTACCTGCCTTTCTACTGTTGTATAATGTGAACTGGACCTAGCTTATATTTTAGGATTTTTAAAAATGCATACTATCACCTTACTTACAAAAAAAGAGAGATCTTATTGGCCCGCTACACAAATGTAATTGATTAAAATCAGTGTAACTATTTTGGTTGGAACTTCTAGGACAGGGGTCTTCAAACTTGGCCCTTTTATGACTTGTGGACTTCAACTCCCAGAAGTCCTCAGCCAGCATGCTGCCTGGCTGAGGAATTCTGGGAGTTGAAGTCCACAAGTCATAAAAGGGCCAAGTTTGAAGACCCCTGTTCTAGGAGAATGTTAGAAACCAAATACTTTGATAGCAAAAATTTGCTTTACAGTTAGGAATTTGCAGTCCTCGATGTCCTTATTCATAAATAAACCTCCTTGAGTAGCCTGGACACAAACACTGTAATTTTTAATGGGACAGAATGGAAAAAATAATCTGCCGTGTGCCAGGACAACAACTAGATAGAGTATGATTGATTTGAATTGCATTTAAATGTAAATAAAATCGAATGACATGAAAAATTTAGTTTTTGTCCAGGCTGAAGCCACTATTAATGATAGCTCTGAGTCTTTTAACTCAGAAGCCAAAGATGACCCTTGACTCAAGACAAAAACGTGCATTTTAGTTCTCTGAATTTTTCATTATTTCTGTATTGCAGTGATTCTCATGATACCATTCCTGGCACAAGGTGATTCATTTTCCTTTTGCTCCTTAGTTTAGACCACAAAAGGACTGTATCTTCCTTTCTTTTGTCTTAAAGAATCCCAAATTGTTATCCCAAATCCCACCATATCGCTATTGCCAATAAAGCCATATCCCACCACATGATAAAATAAAAGAACATTGAGCCAATCTAGGCAGTATTCTACTTCCAACTGTTCTTTCAACGCTGCTAACATTGAATGTTCTTGCCTTGACAACATATGACGATGCAGCCTTTTTCTTTCTTTTGCTTTATTCTTAGAATTAGATGATGCTGGGGGAGGAGCAGGAATGTGATGGGAGTTAGTTAGACATAACAATATTGTACTAGTGCAGTGGTGGCAAACCTATGGCACGGGTGCCAGAGGGGGCACTCAGAGCCCTCTCTGTGGGCACGCACACCGTCGCCCCAGTCCTAGGCCTTCAGCTGGATTTTATAAAACCTTTTCGCTTTAGGCCTCCGCCGCCATGTGCAAAAAAAAAAAAAGGTTCAATCAGTCAATTTCAACTTCTCGCGGGAAAAAAAAAGATCTTGCAAAGTTGGAATTGATTGATTGAACTTTTTAGTCCCACCCAGTCTGCCGTTGCCACCGCAGCCATGCCCACCCAATGGGCCACGCCCACCCAATGGGCCACACCCAGCCAATGGGCCACACCCACCCGGCACTCGACGATGCATAAGTGGGTTTTGGGTTGCAGTTTGGGCAGTCTCTAAAAGGTTCGCCATCACTGTACTAGTGTGTGAATTCAGAGCTTGAAATAAGAAATGATAAGAATTGGCGGGTTGGAGAACAGGAGGGAAAGCCTGTATTTCAAACTAATTGGAGAATGTGATTTATGACTGTTAATTAGAGGAGGGAATTGTGTTTGATACTATGTGCTAAAGGGAGGGGAATCCAGATTTTGGCTTCGAGGGAAGCTATGCTACTCCAATAAAGATTCTTTAAGATAAACAATGCCTCAAAGTTCTTTGAAGAGTTTCATCTGTCGGAACCATGACTGTTCAAAGTTACAATGGCACTGAAACAAGGGACTTATGATTGTTTTTCACACTTACGACCATTGCAGCATCCCCATGGTCCTTTGATCAGCATTAGGGTGCTTGGCAACTAATTATATTTATGTGTGTCCCTTGATTACCTTTTGCGAACCTCTGACACCCAAAGTCAATCGGGAAGCCAGATCCACAACCATTGTCTTCCTAACTTAACAACTGCAGTGATTCGCTTAAAAACTGTGGCAAAAGGTTGTAAAATGGGACAAAGCTCACTTAACAACTATCTTGCTTAGCAATGGAAAATTTGGGCTCAAGTGTGTGGTCATAAGTAGGGGACAATTTGTATCTCCAAATTCCCTGTGTAGCCCAAGTTCTTCCTCATTCTGCTCACAAAGGGGGGAATTGCAACCATGCCTTGTGTCTTCTCTCTTTTTATCCCTGAGTCATATTCTTTCCATCAGTAAGGGAGGATGGTCTCTCTCAGCAATGGAAAATTTGATCTCAATGTGGTCATAATTCAAGGACAGCCTCTAATGTCAGCAGGGAGGCCTGCTCACTATAACTTATTCCAGGGATGAGTAGCAAGAGCACTTAGACCAGTGTTTCTAAACCTTGACAATTTTAAGGCATGTGGATTTCAACTCCCAGAATTCCACAGCCAGTAATGCTGGCTGTGGAATTCTGGGAGTTGAAGTCCACATGCCTTAAAATTGTCAAGGTTGAGAAACACTGACTTAGACATATTAACAATTTCATAGAGGTTTAACATGTCAGTCTATTGCCCCCCCCCCAACAATCTGGGTCATTTTACCGAAGGCTGAGTCAACTTTGAGCCCGTCAGGATTGAACTCTTGGCTGTGGACAGAGTTTGCCTGCAATCTAACCATTGCCACCACGGTTCTTGATCTAGTTTGGTCTAATGGTTAAGGCACCAGGCTAGAAACCAGGAATTGGTGAATTCCAGTCCTGCCTTAGTCATGAAAGCCAACTGGGTGATTTTGGACCAATCACCAGGAAACGGTGAGTTATAGTTCTGCCTTAGGTATGAAAGCCAGGTGAGTTATAGTTCTGCCTTAGGTATGAAAGCCAGCTGGATGACTTTGGACCAGTTCCTTTGGACTAGAAAGGGAGAGATTGTAAAACCTTCAAGTGTGGTCACCCCAAATACACAGTGACCCACATTTCAGGCAATTCTGATATCTTTATCTGTATAAAGAAATGCTTTGGCAGAGAGGAGGTGAACCTGTGAGCAGTTTATCATTGGGCAAATCCAATCAAAACAACAATGCTAAATATTGATTTTTTTTTACAGCTTTATCTTAATGAGGTACATGCTCCTTCAGTAATTAGCTTTTAGAAATTTTCTCCAAGTTAATATAGTGTTTGATGTTGCTTAAATCTAAAGGCCTCCTGCTAGAGATGAAGCAATCTTTGATAACCTAGCCGGGCTCTTATCTTTCTTGTCCAAAAAAGATAAATGCAATGTAGATCATACAAGCAAATTGTGATTGTGGGTTGTTGTTTGTTTTGTTTTTTTTTAAAAAAAGAATGCTGTATATAAGCTACAGACTCTACAACCAAGGAAATGCAATATTTAACGGATCTGACTCACACACATCAACCATGAGTGTAATATTAGATCTAATAACATGGTACATTTGTTTTCGTCTAAAACAGCACATATATGCATAGAATACATGCAGACGAATGCAGAAATAAGAGTTGAAATTGGTCAAACCTGCCAATGCAGTTAATGTTGCTAAAAGAATAGAGGCACAACTAAAGTCTAGTTTTACTCAAAGGCTCTAGGAAAGCCAGGTTAATCAGAATACAGCTGAAAGGGACCTTGGAGTAATCCTACTCAAGCAGGAGACCCTATACCATTTCAGACAAGTGGCTGTCCAGTCTCTTCTTACAAATCTCCAATGATGGAGCACCCACAATTTCTTGAGGCAAGTCGTTTCACTGATTAATTGTTCTGACTGTCAGAAAATATCTCCTTAGTTCTAGTTTGCTTCTCTCCTGGATTAGTTTCCATCCATTGTTTCTTGTCTTGCCTTCTGTGCAGGGGTCTCCAACCTTAGCAACTTTAAGACTTGTGGACTTCAACTCCCAGAATTCCTCAGCCAGCGTGCCTGGCTGAGGAATTCTGGGAGCTGAAGTCCACAAGTCATCAAAGTCATAAAAGGGCCAAGTTTGAAGACCCCTGGCCTACACCACTGACTTTCTTCTAAGCTGGCTGAGGAATTCTAGGAGTTGAAGTCCACAAGTCTTAAAGTTGCCAAGGTTGGGGACCCCTGTTCTAGTGGTTTGGACAATAGGTTGACCCCCCCCCCTTTGTGCAGCCCCTCAAATACTGGAATACTGCTGTCATGTCACTCCTAGTCCTTCTTTTCTCCAGCCTGGCCATACCCAATTCCTGCAACTGTTCTTCACATTATTCTGCAAACTAATACTGGTAGTTCTTAACTTACAACTAACATAGAGACTAGAATTTCCATTGCTAAGCATGTTGAGTTAATTTTGCAATATTTTTTTTTTGCCATGGTTATTAAGCGAGTGGTTGAATGATTCACATGGTCATTAAGCAAATCTAGCTTCTCCCATTGATTTCGCTTGTCAAAAGCCAGCTGGGAAGGTCACAAATGGCGACCACGTGTCTCCAGGATGCTGCTGCAACCGTTGCTTTGTAGTTTTACACTACAATAAATACTAGCCATTTCTGGAACAGCAAACCCATCAATCAACAAAAGCAAAATCGTAATTTCACTTTTTCCTATCACAATCACAAAATCCAGAAGCTGTTTCCAAATGGGAACAAGAGTATGTTCTTGATCTTTTCTTAGAACAATCAATTTAACCATCTTTACTATTTTTATCTTGCTCTGGGAAATAATATATATTTCTGTTTGTACTTATTAATCTTTCTGAACCATCATCATTTATATTAACAAAATTTACTCTCTCCAATATTCTAACATTAAAGGGGAAAACTTTTTTTCTTTGAAACGCCCGTTTTAAAACTCTAAACTTTTCTTTGAAAATATTTCTAAAGTCAATATATTCTAGTACATCTTTTTTGCTGTAATGTTACTATCTTCTACTCAGAAATCAATGGCTGTTTTTCTTCTTTTTTTTCCCTCTTACCCTATATTTTTTTCCTTTTTCCCCTAGTTTCCCATTATTTTCATTTTCTTTGTATTTTATATTCTTATAAGCTAATAAAATTTTGTAACTTCAGGATGCTGCAACCATTGTCAATACCTGCTGGTTTCACAAGGGTCTGAATTTTGATCATGTGAACATGCAACAACTATGATCAGTTATAAGTCATTTTTTCAGTGTATTTGAACGGCTGCTAAATGAATGGTTGTAAGTTGAGAATTACCTGTATACTGTTGATTGCATCCCACCAACTCAGTACAAATATAATCAAGATAATGACAGCATCCTGGCGAATATAGGCATTGATCCTGTCACTTCTCCCATACTGAGAAAGTGCTCTACCTTTTTTGAGATAATTCTCTGTAATGTTGCTTATCTCAAAGTGGGATGACATGATGGGTAAATAGGGAGGATGTACAAGAAGAATTGGGCTTAAAAAACAGAGAAAAGAATGGGGAAGAAAGGAAGATATTGGGCAACTCAAGTTTTCTTTTTTACTTTGTTTTAAATAAGCAATTAAAAACTCCAAGACTTTCAAAAGCATATTTTTAAAGTTGTCAAAACCAAGTGTAGGGTGTTTTTTTTTAGTTCACTAATAGATTTTCTGGTCCAGCTAGGAGTTCTCAATAAAATGAGAGAACACCTTTTTTTTCAACAGCCAAATACATGGTATCACTAAGGACTTTGCGCATCTGAGCAATTAAACAATGTTTTAACATAGGTGTGCTTGATAAATCATCATTTACATGATAGGGCCTATCAGGATCAAGCAATTGCCCTACCAGAGCTAAAAGTGAGCTAAATAACAAGCATTTCAAGCATTTCCTTGGCCTCTTATCTACATCCACATCTGCTTCAATTATAAATAATTGGACACATACCACATTTTCATAGCATCTAATTTTGTATTGATTTTAATGGGTGTTGGTGCTGGGCTGAATAGAGCTGTGTCTAGTATCAGTTGCTGTTCAGAAATGCTGAGTGTGGTTTCTCTATTTGGGATAATGAAGTCAGCAGATGTTTGAAACCCATCTAATTGTTAGCTTTAACAACTACACTAGGACAGTTGCAAGGCTGAGCAGCTAGTCTGGCTTTTAAAATCCACATAGAGGAGTGGGTGGAGAGGTCTAAATTGTTGTTAATGTAAAATAAATCAGCCTTTCTTTTGTCTCTGGGTTTCCCCTGATTACTAGCTTGAAAAGACCATATTTCTGATGCTGTCTTGGGAAGGAAAACAATGGCAAGGAACAAAGCTAATTTGATTCCAGTTTTTTGGGAAACTCTTCCTTTTTAATGGGATTTCCCCCCTCCTTTTTTTTTTTCTTTTTTTACAGGGAAAAGAATCCAAACTTTTTTTTCCTGCTTGCAGCCTGAAATGATACATTCCAAGAGAAGCTGTGTGTTATTTGTTTTAGCGGTTTTTTTATCCTGCCTTAATTATTTTTATAAATAATTCAAGGCAATGAACATATCTAAAACACCTTCCTCCTATTTTCTCCACAAGAACAATTCTGTAAGGTGGATTGGACTAAGAGAGAGTGACTGGCTCAAAGTTACCCAGGTAGCTTTCATACCTAACGCAGGACTAGAACTCGCAGTCTCCTGGTGATTGGCCCAAAGTCAACCAATGGCTTTCATGCCTAAGGTGGGACTAGAACTCATAGTCTCCTGGTAATTGGCCCAAAGTCACTCAGCAGCTTTCATGCCTAAAGTGAGATTAGAACTCACAGTCTCCTGGTGATTGGCCCAAAGTCACTGAGTTGCTTTCAGGTAAGGTGGGACTAGAACTCCAGACTGGATTTTAGCCTGGTGCCTTAATCACTAGCTCAAATTGGCTCTACCTCTTTCTAGTTAACTTGTATGACAGGGATCTTCAAACTTGGCCCTTTTATGACTTGTGGACTTCAACTCCCAGAATTCCTCAGCCAGCGTGCCTAGCTGAGGAATTCTGGGAGTTGAAGTCCACAAGTCATAAAAGGGCCAAGTTTGAAGACCCCTGTTGTATGATGTTAAGATAGTGTTCTTTGTTCTCAATGTGTCCAAATTCGGGCTCCAACACTTTTAAGCGTGTGTGTATTTATGTCTGAATTTGTGTACACACACAACTGACACAGACACATACTCTGTGGGAATCTAAGGTCAGTGTTACAGATGTGTATTAAAGTATTCTTTCTATCTTAATGTTAAGTGCCAAAAGATGGAAGGAATAATAAAAGATGCTATTAAATATCTGCTTGAGTTTCTGAGCCCAGCCCCTGGGCCACTTTCTTGCTGCACTTCACTGCAATTAACATTTCAGACAAGATATTTCTCTGTCTTAAGCTCTTTTCAGTGGAGATGTACAAACCATAGAAAGGCAAGTAATTCTTAAGCTGCGCAGTTGGCAGTTATATTGCCGCAGAAGACACCAAAGTGTTCAAAACGCCAAGCAAAACTTTGTTTAAAGGGGAAAAGCTTAGCACAAGTCTCCGTAAGTTTACTTGAGCTATGCTCTAAAAAGAAGAAATGGACTGTGAATTTTTTTTTTACATTTTAGGCAAAACAATACTTCGCTCTTGAGTTTCGCCCCTCCAGTCTATGCTCCATCAGCTTCATTTGTCCTAAGGTCTCTCCCATGAATTTTCTCTAGTTTTTATATGAATCTCATTTCCAAAATACATGCAAAGTACCACCTCATCTTGTGTTTCTTCAAATTCTTCTTAAAACTACCCCTTCTTTGGCTGCAGCTGCTTGCAATGAAAATCCTTCACCTTCCTTTATGATCTTTCTTTCTTTCTTTCTTTCTTTCTTTCTTTCTTTCTTTCTTTCTTTCTTTCTTTCTTTCTCTCTCTTTCTTTCTTTCTTTTTCTTTCCTCCCTCTTCCTCTCCCTTTTCTTTTTCTTTCTTTTTCTCTTTCCTTCCTTCCTCCCTTTTTTCTTTCTTTCTTTCTTTCTTTCTTTCTTTCTTTCTTTCTTTCTTTCTTTCTTTCTCCTTCTCTCCTTTCTTTCTTTCCTTCCTACCTCCTTTCTTTCTTTCTTTCTTTCTTTTTTCTCTCCTTCCTTTCTTCCTTCCTTCCTTTTTTTCTCTTTCTTTCTTTCTCTTTTTCCTTCCTTCCTTCCTTCCTTCCTTCCTTCCTTCCTTCCTTCCTTCCTTCCTTTCTTACAGGTTGTTCTTGACTTACGGACACAATTGAGCTGAAAACATCTGTTGCTCAGCAAGACAGACGCTAAGCGAGTTTTGCCCCTTTTTACGACCTTTCTTGCCACACTTGTTAAGTGAATCACTGCAGTTGTTAAGTTAATAACACGGCTGCTAAGGGAATCCAGCTTCCCCACTGAGTTTGCTTGTCAGAAGGTAGCAAAAGGGGATCACAGGACTGCAGGACACTGCAACCGTCATAAATTTGAATCAGTTGCCAAGCATCCAAATTTTCTTAATGTGATCACAGGGATGCTGCAGCAGTCGTAAGTGTGAAAAACATTCATGTCATTTTTTTCAGTGCTGTTGTAACTTTGAACGTTACTAAATGAATGACTGTAAGTGGAGGACTACCTGTAAAGAAATCTCTCAAGTTAACCCTGAGAGATCATTAACCCTGCTTGAGCCTGAGACTAGCCTAGGAAGGGTAATTACATCCCAGTAACATTCAGATGACCAGATATTGCCCCTTTTTAAATTTAGATTATAAACCTTGTGGGTAGAATCCTGTGTTTTTCCTTCCAATCTCTGTATCGTGTTTGATGAAGGACCCTACAGAAATAATTTTGCAACAAGTTAATCTTGGGCCAATTAATTCAACTACACCCAAACCTGGAGACTCTCTTGTTAATATTCCAATGAAGCTATTAATTGTTTGTGAAGCCTTTTTTTTTTCCTTCCAAGTGTGGGGTGCTTTACCGCAATTATCTGCAGTTTTTAAATGCAAATGATTTCCTGCTGATTATATCAGACAGGCTTTAAAGAAGCACTGATTTGCCACCTGATGAATTTTTAAACCCATCATTTCAGTTAAGTATTAAAATGAATAATAAAATAAAAGAGAGGTTCATACTTAAGCATGCTGAATAACGGCTTGATCCCATGGTACCAATGGGCAAACTCTTCACAAAACATGAAACGGCTACTGTGTTAGTAATCCCTGTGTATAACACAGATGTTAGATTAAGCTATCGTGTTAGTAAGAACTGTACAGGTAATCCTCACTTAACAATCATAACTGGACCCACAATTTTGGTCATAAGTCATTCAATAGGTCATCACCTGACCTGACTTGATTTTATGACCATTGATGGTTGTAAAGTGAGATAATGTGGTCATTAAGTGAACTGTGTGGCTCTTTGAGTAAAGTTTTCAGGAATAAGGAGTCTCTGATTAATGTCTCTAGTTCAGTGATGGCGAACCTTTTAGAGACCGAGTGCCCAAACTGCAACCCAAAACCCACTTATGCATCGTCGGGTGCCCGGTGGGTGTGGCCAATTTGGGGGGGCGTGGCTGCAGTGGTAACGGCAGACTGGGTGGGACTAAAAAGTTCAATCAATCAATTCCAACTTTGCAAATCTTTTTTTTTCCTGCGAGAAGTTGAAATTGATTGATTGAACCTTTTTTTTTTTTTTGCACATGGCGGTAGAGGCCTAAAGTGAAAAGATTTTATAAAACCCAGCAGAAGGCCTAGGACTGGGGCAACGGCGAGCGTGCCCACAGAGAGGGCTCTGAGTGCCGCCTCTGGCACCTGTGCCATAGGTTCGCCACTACAGCTCTAGTTCCTTGATGCAAGAAGCGAGAGTGTGAAATTCTAATAAGGATCAGTTCAAACCAGCCAGAGGCAAGAATTGCCCAAAGAAAATTCATCATAACACAAACACCACATCTACAGAATTTCTAAAAAATGGCTCTTATTTCTTAACCAATGACCCAGGTGCCTTCCTCCACCCTCTGTGTGGTCTCTGTGAATATAACCCGCAAGCCTGTGTTTGTGAAAGTTGAAATCTATTTTTATCTTCACACCAGTACACTGCTTGTACTGTACAGGTAGTCCTCGAATTACGGCCACAATTGGGCTCAGAGTTTCCGTGGGCTAAGCAAGGCAGTTGATGAGTCGGTTGCACCTGATATTACAGCCTTTTTCGCCATGGTTGTTAAGCAAATTGCTACCATTGTTAAGTGAATCGTGCAGCTGTTAAATGAATCCAGCTTCCTTTGTTGACTTTGCTTGTCAGAAGATGACTCGCAAGGTCACAAATGGAAACCACCTAATCCTGGGAGGCTGCGACGGTCATAACTACATGCTGGCTGCCACATACGCCAATTTTGTTCATGTGATCATGGGATCCTAAGTGGCGATCGTGGGTGCAAGGACCAGTTGCAAGTTACTTGTTTTTTCAGGGACAAATGGCTGTCAATCGAGAACTACCTGTCATTGCCAGAGATTAAATCTCAAATTCTTTACATGCAAAATTGCAAGGGAACTTCACAATGGCAAAGTGTGGAAGTGAGAGAGAATGAATGGCCTTACAGGTGGGAAGGAGGAAGAGCTGCTAGCGAGGCAGTTGTTAAATAAGCAGGGCTTGACCAAGGCCAAATAATAATAATAATAATAATAATAATAATAATAATAATAATAATAATAATAATAATAATAATAGGAAGAGGAAGAAGGAGAAGGAGAAGGAGAAGGAGAAGGAGAAGGAGAAGAAGAAGAAGAAGAAGAAGAAGAAGAAGAAGAAGAAGAAGAAGAAGAAGAAGAAGAAGAAGAAGAAGAAGAAGAAGAAGAAGAAGAAGAAGAAGAAGAAGAAGAACCAATAGTAATAGGCTCCTTGGGTGCAATCCCAAAACAACTGGAGCCCCACTTGAACACCATTGGCATTGACAGATTCTCCATTGGTCAATTGCAAAAGGCGGCCTTACTAGGAACTGCTTCCATCCTGCAACAATATCTGTAATACCATCAAACATCCACATCTGCCTATCCCAGGTCCTGGGTAAGGACTTGATAGGTAGATTAAAATGCCAAATTCAGTCTGAACATCTGGCTGATTGTGTGATGATCAATAATAATAATAACAACAACAAAAACAACAACTTGAGAAAATTCTTAAAAAGTGAGCTTTGGGAAAGCAGATTCAGACCTGCAAGATTCTCTTGTTAAACCTGTTCCAATAAAAGTAATTCTGGCCCACGTGGCACAGATTTCTTAATCTGGTCTATCATGTTGAGTTGACTCAAGATTGTCCCAAAGGTGCTTTTTCAAGAGGCAACTGGACTTCCTCGTTTTTCTTTGAAGACGTTTCGCTTCTCATCCAGGAAGTTTCTTCAGCCCTGACTTCACCTTCCCTTCCCAACATCCAGTCAGAGCTGCTTCTTGGATGAGAAGCGAAATGTCTTCAAAGCAAAACAAGAAAGTCCAGTTGCCTCGTGAAAAAGCACCTTTGGGACAACCATGACCTGGATGAGTGAGAATCTCCACAGACAGTTGACTCAAGGGTTCATGCAATAGAAGCTTGTTTCTCTACAGGTAGTCCTTGAGTTATGACCATTAGGGAGCCTGCCCATCACAGTCACAACTCCGGACAGCTGATCTTTTTTGCAACAATCTATGCAAAATATATGATTTTGCAAAAAAACAAAAAAAAACAAAAACAAAAAAAAAAACAAAAAAACCAATCTTGGAAGTAAATGTCTGTTTTCAGCAAAACTGTCATAAAATACGCTGACCGCTAGACATTGCAAGTGTCCATAATTGCAGCTGAATGGCTGAAGTGCAGTCACATGGCTGTGGGGGAGGCCCCAACCACTGCAACTCCAGATTGTAAGTACCCGCCAGGTAAATCTGCCAGAAGTTTGAATGGTTCCTAAGCGACCAGTTGTAAATCAAGGACTACCTGCGTGCAAATTAAAGACACTGTGATTTTTTTCCCCCTTAGGCCAGTGACGGCGAACCTTTTAGAGACTGAGTGCCCAAACTGCAACCCAAAACCCACTTATGCATCATCGGGTGCTGGGTGGGTGTGGCCCATTGGGTGGGCATGGCCAATTGGATGGGCGTGGCTGCGGTGGTAACTGCAGACTGGGTGGGACTAAAAAGTTCAATCAATCAATTCCAACTTTGCGAGATCTTTTTTTCTCCCGCGAGAAGTTGAAATTGACTGATTGATTGAACCTTTTTTTTTTTTTTGCACACGGCGGCAGAGGCCTAAAGCGAAAAAGTTTTATAAAACCCAACTGAAGGCCGTGGACTGGGGCGACGGCGCGCGTGCCCACAGAGAGGGCTCTGAGTGCCGCCTCTGGCACCCGTGCCATAGGTTCGCCACCATGGCCTTAGGCAAACAGTATCACAAGTTGTTTAGAACAGTGGTTCTTAACTTGGGCGATATCGCCCCCCAGGGGGCGATTTCATTTTTCAGGGGGGCGATGGAACGAAAAGGGGGTGATATGGGGGCGATGGAGTGAGAAGTTTTGGGGATACTTTTGAGACTTTTTCGTACAATGAATGTATATCTGTCGTACAAAAACATCAGAACTCTCGCTCTTAGTGGATTGAATTGTGTTTTCAAATGTTCCTCCAGCTAGCTTCAGTACAGAACGCCGTACATATGTGAATACGCATCGCTTATCTTCATGCGTGTTGCGCAGCAGCCTCTACCCATACAGTGGCGCGCCATTAGCCAGAATATGGGAGATATGGGAAAAAGACTGGAAATAAATTATTTGCATCGATATGTCCTGATGACAATTTTAAAGAAAACAAAAAAAGGGTTTGCCTAAATTGAAAAATTATTTCCTATGTTGTGATTGAGAGGTTATGTTGGGGGAGGGGGGCGATGACAACTTCCTCATCGGCTCAAGGGGGCAATTCGTTCAAAAAGGTTAAGAACCACTGGTCTAGAATTCCTCCCAAGTCATCCTCATTCATTTCATAGGGAATTTTGAAAAAAGAAAAAAACTGAACCTGCGATGTCATGATGTAACTTTTTTCCTACTGCATCTACCCAGCAGGTCTGTGGAAATCAATTTTGGCTTTTGACTTCACAATGGCCTGTTTTACTTAAGGACAAATGTCTGAGTGCAAAAAAAAAGGAGACAAAAACGGAGTGGGCACCGGGGAAGGAAAATAAGAGGGTTCTTTTACTGCTGACTCAGCCACGCAAAAAGCCTCTCAGACCTGACTCATAACTAGTGAATCTCTTCAAACGGCATATTTTTTTTCTCCGATGCTGATAAAACCTTAACGCCAAGTTGCTCGGCTTTTTAATAAACATGTCAACAAAAGAGCAAAGCAAATTGATGGGGCCTTCCCAAAGAATAAATTTCTTTTCAAATGATCTACACAGCAACCCTGAGCGTGAAGCCAAAGGAGCAGAGCCATGATTTTGCTGCTCTTTGCAAAAACAGCCTAATTTTAAAGCAAATTTGGAAACTTCACCCAAGGCATCTCGGAGGAAAATCCAGTTACTTTAATAAAGAAAATGACAGGTCTCATTATACAGATACATGTGATCCTCTACTATTACTCCCGCGTTCCTCTTTGGAATAGTTAGCAGACAGACGTTGCCCACAAACGGGTGTTTTCTTTCGATTTGCTTTCTCTGGTGCACATTAATTAATTACAGGTGGTCCTTGACTTATGGCCATAATTAGGACTGGGACCTTAATGACTGGGTCGCTAAGTGAGAAGTTGTTGAGTCTCAGGGGCTGCCATAAAGAAGAGGGAATCAAGCTATTCTCCAAAGCACCTGAAGGCAGGACAAGAAGCAACGGGTGGAAACTAATCAAGGAGAGATTAGTAGTTCTCCTAGAACTACGGAGAAACTTCCTGACAGTGAGAACAATTAATCAGTGGAACAACCTGCCTCCAGAAGCAGTAAATACTCCAACACTGGAAGCTTTTAAGAAGAGACTGGACAGCCATTTGTCCGAAATGATGTAGGGTTTTCTGCCCAAGCAGGGGGTTGGACTAGATGACCTCCAAGGTCCCTTCCAACTTTACAACTACTACTACTACTAATACTACTATTATTATTATTATTATTATTATTATTATTATTATTATTATTATTATTATTATTATTATTATGTCATCCCCAATTTTCTGCCACAATTGTTAAGTGAATCACTTCAGTCATTGAGTGACTCACACAGTCACTACGCAGATTTGGCTCCCTTCCCTTGAGTTTAAATCCACATAATTTCAAGTTTGCCACTTTAAAAAAACATCGATTGAGACCCTGGGAATGTTGATTCTTGTCTTCATATATGTTTATTGCATAATCTTGGGCAATTCACTCTTAGTCCAGTTTGCAAGAAGGAGGGAGCATTATAGCAATAGCACTTAGACTTCTATACCCCTTCACAGTGCTTTACAGCCCTAAGTGGTTTAGAGAGTCAGCCTCTTGCCCCCAACAATCTGGGTCCTCATTTTACTGCCCTCAGAAGGATGGAAGGCTGAGTCAACCTTGAGCGGGTCAGGATCGAACTGCTGATAGTGAGCAGAGTCAGCCTGCAATACTGCATTCTAACCACTGGCTCTTCATCATATATGCAGCCCTGAACTACTGTCCAAACATCACAATATAAATCTAACAAGTAATTAAATGAAATTAAAATCATACTCTGTGCATGCAAAGAAAGGGACCGAATATCCCCAAGACTTAACAGATTTTTTTTCTTCTTCAAAATCATCTCAAACTCTTCTCCGAAATCAGGACACAGAAATTCCCAGGTTTAAACTTAAAGGTGAAAGAATTGTGGAAAATGTAATCAACTTACAACAGTTCGTTTTAGTGACTGAAGTTACATCGGCACTGGAAAAGTGACCTAATGGCCATTTTTCATATTTATGAACTTTTCAGCATCCCCACGGTCACGTGATCAAAATTCAGGTGCTTGGCAACTGACTCATACTTATGATGTGTCCCAGGGTCATGTGATCACTTTTGGCAACTTTCTGACAAGCAAAGTCAACACGGAAACCACAGTCACTTAACAATTGTGTTACTAACTTAATAACTGCAGTGATTGACTTAGCAACTGTGGCAAGAAAACTTGTAAAATGGGGCAAAATTCACGTAACAAACTTAGCAATAGAAATTTGCTGCTCTTTTGTGGTCATAAGTCAAGCACTACCTGTATTTTGCTATTTAAACCCTGGAATATAGCTTCCTCCCTGGGACTTATATGCTAAATTCTGTACTGAGAGGTGCCTATTATTATTATTAATTTTTTTTTTGCTGATTAGATTACTAATGCAGGCCTGATTCAAAGGAGCTCCAGAATTCTTATCTCTCAGCTAATGTGCACAACACAGTTGCTAATTAATTTAGCTTTCCAGCAAAGAGGAAAAAAAAAATTATTTCACAGTCCAAATCTTTGCCAGGATGGCTATCAAAATGCTAAATGTGGAGACAGAAATGAAAGGTTACATTGTCCCCACAGGCAACTAGTCTGTTTATGCTGGGCTATCCCATAATATCAAAAGCTCTCATTTTTCAAAGATGACATTCCATTGAGAAGTAGCTTTAGCAGTTCTGTCCTCAGACTGTGCCATCGCAGGGTTTCCCACAATTATGATATTTTTTTTTCTCCAAGTCCTAATATTTATGTAACCAAAACAATACAGGTAGTCCTCTACTTACAACAGTTTATTTAGTGACCAGCACTGAAAAACGTGACTTATGACCATTTTTCACACAACCGTTACAACATCCCCCTGGTCATGTGATCAAAATTCTGAGCTTGGCAACTGACTCTCATTTATGACGGTCGCAGTGTCCCGGGGTCATGTGATCCCTTTTTGGGAACTTCTGACAAGCAAAGTCAATTGGGAAGCCACTTAACAACCATGTTACTAAGTTAACAGCTGCAGGAATTCACTTAACCAGTTGACAAGAAAGGTCGTAAAATGGGGCAAAATTCACTTAACAACAGAAATTTTGGGAAATTTTGGATTTTAAGTTGAGGACAAGATGTACCATCTGCTCCTAAGAATAGAAGGCTAGAATGGAGAAAAATTTTAAAAATTAAGTTTTAAACTTTGGGTTTGTGGCTCTCCCAATAAATCATGAGCAAATTTTAAGGGGGGGGAGATGTCACATATTTTGGGGGTCTAATGCGTGCAGAATTCCTTTCTTTCCCTTTTTATATTTTATTTATTTAAAAATATATAAGTGCATAATACCGCAAACTACTATTTTCTTCCAAACAAGTTGCATTACGTTTAATTGCACCGAAATGCTATGCATCTTCTTTAAAAATAAATTAGTACTTTGTCGTATTATATACAAACTAAAGAACAATAAAACCATATTACTATATTACTAATGTATTACCATATATAAAAAAGCAAACCTAGCTGCTATAATTTTTTAAAAGTGACACAGTGAAAAACGGAAAAAAAAAGTGGAAACCTTATATTATCTAGAGGGAAATGAAGAGAAGGAATAAAACTTTTCAAAATAGCATGAAAAATAAATCCCCACTATAAATTAAAGAAAGAAAACAGCCACGAACTAACCTAAAACTATATAAAGCTACATGATATGCAATGTGGAAGGAAGGAAGGAAGGAAGGAAGGAAGGAAGGAAGGAAGGAAGGAAGGAAGGAAGGAAGGAAGGAAGCAAGGAAGGATTACATAACTGCTTTTCAATACTGTGACTCAGTTTTTAAATAATAACTTCAGTTTAGACTATTCAGAATCACACTCTGCTTGCACAAGCCAATGGCAAAAATCAAGATTGTCTATAGCTATTGCTATATTGAACAACAATCAATCCTAGATAAAATGTAAAATGAAAAATAAGCAGGCTAATCTCAAAGCCAAACCTAAATTTTGGGAGAGATGCAAATTTAAGCAGACCCATTTTTCCCATTTAATACAGTTTTCATTGCTAAGTGTCTATTTTCAACAAAAATAATTTGATTTTGTAAAGTGCAATGTTCTATTCATGTTCTATAGATTAAAAAAACACCAGCATATTAATTTTCTTGCCCAACCCTAATGAAATCATTTATTTTATTCATGAGTGGGTTATGCAAATTCATTTATCACTTAAGACCATGTTTCTCAGCCTTGGCAACTTTGAGATCTGTGGACTTCAACTCCCCAAATTCCTCAGCTAGCGTGTCTGGACTGAGGAATTCTGGAAATTGAAATCTACACTTCTTAAAGTTGCTGAAGTTGAGAAACACTGACTCAAGGGCTTAAAAGCCTCCAAAGCTAAGAACTCCAACTGGGGGGGGGGTGGAAATGTAAGAGGAAGGGAATTCCCACCATCAAATACTTTAATGCATGGGGTCAAAAGGCAAAGGTTTCCCCTGTCTAGTCATGTCTGACACTAGGGGGCAGTGCACATCTCTGTTTCTTAGCTGAGGGAGCCAACGTGGTCCAAAGACGCTTCTGTGATCATGTGACCAGCATGACTATACGCCAAGCACATAGAAAGCTGTTACCTTCACACCAAAATGGTACCTATTTGTCTACTTGCATTTGCATGCTTTTGAACTGCCAGGTAGGCAGGAGCTGGAGCAAATAACGGGAGGTCACCCTGTCACGCTGCACTCGGCTCTTGAACATAGGCTGTCAGCTTTCCAGATTACAAGCTCAGCAACTTTAACTGCTGAGTCATCGCATCCCCGCATGGGGTCTAAAGACCCAGAATGCCAATGGAGAAAGGACATACATTGGCAAAGAAGATGGAATGGAATGGAATAGGGCAAGGCTGCTGGATCCAGAACAACAGCGTTAACAACAACAACAACAAATCTCCAAACTGCAAAGTCATAATGACTCTATAGTTCTTAGACTTTGGGTTTTTCTTCTCTTTTTCTTGCATTTCATTTTGAATCCTTTTCTCCTTCCTTGACAGTGTTCCCACTGCTTTACATTAAGTTCCTGCCTATTACAGGTGTGCAGCAGTGTGACCATCCTTGGCCTAATAATCCGAGTACAACTTTCTACACCTAAAAGGATGCCTTGTGCAAATCTGAAATGCATCCAGGATTGGTTCCTTTCACAGAGCAATTCCTTCTTCATATGTTCTTGGGCAAAATTATTGTGTGCTATGCAAAGCCCAGAGATGTTTTCTGCTATCAATCTTTTTCTTACTAAGTTTCAAAATGGAACTCAGACGTGCATTAGGAGAACAGCTGATGCTGAACAGCTGATGCTTAGGCACAGACACCCACGTTTAAATAAGAACGCACGTAACACACGTCAAAGCATCCCAAACATTTTGACTTAAACTTAGGCATCAAACTGAGATCATCTGGGTTTCAAATATTATTTCAGAGATCAGCAGTTAGAATCATATAATTGACCTCTAGTAGGTACAGAGAAAGCTGACTTTGCTATAATCCCATTACAGCAACTAACCCATTATTATCTAAATTGACCAGCAAAGAGTCTTCCCAGCTTTAGATAGGGTTTTTCTTATGCCTCATAGCATAAAACAATGATTCTCAATATTTTTACCTTGAAGGAACTGTTGATAGGAATTTTCAGGTTTTAGGAAATCCCTGCATAAAATTTATTATCTATAGATAGCACTATGCAGTGCATAAAATTTAAGCACTGTTCAGTGCAGCGTGTTTAAGGAAACTAAACAAGGAGAGAACCAACCTAGAACTAAGGAGGAATTTCCTGACAGTGAGAACAATTAACCAGTGGAACAGCTTGCCTCCAGAAGTTGTGAGTGCTCCAACACTGGAGGTTTTTAAGAAGAGATTGGACACATTTCATTTGTCTGAAATGGTAATAGGGTCTCTTGTTTGGGTGGTAGGTTGGAGTGCAGGACCTCTGCATCTTTCCAATTCTGTTATTCTGTTATGTTATTCTGTTATTTTTTAATTATTATTTTCTATGACCGTGTGTATCCATCCCATTAAGCCCAAAGAAAATACAGAATGAAATAGGCTTTCCTGCCATGGGCAGTGAGGGTTGGACTTGAAGACCTCCAAGGTCCCTTCCAACTCTATTATGTTCTATTATGTTTTTTTAAAAAAATAATGATTTCCCATATAAACCCTAGTGAGCTTTCCTGGAACTTTAGAGTCCTCCATAGACCCAGTTGAGAAAGTTTTGCATAAAATACCGCAGATCTGATCTAGTCCTCTACTATCTCTTTTTAAATATTATTCTATCAATCCTAAACCTTCTGCCCCCTAGTTTCAACCCAGAAAGCCAAACTCGCTTTGATTGCAGAACCAGGAACAATGCATGATTTAGATTCTACGACAAGTCTTGGAAATTCTCCAGATTGTGCTCTGGTCCCTCAGGGGAACTCTTTTGATACTGCAGAAAACCAAAGATTTTTTCCTGGGTCTCACTCTACCCTGATTCCCCCATCTAAACATCCTCAACTTCCAAGTACAGGGAGTCCTCTACTTACGACCACAATTGAGCTCAACTTTTCTGTTTTCTATTTGAGTCCTACCTTGTTTTACAAACTTTTCTTCCAGGTCGTTAAACGAATCACTACAGTTGTTAACTGAATCCCATAACTGTTAAATGAATCTGGCTTCCCCTTTTGCAGGGGTCTTCAAATGTGGCAACTTTAAGACTTGTGGACTTCAACTCCCAGAATTCTTCAGCCAGCCCTGGCTGGCTGAGGAATTCTGGGAGTTGAAGTCCACAAGTCTTAAAGTTGCCAAGTTTGAAGACTTCTGCCCTATTGACTTTGCTTGTCAGAAGGGAAGATCACAAATGATCATCACATGACCCCAAGACAATGCAAAAGCAAGAATATTCAATATTTGCAGCGTTGACAGCAACCTTCATAAATACACCCCAGCTGGCAAGTGTCTGAATTTGGATTATGTGACTATGGTGATGCTGCAAGGTCGTAAGTTTGAGAACTGGTCGTAAGTCTCTTTTTTCAGTGCCGTTTAACTTTGGTCACTAAATGAATAGTTTTACCCTAAGGACTACCCCTTTCGTGACAGACCCATTGACAGCATTTCCAGATAAACCTGAGGTGGCAATATAAATTTGACTAAAATTAGTGCCTTCTCTGTCACAGCTATGACTCTGCTCTCTGAAACAACTTTGTGTCTGTTCAGGGGTCCTAGAAGTCCCTTTAAGGCAGTGTTTCTCAACCTTGACAATTTTAAGGCATGTGGACTTCAACTCCCAGAATTCCACAGCCAGCATTGCTGGCTGTGGAATTCTGGGAGTTGAAGTCCACATGCCTTAAAATTGTCAAGGTTGAGAAACACTGCTTTAAGGCCTGGCACTTTACCCATTTTAGCAGTGTGTCTCTGTCTTGGCAGCTTTCAATGTGTGGACTTCAATTCCCAGAATTCCAGCATGCTAGCTGGGGAATTTTGGGAGTTGAAGTCCACACATCTGAAAGCTGCCAAGGTTGAGAATAGAATAGAATAGAATAGAATAGAATAGAATAGAATAGAATAGAATAGAATAGAATAGAAGCTGGAAGTGACCTTGGAGGTCTTCTAGTCCTGCCCCCTGCTCAAGCAGGAGAACCTATACCATCTCAGACAAGTGACTGTCTAGTCTAGGGGTAGGCAACCTTGGCTCTTTTATGACTCGTGGACTTCAATTCCCAGAATTCTATGCTGGCTCAGGAATTCTGGGAGTTGAAGTCCACGAGTCATAAAAGAGCCAAGGTTGCCTACCCCTGGTCTAGTCTCTTCTTAAAAACTTCCAGTAATGGAGCACCCACGATTTCTGGAGGCAAGCTGTTACACTGGTTAATTGTCCTTTGTGTTAGAAAGTTTTTCCTTAATTCCAGGTTGCTTCTCTCTTTGCTCAGTTTCCAACCATTGTTTCTTGTCCTGCCCTCTGGTGCTTTGGAGAATAATTTGACCCCCTCTTCTTTGTGGCAGCCCCTCAAATACTGGAACACTGCAATCACTGCATTATAGGATTTTGCATCTGTGTAACGTTTTTTTGTGAATCCTATTGTTGTTATGTGGGCAATGATATTTTTAATAAGGTATATTTTCGATATTGTAAGTTGTTTAGAGTTTTTTTGGAGTCAAGCAGCCTCCTAGCAAAAATCTAATAAATAAGCATGTTGATACTGTCACACTTCAAACTACTACATGACCTCTCTCAGCAGCTTTAAATAGATGTGGAACAGCAGAAAGGAGAGAACATGACATCCCTCAAGAGAATGTTTTAGTTTTAAAAGTACATCCAGGCCAGATCTCGTATCAATACCAGTTTTATAATGACAATCTCAAAATGGATTCACTGACATACTCCTAAAAAGCATTTTTGGTGAATTTGGATAGCTTGGAGCAGACATGTCTATTCTAAGGAATGCTACATCTAGAAAAAGCTTTAAAAAACATACTAGGTAGGCACCTTTGGCTCTTTTATGACTCGTGGATTTCAACTCCCAGAATTCCTGAGCCAGCATGGCTCAGCTTGGAAACCTCTCCCTTTTCCCTCAGCATGGCTGGCTCAGGAATTCTGGGAGTTGAAGTCCACCAGTCATAAAAGAGCCAAGGTTGCCTACCCCTGTGAGGAAAATGGATGGACTATTTCTATGTATGTTCCATAACGCTCCAAAATCAGTTCAATGCTATATATATAGTATTAAAAAAAAAAAGACTTTTATACAGCAGATAAATAGGATTAGTATATCAGAAGAATCTTGCTAGGTCAGATTCCAACAATTTTCTAGCCACTAGGTTCTTTTTTTGGGGGTGGGAAGGTGGGATTGACATCCCCTGCGTATGAAGACAACAAATTTCTCTTTTTCTCCCTTAAAAAAACAGAGAATAGTGAGGCCGTCTCTGAATGTAGAATTGGCAAGTGTAATCTTAACAGATTCTCATAATATGCTACCATGATTGTTACAACACAAAAGCAGATAACCCTGTCACAAAAGATTAGGGAGCTGAAATTTTACATGATTTTGCCATGAGTCCCCTCCCTCCACATACACACACCTACATTTCTTTCTTTCTTTCTTTCTTTCTTTCTTTCTTTCTTTCTTTCTTTCTTTCTTTCTTTCTTTCTTTCTCTTTCTTTCTTTCTCTTTCTTTCCTCCCTCCTCCTCTCCCTTTTCTCTTTCTTTCTTTTTCTCTTTCCTTCCTTCCTCCTCTTTCTCTCTTTCTTTCTTTCTTTCTTTCTTTCTTTCTTTCTTTCTTTCTTTCTTTCTCTTCCTTCCTTCTCTTTTCTTTCTCCTTCCTTCCTCTTTCTTCCCTCTCTCTTATTTCTTGTTTTTTTTCCTTCCTTCCGTCCTTCCTACCTTCCTTCCTTCCTTCCTTCCTTCCTTCCTTCCTTCCTTCCTTCTTTCCTTTCTCCTTCCTTCCTCTTTCTTCCCTCTTTCTTACTTCTTGTTCTTTTCTTTCTTTCTTTCTTTCTCTCTCTCTCTCTCTCTCTCTCTCTCTTTCTTTCCTCGCCCTCTTTTTCTCAATTTCCTTCCTTTCTTTCTTCCTTCCTTCCCTCCCTCCCTTTCTTTTGAACTCTTCTGAAAAGGGTTTACCTCTAAGTTCTGGCTTCAACCACAGTTAAAAAAAGAACAGCGAGTCATTCAAAGGCTCCAAAGGAGATCGTGTGACTCTCATAATTAGTCTCTGGTGTCCTGTTCTTTTGGAAATGAACTTTATCCTCGGTCGCTGTTAGCTCACTGAATTCCTTGGCCCCTGAAATGCCACTGTATATGTGCCTATCTAGGGTCTTTCCAGCAGAAACTCTGGTCCCTACAGCTGTTTGTGAACTGATCACGTTGCACTTCTACACTCGGCTATCAAGAGGTGGCCTTGTGCCTCTCGATTGCCCAGATACCTTCCAAATACAGTTTCAGGGCAGCTGAGAATGAAGACTATTTATATCAGCTGTTCTACAGTCTTTTTGGCTTGGCTGAGGGTCTCTATGGGCTTTTCTAGATAGGGTGAAGCACTCAGCCACATACTGGCCTTATCTGGACATATACAGAGCAACTCACGTCTCCAACACCAGGGTTATTTAAACACACACACACACCACACACAAGCACACACTCATACCTTACATCTGTTCAGGATATCAGATGCCTTGGCATTGCATTCTTATAAGATATATACTGTACGTATTTCCTCTTCTTCCACTCCCCTCCCCACAAAAAAGTAAAAATATAAGCAAACTTTACCACCTTCCCCAACTCATAACACTGGTTAATCAGTTTTTTCCCTACCTAAACAGAATTCATATGTATACACGTGGACATGCATAAACCAGTATGCTTATAAAGAACTCTGCGACATACTTAAGAGGAAAAAAAGGACAAGTATAAAAATGGAAAGAGAGACATATAATTAAAACAGAATACCAGCAAATAGCCCAAATCTGCAATGATAAAACTAAGGCTCAGAATGAACTAAAACTTGCAACAAATGTTAATAATGATGATGATGATGATGATCTGTCTACTAATGAAAGAAGATGGTAAGGAGTCTATGGAGATTCTCGGTCATCCAGATCATGGGTGTCACAAAGGTGCTTGTTCAAAAGACAACTGGACTTTCTTGGTTTTGAAGATGTTTCGCTTCTCATCTAAGAAGCCTCTTCAGTTCTGACTTTGTTCTTCAGTGAGAACCAAAGAAGCTTCTTGAATGAGAAGTGAAACATCTTCAAACAAAAACAAAGAAAGTCCAGTTGCCTTTTGAAAAAGCACTTTTGGGACAAGCTAGCAAGAAGGTGGCGGGTAGCAGGGAGAAAGCACGGTGGCTTAATATATTCTTTGCATCTGTCTTGACGCAAAAGGGGAAAAAATAGTCTAAGTAAGATAAGCCTTCACAAATAATTTGATTAGTGAAGTGCAAGCCTACAAATTGGAAACCAAAAAAAAAAAAAAAATGCGTGGATTTGACTAAGAAGGGTTTGCAGAAATATACTTGGTGCTGGAAGGGGGAAAAAATGCTTAGATAAAAATAAGATATGGATTGAGCTGCATCTGTGTCTAGAGTGCCAATCAGATTGCATAGCCTATACAGAGAGAAACGCTGCATTATTCCATTAGCCTGGCTTTCAGAATGACACGGGATGAAAAAAAGCAGCTATTGTATTGTGCATAAGTGAGCAAAACGAGATTGCACACGTGGCTAGACTGTATCCTGCTGACTTATGCAAGTATGAGACAGTACTCACTGCATGATAATCCACCTGCTTTGCAAATTTTCCAGCCCTTCTGGGATAGATATCTATATCTATATATTTTCAAAGGAGCCTCATATCCATACCCAGAGAGACCACATATGTCTTAAACCACCAGTTTTCTGCATCCCATTTTTTCCCCTACCTGAAAAAGTTAAGGGATACTCAGGCCTTTATAAAGTCAGAATGGGTGGATTGAAATCTAGTAAAGCTTTTCAAAGTTCAATCATACTGCATCTGAACTTTTCCTCAATGAAATCATAGGGGGGGTGTGTCCTTGACTTGTAACCATTTGTTTAGTAACCCTTCAAAGTTACAACGGCACTGAAAAAAGTGACTTATGACCATTTTTCACACTTACAACCACTGCAGCATCCCCAGGGTCATGTGATCAAAATTTGAATGCTCGTATTATGACGGTTGCCATGTCCCTGGACCATTTAATTCAGCTTTTGCGACTTTCTGACAAGCAAAGTCAACAGGGAAGCCAGATTCACTTAAAAACCAGGTTACTAGTTTGACAATTCACTCAACAACTGTGGCAAGACAGGTTGTAAAATGGGGCAAAACTCATTAAACAAATGTCTCACTTAGCAACAGAAATTTTGGGCTCGGCTGCGGTCATAAATTGAGGACTGTCTGTTTGTATATTTGGGAAAGGTGCAAGAAAAACATGAGCTACTGTACCACATGGAAGGATGATTTAAAGTAGGAATGCTGGCAAATACAGGAAGTCCTTGACTTACAACTGGCAAAGTTATAGTAGACTTTCCCATGGTTACTTACAACCCAGATTTGTTCCAACAGCTGCTCCCCCGTGATCATGTGATCGCATTTTGGGCCCTCAACCACGGGCCAGGATTTATGGCAATTTACAACTTTTTTTTGCCATAAAGGCATTTTACTTCCAGTTGCTGGTAAAATTGCCGACGGCAAATAATGGATTCAGTGAACAATCACAGCATTTGCTTTACAACAGCTGCATTCACTTAACGGATGGACGCTACAAAAAAGTTTATAAAATGGGGGCATGATCCCATGGTGAGCCATTTAACAGTTCATGACTGTAATTCCAGGCTCAATTAGGGTCGTAAATCAAGGACTATCTGTAATTGGCCAGCATTGCACAAGTAGAAATACTTTGTTCTTTCATTTCAATTCCATTCTTTCATTTCTGCTTATTTTATCAAGTGACGCCCCTTGACAATCCTCCTTCGGGCTTGGCAGCTAAACAGAAATTATCCAGAAATTCTAAGGTATCTTTCCATAAACTTGCCTTATGCCTTACTCTCCAGAAGAAAAAAAACCTGGAAATTTTTATAGCAACTTCATATAAAAACAACTAAAGTGATGCATTAAGTAACTATCAGAAATTCTCTTGTTTTCTTTGCACCACACCTTAAAGACTTAACACATCAATATCAACATTTCCTATATTGTGAAAACACATTACTGAATAAAATCAGCTATCCATTTTTTTTGTTGCTGCCTTAATGCTTTATTTTAAATGTCCTAATCTTCCATCAAAAGAATCTATTTTTTAAAAAAGCTTAAACATTAATCGATCAATGGCGTGATTCAATACACCCAACTTCCCACTGTCATCCTATTCCTTCCAATACTTATCCAAACGAGTCACAAGAATTTCAAACAAGCTACACTGAAATCAAATATTAGAATAGCAACACATCTGCCAATTAGAATCAGTCCAGTTGCTAAAAGACATATAGATCCCTCCATTTATGCTGTGCATAAGCTACTATGGTAGATAATGATTTATAATTAGGAACAGAGCGCAATTGGTTTCATTTACATTTTAACATGAACAGCAGTATTTTGGAGTTCTTCAATTAAAACATGGATTAGAATTTTATTTTTCCTTTGACTTTGAAGCTCCCTGATAATTAAAATTATTATTATTGGCCACACAGCCAGCCGAAGTTTAGACTGGATTTGGTATTATTGTCCATCTATTGCAGTGGTTCTCAACCTGTGGGTCGGGACCCCATTTGGGGTCAAACGACCATTTCACGGGGGTCGCCAAACAATGCAGTCCGCCATTCTCCCCCCTTTTCTTTAGCTGTGCTACTCCCTTTTATTCTATTGGCTTTTGAAAGCCAATAGAATAGACTCTCTTGAATAGAGTCTAATTCTATTGGCTTTCAAAAGCCAATAGGAATTGTCCAGGCTGTCTCTGCCCTGCTGAGCCCACCAAAAGTCCCATTCTGCAAACGGTGCTGCACCAGTTGAGTAGTCCTCGACTTACGACCAGTTGAGTAGTCCTCGACTTACGACCAGTTGGGGGTCGCGGCATTAAAAAGGTTGAGAACCACTGATCTATTGAATACTTTGCAAGGACCTCATATAGGCAAATGTTGCTATTTAATAACATGAAAGCTGTCATAGGATATAAATTTTTCCAACTAAAGCTGCCTTATTCAATTGACTGATGGTGATTTTTGTCACTGCCGATGGAGTTTAAAGGGTGGTCCCGATATTTAGAATTCTGTCTATATACTATTACAACTTTCGTTCTGTAACCTTTACCTGGGCAAAAACAGGGCTTCGAGGGCAACAATTTTTGAACCAAGGTACCTCAAATGGGCTAACCCAAATGTGTTTTTTTCAAAAGGCAACTGGACTTTGTTTTTTCTTGAAGGCGTTTTGCTCCTCATCCAAGAAACTTCAGAACTGAAGTCAGAACTGAAGAAGCTTCCTGAATAAGAAGCGAAACATCTTCAAGGAAAAATAAAGTCCAGTTGCCTTTTGGGACAACCATGACCTGGATGACTGAGAATCATAGTAGTAGTAGTAGTAGTAAAGTTGGAAGGGACCTTGGAGGTCATCTAGTCCAACCCCCTGCTCGGGCAGGAAACCCTACACCATTTCGGACAAATGGCTGTCCAGTCTCTTCTTAAAAACTTCCAGTGTTGGAGCATTTACTGCTTCTGGAGGCAAGCTGTTCCACTGATTAATTGTTCTAACTGTCAGGAAGTTTCTCCTTAGTTCTAGGTTGCTTCTCTCCTTGATTAGTTTCCACCCGTTGCTTCTTAGTCATATGGGCTAACTTACATACATCCAAAATCACTTCTGTGGGATTCAAATTTGGCAAATTTGTGATCACTCCAATGCTGCCACCCAGAAATTCAGGAGACCAGTCCTGAGTCCTCCCTAGGACAAGCAGACCAGTCCCACCATTGGTTGCTGGAGAGTGGTCAACTGTGGTCAGACCAGCAGGACGTTGGAAGTTGCCCCTCCTTGCTTTTACCCTTATTCATTCTGTTTCTCCATTTAGATCAGGGGTTCTCAACCTTGGCACCTTTAAGACTTGTGGACTTCAACTCCCAGAATTCCTCAGCCAGCAAAGCTGGCTGAGGAATTCTGGGAGTTGAAGTCCACAAGTCTTAAAGTTGCCAAGGTTGAGAACCCCTGATTTAGATAAAGAAGGATCTCTGAAATGATGATCCAACAGTTCCCTGGTTGTCTAGTTATTATAAAGGTATGTACATTATGCGAAATTGCACACATAAAATGCATGCAATATTGCATTTCTGTACGTCTCTTTGCATGCGGCAGAAATCTATACAAAAATGCTTAGGTTAGAATGTCATTTGCACAGAAACGCCTACAATGTGAATCGTACGCTAAATATCCATATGACCTCCATTCCAAAAGGTTTGTTAAAACAAAAACATAAAAAGATAACCATGACTTCAGCTTGATTCTTGACATTTACCTGGACATCTCCGTGCATTTTTTTTTTTTTATCAGAATACTGATATGCTTTCCCACGGCTGTTTTTCAGGATCTTTCTGTCATCTCTACTCCAATTTCCTTGTCTAATCCAGAAGCCTGCAATTTCTTGGCAATGATTCATTTAGAGTTACTGGGACCTGGATGTTGTACAAACGAATTAATTTTATGAATAATACAGGTAATCCTCGCCTTACAACCAAAATGGAGCCCAAAATTTATGTTGGTAAGTGAGACATTTGTTGTGAATTTTGCCCCATTTTATGACCTTTCTTGACACAGTTGTTAAGAGAATCACTGCAAGGGTTAGGTTAGTAACCTGGTTGTTAATAATAATAATAAAGTTGGAAGGGACCTTCGGGGTCATCTAGTCCAACCCCCTGCTCAGGCAGGAAACCCTATACCATTTCAGACAAATGGCTGTCCAGTCTCTTCTCGTTAAGTGAATCACTGCAAGTGTTAAGTTAGTAACCTGGTTTGTTAAGTGAATCTGGCTTCCCCATTGACTTGGCTTGTCAGAAGTTTGCAAAAATTGATCACATGATCCCGGGACAATGCAACCGTCATAAATATGAACCAGTTGCCAAGTATATGAATTTTGAGTATGTGACCATGGGGATATTGCAAAGATCATAACTGTGAAAAACAGTCATAAGCAGTGGTGGGTTCAAATACGTGAACAACCAGTTCTCTGTATGGATACTGCTCCGGAAGTCCATTCTGGGCCTGGGCAACAAAAAATTAGCTACTGGTTCTACCGAACTGGTGTGAACTGGCTGAATACCACCACTAGTCATGTCACTTTTTTCAGTGCCACTGTAACTTCAAACAGTTACTAAACAAACTGTTGTAAGTGGAGGACTACCTGTAGTAGCAATCCAGCCCAAATCTTATTAATGTGGTAGAAATCAAAATAGATTTATCCAATCTGTACACATAATGTTTGTGTTCACAAAACATGCCCAACTTAGTTACCAAATTTTCTAGATTTGTACAATATATTGAGCAATAAACTAAGTTTGCTGGATAAAGTACACAACCACAACAATTAGAGAAAAAAAAACAGAATGCTAGGAAAAAAAATAAGAAGACGCAACTCTACGTAGCATGTTGTAATAAATGCAGCTTCTAGTTTTTAAACCATCCAATTAAGCATCTTGTTTGGATATAGCCAGTATGGTGGCCTCCTGTTAATAATTTCCCCTTGCTAAATGTTAAAGTGGGAGACCAGATAGGTCGCTGCAATTTTCCGCAGTGAGTTTTTATTATAGCATTTCATTCTCACCAAAATGTTTAATGTAGGCACTACCAATATGTTTACATGTTATGCTAGGTGGCCACCAAAAGCAGATGGGAAATTAAAAATGGATATTAGAAAAGACAATACAGAGAAAAAGAAGAAAGGAAATGCAATTCAGAGGACAAAAGGTGAATGGGAAGGACAGGAAACAACATGCGGAGTTTTTCATAAAACAATTATATCAGACAGCATCAGGCACACTTTCCACATTGGATATGTGCAAATCTCTAAAATAAAAGCAAAACCGGATTCCATACATTAATTTGAGTTAAGGTTCCAAATAACACTTCATCAGACCACCATGAATTTGTTATTAAGTCCCTTTTTTCCCCTCATTTTCTGTTTAATTCACAGGACTGTAATTGACCACAGTTCTACTTTGGTTCATCATCAACATGCACTTGAGCAAAAAGTTATCGCTCATAATGGATATTAGAACGTGACATATATTTTAGAAGATTTAACCACCTAGAATTCATTTGTTCAATAAATAAATTGAAAGAGAAGGGGGAGGAGAAGGAGAAGGAGGAGAAGGAGAAGCAGAAGGAGAAGGAGAAGAAAACAAAATCTCTCTTTTAAGACAAGCATGACTTCTGGAGATCATGTGGGCATACCATATACTTTTCTTAGAAACAATGTTAAAATAATTTCAACGGCATTCTTCCAGACTTCATTTCCTGGTTAGTTTTTTTCAAAATTAGCCAGGGCTAGCTAGCCAGGTGGGAAGTCTGTACATAAAAGGACAAACCATCCCACACTCTCTGGATCAACATGGGCTGGAGAACTTGAGGAATTTCTTGCCTGCTTAACCAGGACTCTGTAGCAAGAGATAACACGCTGCAGTGCAGATCTATTCTGCAAACAAACGTGCCCAGTTGCCTAAACCCTGAATCAGCAGATTTCCCTTTTACCTTTTGATTCAGTTGATCCGAGTCCCATACTTTCCATTGGTGCTAAAATGGCAGCCACTAACACTCATTCAAAGGATATGATATACATATCCTTTCTAAAATAAAACAAAATAAAATTACGGTACCCCTTTTGAATGGACACATCAATTAAAAATGAAAGGAGCCTGGAATCGTTCATTTGTGTGTGTGTCTGTGTGTCTGTGCGTGTACACACAATCCAAGTGATGTTCCTTTTGATTGACTTATACTGCAGCAGCTAAAACATCTGTCCTGCAGGTCAATGTAATCATGCTTAATGGCAATTTATGCTCAATGCAACATTTTTCACACTGGGTCAATGGTTTTAAGTAAGACTGCTGATGTACTCCTTTCTCCTGCATTTTTTTTTAAAAAAACCAATCACATCCAGTACATGCACAATATCCTTGTGTAAGAAAATACTTTGCTTCCTTTGATGCATGCGTCACTAAATTTAAATTGGGTATGGCTAGACTAGAGATGACATGATAGTAGTCTTCTAATATCTATGGGGCTGCCACGGAGAGGAGGGGGTCAACCTATTCTTCAGACCACCAAAATGCAAGACAAGAAACAATGGATGGAAACTAATCAAGGAGAGAACTAACCTAGAACTAAGGAGAAATTTCCTGACATTAAGAAAATTGACCTGTGGAACAGCTTGCCTTCAGAAGTTGTGGAGTTGTGCTTCAACACTGGAGGCTTTTAAGAAGAGATTGGACAACTATTGATATGAATATAGGGTCTCCTGCTTGAGCAGGGGGTTGGACTAGAAGACCTCCAAGGTCCCTTCAACTCTATTATTCTATTCAGTAAAATAGATTTTGTAAACTACAAATGAAATGTCCGTGCATGTGTATGTGTAAAAAAGAATACAATAGAAAGAGGAAATTTTGTGGAGCATGTAAAATAGAAAAATGTAACTAATTTAGCTCACTAGATTTACAGCTTTTACAATCCTCTGAGCTCCTGTTTCCACAACTGGCAGTTAAAACAAATCCTTAGCTCTCTTTGTGGAAGACGGTTCTTGAATTTTTCAATGTTCTGGCTGAATGACTTGGTACACTTGATTAGAGTGTGGCAAAGAAGAATGGCAATCATGCTATGGAAATTCAGAGGGACTACAGGTAATCCTCGGCTTACGGCCATAATTGAAACCAAAATTTATGTTGCTAACAGAGACATTTGTTAAGTACATTGTGCCCCATTTTACGACTTTTCTTGTCACAATTGATAAGTGGATCACTGAAGTTATTAAGTTAGCAGCACAGTTGTTGTTAATGGCTTCCCCATTAACTTGTTAGAAGGTCACAAAATGGGATCGCATGACCCCTGACGCTGCAATCGTCATAAATATGAACCAGCTGCCATACATCTGAATTTTGATCCTGTGATCATGGGCATGCTGCAATGGTCATAAGTGCGAAAAACGATCATAAGTCACTTTTTTCAATGTTGCGACGTCAAACGGTCACTAAATGAACCGTTGTTAAGTCGAAGACTACCCGTACAACTTTTTGTTGTCATTTCTAAGTGATTTATTTTCTATTCATTTCAGAGGCAAAAGAGTGGAATTTGTATCCATTCCGAATGATGGGGAAAAAAAAATGTTTAGGTGAGATCAATGTAAGTTTAAATTCATTACAAAAAAAAGTTAAGTGATGAAGGATCATTAAAACCAATGTTAAACTTTAAAACCATCCATTCTGAGTGTTTTAAATTTACTAATTCTGTGTTTCATCCTTATGCATCATTTTTGTAGAAAAGTACTTATTGCTTTGATCTACCACAAAAATGGATTCTGAAGTTACATTTAGATCACTTCCACCAAAGTATTTCAGCTCACTTTTCTAGCACATCGTTTAACTGAATACTGAACAGAACAGAGCTGGAAGGGATCTTGGAGGTCGTCTAGTCCAGCCCCCTGCTCAAGCAGGAGAACCTATACCATCTCAGCTTATAATCCACCCTTCCTTTTTTTAGCAGTTTTGCCCCTTAAGTCCTTAAAACATCATAAAGGCAAGCCATCCCCCCTAATTTAGAACCACTTAAATATTTACATAAAATTTTCATTCTGCATGGTTTGCTCACATTCTAATATAATTCCTTTTAATTAACAAGAATATTAATTCGTAGGAGAGAGAAAAATTAGAAGAAAGCAAAATAGCATGAAAAATGCATTTCATTAATATAAACCAGTGCTGGAATCTAGCAATCCTTATAAGCAAATAGAAATAGAATCCAAATTAAAAAAGAAAATATAAGCATCAGGAGAGGCTCAAAGACGTTGCTGAAAGAATTGTCTCTTGTTTCAGAAAAAAAGTGCTTTATGCAACAAAACCCCCAACAATTGCAGTTTCTTCAAAAAAAAAAAAATTAAATTTGCCCTAAATTTGCAACAATAGATAAAAATTAAGAGATAACCAAGAACTTAGTATCTTATTTAACAGCCATGACATTGAATGTATTTATCTGATTGTAAAGTATACTGTAGTGTGTTTTGGAAAAAAAAAAATACCAGCAATGTAAAGAAAAAAGGTCTTAAACTTAGGAAATATAATTTTACTGCACAGCCAAGGTTAATTTCCGAACACTCATGGTGTAATTTTTAAAAACGGCACCATGCTATAAAGTATTAATAGTAAACAGGGATTTGAGCTCTTTTATCACTCTAAAAATATTTTAGTGTGTTCTTATGCTGCTTCATTCGTGGTAGATGACTTGGCATAAAAACTGACTTTTTTTTAGAACAACAAAAAAAATTATTGTTTAGGAGTTACAATAAGGAATTACACCAAATTATAAGAGTATACAGATTGAATCTGAGCCATGTTTCGTTGAATTACACCTAGTCTGGTCTGCATTTCACTGTTACAATGTTGAGGTACATTCTACCTAAAAACCATGCCATAATGCTAGTTGTAGAATACACTCACCAATGTTAAGTTGAGCTATATTCTTTTCTAAAGCGCATTATTAACATCTGCAGAAAGGGGGTGGAAACACCTTTTCAAAGCTGCAGTGAAGATGCCTACCCAGTCAATTCTGGGCTGCAGACAGAATAATAAATCAAATCTGAATCCAGACAAGAAGGAGAGGCTAATTTGAGTGGTGCAAACACAACTCAAGGGATGTGGTCATTATTACTCTCTGCAATGCACTCCAGGACTCCAGAAGATGGTAGAGGACAGGAAGGCCTGGGGGAATGTTGTCATGGGATCGCGATGGGTCGGACACGACTTCGCAACTAACAACAATGCACTCTTGTCTTTTCTCTCCATTGGACAAGGGTTTCTCCATTTTTCTAGTCTCTTTAGGTCAGAGGTGGGGAACTGATGGCCCTTTTATGACATGTGGACTTCAACTCTCAGAATTCCTGAGCCAGAATTCTGGGAGTTGAAGTCCACAAGTCATAACAGAGCCATAGTTTTCCACGCCTGCAGGTGGAGGCAAAACACATCTAAGTGACTGTGGGTAGTTCACAACCTCATATGCCAATTGCAGGTACGTAGGAGCACAACTGGGACCTGAATTTCTGTTGTGAAGCTCAGCGGTTGTTAAGTAACTCCTGCCCGATTTTGCAACCTTTTTTGCCGTGTTTGTTAAGCGAATCGCTGTGGTTAAGCGAATCGTGTGGTCAGTGAGCAAATTTGGCTTCCCCCGTTGATTTTGCTTGTCATAAACTGGCTGGGAAGGCTGCGAATGGCAATCCCTGGTGTTGCCTATTATTAATATTCGGTTGTGTGATTGCAACCACACCCTGTTCCCTGTTAAGTGTCCATATGTAGGGTGATTCTGGATCTTTATGATTTTTAGGGGTTCACAATTAAACGCAGACAGTTTGGTCAAATGGTTACGGTGCTGGGTGAATAGCCGATTGGGTGACTTTGGACCAATCACCAGGAGACGGTGATTGGCCTGAATCTGGCTGGGTGACCTTGGGCCACATACTCTATCTTAGCCCAGCCCACCTCTCAGGGTTGTTATTGTGGGAAAAATAGCAGAAGGAAAGAGATCAGGTAGTCCTTGACTTATGACCACAACTGAGCCCAAAATTTCCACTGCTAAGCAAGATAGTTGTTAAGTGAGATTTGCCCCCATTTTATGACCTTTCATTCCACAGCTATTAAGAGAATCACTGCAGTTTTAAGTTAGTAACATGGTTATTAAGCGAATCTGGCTTCCCCATGGACTTTGTTTGTCAGAAAGTCCCAAAAGGGGATCACAGGACCCCGGAACACTGCAACCGTCATAAATACATGCCAGTTGCCAAGCACTTGAATTTTGATCACACGACCGTGGAGAGGCTGTGATGGTTGTAAGTGTGAGAACCGGTTCTAAGTCACATTTTTCAGTGCCGTTGCAACTTCAAACGGGCGCTAAATGAATGGCTGTTAAGTCAAGAACTAGCTGCCTATTTTTCCCGTCTTGGAAGAAAATGATTTCAAAATGCACGCAACAGTAACTTGATTAACTTGGGTCTGTCTTTGAGTCTTCTTGTAAAGTTTGCAGTATTAAATGCTCACAGTGAGATCGGGATCTAGAATGGTTCAGAAATCATGTTGTGCCATGATAGGCGGCTTATAAGATAAAGGGGACCCCTATTCAGCTGTGTCCAACTCTAAGGGGTGGTGCTCATCTTAGTTTTGAGGGATCCAGCGTTGTCCGAAGATGCTTTCCCTGGTCACATGGCCAGCATGACTATAGGCCAAGGCACATGGAATGCTGTTACCTTCTCATCAAAGTGGTACCTATTTATCTACTCACATTTGCAACCTTTTGAAGTTCTAGGTGGGCAGGAGCTGGAGCAAGGAACGGGAGCTCATCCCATCGCGCGGCGTTCGATTCTCAAACTGGGCTGTCAGCTTTCCAGCTGACAAACTCAGCTTCTTAACCCCTCAGCCTTCACGCCCCCAAGATGGCTCGTATTGGCTGCTAATTTGTCTCAAGAGAAGCTTCCTGGTGCTTTCTGTGCAATTTGGGCCCAGGATCTTTGCGAGAAGGCCTTTTTTTGAGATGACACCAGTGGTGGGATTTATTTATTTATTATTTATTTATGTATGAGACTTATATACCGCTTTTAAGTGCAAGCACTCTCTAAGCGGTGTACACCAGTAAGCAATGTATATATATATACATTGCCCCCAACAATCTGGGTCCTCATTTTACCTACCCCCGGAAGGATGGAAGGCTGAGTCAACCTTGAGCCGGTGAGATTTGAACCGCTGACCTGCTGAACACAGTCAGCTAAAGTGGCCTGCAGTACTGCACTCTAACTGCTGCGCCACCTCGGCTCTTCAGCCAGTTCGCACCAGTTCGGCAGAAGAGATAGCTAATTTTTTGTTGCCCAAGCCCAGAATGGACTTCCGGAAGCAGCATCCACACAGAGAACCGGTTGTTCACCTATTTGAATCCCACCACTGGGTGATCCCCTTTGCCTCTGAAATCACCTGAGGAAATTGGCCCATGGATGCTGTGAGCTTGGCCTGTAGCAATTTGGCATCCAGCCTCTCTAAATTGCTGAGGTGCACAATTTCCCGCTGAGTTCCCGACCCTAACTTTTTTGTACCTCTGGGAAAAATAATATGGTTTTAAGAACATAACTTTTAAAGCAGAACCGTAATTGTTCTTGGCTTAGAAATGTTTATTACCTTTGGTTTTAGCTCTGCTTTTACTGCAAACCTATGGGGGGTTTATAAATCTAAATTAATACACATAGAGGTAAGCAAGCACACACCAAGTATTTCTGACCTTTCCTGCTCTAAATAAAAAAACATTATTATTATTCTTCCTCCCAAGCACGTTACATGTAAAAGATTTTGCTCAATTAATTAGTTCTCATTTGGACTTCATGGGGAAAAAATAAGTGAAAGTTAGAGACTTTCAATGCTGCAATCTAATAATAATAATAATAATAATAATAATAATAATAATAATAATAAGAATAAGAAGAAGAAGAAGAAGAAGAAGAAGAAGAAGAAGAAGAAGAAGAAGAAGAAGAAGAAGAAGAAGAAGAAGAAGAAGAAGAAGAAGAAGAACTGGAAATGTAACCTAGTTTGGTAATGAAATGTCTGCAAGAAAATGACTAAGCTCAAAAAGCACCAAGGACACCATAAAGAAAACCCCAACAATCCTGAAATTAATTTTCCTCAAAACAGGACTGTGCAACTGTGTTGGATGCAGTTTGCCAGACATATAAAGCAGGACTCCTAACTTTTGTTCTTGCTTGATATGCCACATATCAAACAATGCTAAGCATTTTGTACTCAACAGGTCACTATGCCAATCGGGTGAACTACATTTAGCAATAGTGATTAGGATGGCCATATGCCCTGTTGAAACAGAGAACGCATCACGTTGCATTACATGTATGTCAAATCATATAAATAGAAGAACCTATGGGGAAAAAAATCAGGGTTGCGAATTTAAGTAGTAATAAAATGTGTGTCGGCGGAAAAGGCACGAGAGTGGGCTGGTTTCCGTTGCAGAACTAATTATGAGTAGGGAACTTCTAAGCATCCCACTCTCCTCTTCAAGGGATTATCAATGAATCAGATTTGAGTCAACCCTGCAGATAAAATATTTAAGTCCTTGAGGTATAGCTGTGTTGGACTAGGGCAGGGATAGGCAACCTTGGCTCTTTTATGACTCGTGGACTTCAAGTCCCAGAATTCCTGAGCCAGCTGTGCTGGCTCAGGAATTCTGGGACTTGAAGTCCACGAGTCATAAAAGAGCCAAGGTTGCCTACCCCTGGATTAGGGGCAAGAAGACCCAGGTTGTAGACCCCTCCGCTCAGCCACAGAAACTCACTGGGTGATTTTGGGTCAGTCACATGTTCAGCTCAGCATACCACATAGAGAGCACAGTGTACACCACCTTGAACAAAAGTAGTTTATACTGTGGAGTTCTTGGTGCTCTCTGAGCTTGGGGTTGTTTGGGGTTTTTTTTTTGCAGACGTTTCACTAGCCATCTAGATCAGAGATCCCCAACCCCTGGTCCATGGACCAGTACTGGGCCGTGACATGCCAGCAACCGGTTTGCACAAACAAGCAAAGCTCCATCCGTGGGATGCAGGCAGCACACAAAACCACACGCCCTCCGGTCCATGGAAAAACCTTTCTCCATGGCATCGGTTGCCGGTGCCCAAAAGGTTGGGGACCTCTGCTTTAGATAACATCATCAGTGCTAGGAATTATCATCATCTAGCCCTGACGATATTACCTAGTTGGGCAATGAAATGTCTGCAGGAAAACCGCCAAACTGAGAGAGCAAGGACCCCACAGTTCAACCCTGATCTACAAATATTTTCTTCTAGCTAGTTATGATCTAATGAATGCATAGCACCCTCAAGCAACACCTCAATCTCTTCTCCGTGGTGTGATTGCTTAAAACTGGGAGATATATTTTTTTAATCAGTCTGGATGAGATCTGAGTTTAAATGCAACGCATAACAATTCAGCAGATCTATTTTTAATGAGCTAGGCTCCTTGTAAAAAAAAAAAAGGAAGTACCAATGATTTCAGCTGGACTCCACAAATGTCCTTTAGATTTAATGGAGATGGTTTGCGTGTGCCCAAACCAGTCAGCACCCAGTATGGCCCGGCAGTTTTGAATATGGAAGGAGTCATGTGACCTCCGGGTTCTAAAAAGACAAGAACTGCTCTACAGAAAGCATGTGTGTCTCCATGCACCTTAGACCGAAGGACTGCAGACGCTGCCCAGGGAAATGAGAATGGTTTAAATCAGTGGTTCTCAACCTTTTTAATGCCGCGACCCCCAACCGGTCGTAAGTCGAGGACTACTCAACCGGTCGTAAGTTGAGGACTACTCGACTGGTGCAGCACCGTTTGCAGAATGGGACTTTTGGTGGGCTCAGCAGGGCAGAGACAGCCTGGACAATTCCTATTGGCTTTTGAAAGCCAATAGAATTAGACTCTATTCAAGAGCGTCTATTCTATTGGCTTTCAAAAGCCAATAGAATAAAAGGGAGTAGCACAGCTAAGGAAAAGGGGGGGGAAATGGCGGACTGCATTGTTTGGCGACCCCCGTGAAATGGTCGTTCGACCCCAAATGGGTCCCGACCCACAGGTTGAGAACCACTGGTTTAAATTAAGAGAGAGATAATCCATGATTCAGTGGTGGGAATGTCTAAGGCAGGGGTGTCCAACCTTGGCAACTTTGAAACTTATGGACTTCAGAATTCTCCAGCCAGCTTGGCTGGAGAATTCTGGGAATTCAAACCAACAAAAATGGCCAAGCTTGTACACCCTTGCCTTGGACATTCCCACCCCTGAATCATCTCTCTTACTTTGAACCATTCTCATTTCCCTGTGCAGCTTCTGCAGTCATTTGCTATACTTAGAGAGGGCACCTGCTGTTCAAGTCAAAGATCACTGCTTTTGGCAGCCATGCTTTAACCCAGATTCTTTCTCTTACACCTGTTGTAGCCTGCCCAAAGCCTGGCCTTGCAATAAGTCTCTCCTAAAGAGCAGAGGTCACCTGAGATCAATAGGTCCACGGGCTGACTGGCGAGTTGGCGGCATACTTGTATAAAAATATACTTTCTAAAATTCTGCAGCAGCTCCCAGTTTGGTCGGTGACCTTAGTCATTTTCTCACACTCCACTCGGCCGGTGTTAAACAAAATCTGATGGTCCACCCTCCAGCTCTTTTTTGCAACGTAGAATTTGGAAGGAAAAAAATGGTACGGTAAGATAAGGAGACAAAAAGCAGATGCTTTTTCATAAGAGGTGCCCTTTACAACTCAGCTTTTTTTTTCTTCTTCTTTTTTTAACAGCAAGCCAAGCTAAGATTTGCAAAGAGGACATCTGCTGCTGCCAGGACAGCAATTCAAGACATGAGAGATTACGACATCCGGACTCCTATAGCTTGTCAAGTGTCTGGGTGACATGCATCTTTCTTGGTGACTTCAGAAGACTTGTAGGTATTCCAATTGGGAACACTGTACTGTATCACCAGTGAGAAGAGGTTAATGGACGGTGCAAGAAAGAGGGGAAAAAACCCTGCCATTGAACTGAATCAAAAAATATAGGAGTCCTTTTCAAGATGAAGGCATGAAACCAATAAAAGATTCATAGTTGGCAAGACCAGTAGGCCTTGTTTAATTGCAGTGAAGTTAAGACTGATTATGTTCATGCAACACAATTCACCAGATTGATTAAAAATATAGAGAATGTATTTATACAATATACAAATAAATTATGTTAAGACTAGCTTTATGAGGGATGGGTAGTGAGTTACATGAACCTAGCCAGTGTTAAAATTTTATGATCCAGTGTCTTTTGCAAACCCCCCAAAATGGGTTAACTCAGTAACCAAGTCAAACACATTCAGTGCAATAAATGGATATACAAAACACTACTGATTTCTAATGGCAGCAGTGGAATAAACTGAAAAGATTTTCTGAAACACAACCTCCCCCCCCAAAAAAAAAACCATATATATTCTCACTTGTTTAAGCAGAAGAGTTCCCCGTGAATTGGTTCCTTGATGGTGTATATAATTTTAACATAATTAATAGCATTTCCCCCTGCTTTTGAACCCTGAGTAAAAGTCTACATTCAGAGTCATGGAAATTGGAAAGGTCTGCAAGTACTCTTAAAAAAATAAATAAATAACTTTTCAACACGGCAAAAACTCACAAGAGGGGTGGAGGAATGTTGAAAACCAGCTCAGCCTAAAATGCTATGTACAGTTTTCCTGGACCTTCAGAATGTCTCTTTCCATCTTATTTACGAGATGGAAATCTGTACATCACAAATGTACAGCATTTCATTTTTATTTTATTTTTTAAAGAACTGCAGGTCAGTCCATCTGTTCTACAGGCAAATGTTCTCCAGTTAAAAAGGCAAGGGAAGCAGAGAGGCCCTAACTTCTGTTAGCGTGACAGAGAGAGAGAGACAGAAAGAAAACCCTGGAAGTGGACAGTAAAATTTCCTCTGCGTTGCTTTTCAAAGCCCATACCGCAGTCAGCATATTGAATATTTAATGTCCTGAAGAGGAGTTCACCTGCTGACACAGGCAAAGTGACAGAACAATACATGTGCTGGAACACAGTCATCAATTGACTCCCTGATCTGCCATGTCAGGCATTAAATAATAATAATTGAAAAATTCCTCTTTTAAATGTTTTTTTTTTTCCTTTCCACCATGCATATGTGAGCACCACTGCGAAGATCCGTGCCTGAAATACATACTTCTTTACATTCCATAGTTTGCCAGGTTCATATGGGCATATAAAGAAGTATGTCACTCAAGCAGGCAAGTTTTGGAACAAATGCTCAAGAGAACATCAGCTTAGGAAGCCCTAGACTAAGGAGATGTAATTTGTAAAAGAGGAAGAGGTGGTATTTTGGGACGGTTTTCTTCATCCACCTACTCTCTTGGCTGTATAATTCACCATCCAAGTAGAGACACAGCAGCTGAGAAACTGAAAACCCACCTTGCCATCCACACATAACTCTTTACAAGCATCTTTGCTTTCCCCGTTAACGGAAGAGGGCAATAATATGGATTTGTTGGGATAGAAATAGTTCACCAAATTCACTAATCAGAAAATAAGTCTCATTTTCATAAGAAACTCACTTAAACAAATGACAAAAAAGAAGCACATTTTAAAGCTTGCCCCCCCCCCCCGAACTAGAATGGATTTGTGAATTCTCAACCCAAGGAGGCTTTGTTTTAAAATCAGAGACTTCTAGCATTTGAAACTTTCAGTGACGATAAATAAAGCCAATATGCATTATACAGAATGGAAAAAAAAAAAAAGGTTTTTCTCCACACATGCAGGATATGGGTTGCTCTCCAGTCAACAAAGACAGACAATGCTTCCTCCCCATGCTTTTTAGAAGTCAAATGTTCATTACATCCACAGAGAAAAATCAAGTGTTTATTCTATGAGAACTAAACATGTTCCATTTGCTATTAGAAAATAAAACCTACATGCACGCACATCTATAAGCTCTCTCAAGCCTAGAATTGAGGTAATTTTTTTTCCCCTTCAGTTTAATTATTTTAAAAACATAAGGAAAAAGAAGGAAACTCTTTCTTACCTTAAAGGTCCACTGTTTTTTTTTTTAAAAAAAAAACATAACCCATTTTTTGTAAAGCATCATTGCTGACACAGCCCGATAGACAGGAAACAGCCACAAGGAAAAGCGTGCCTCTTTTTTTTTCTCCATGGGGTCTTTTAGAGGGGATGTTAGGGCAGGTCGGAATTTCAAAGAGAAATGGGATTTTTCTTTTGAAAAAAAAAAAAAAAAAAGGTCTCCTGGACAAACTCTGCAGGATTCCTGAAACCGATAGCCAGACTGAACAGCATGGGAGACAGCCCAGAATGGGTGGACAATGTAGGCCAGAGGAGAAACTGAATTATTTCTCCCGGTTCCTGATGATGTGCATGGGTGAGAGTGAGTGTGTAAGTAATATCCATGTGTGCAAATTCCTGCATCTTCCTTCTGCTTGCACCAGGCAGTTTCTCTCTCTCTTGCACCAGGCAGTTTCTCTCTCTCTCTCTCTCTCTCTCTCTCTCTCTCTCTCTCTCTCTCTCTCTCTGTTTTTCATCTCTTCCCACTGGTTACTTCACAGCCATTCTGAGCTTTAAAGCTCCCTTAACAATGAAGTCCGAATAACATCACCGGGAATGGTAAGGGCGCTGAATAGCAACTATTATGAGCAGGGTTTAAACATCTAGTAAGCCAGATCAACTTGGTGCATAAATGCCTCATTCAGCACTGCTGTGTAGTGTGCTTTGCTGGTCCACTCACCTGCTCCATCTGATGGTTCCTTCCTCCCTCCCTCCCTCCCTCTCTCTCTCTCTCTTTCTCCCTCTGCCCCCTCCTCTCCCCCACCCTCGCTGCCACTAGTCTGAGCCATGCAGATCAATACCAATTTACAGGCAAATGCAGAATGCCTGCCTTAATGTTAATGAATTTTACCATTTCTCACAGGCTTCTAATGAACCCTTTAAAGAGGGTTTAAGTAAACTTAGCAAGTGGCAAACTAAGCACTTTGGAATACTTAATTATATTGATGAGTCCTACAGCTCCACCCTCACACTCTCCAGATTGCATTTTGAAAGGCTAACTGGGAAGTAAACATGCTCCCAACTTGTTTCAAATCTCTATTGCAATACTAAGAACTCATTACGACTCTTCCTGTTGGTGTCATTATTCCGAAACTGTCCCAACAGTTCACAAATTCCACTTAACCGCTCAACACCGCACTCCTATTTTTTTGTGTTACTCAAACTAATCAGGCTAAGTATCTCCTGTTTCCCCAAAGGATGATAATATGGTAATTAACAATCTCTTGATTTTTCCAGCACTCAACCCCTGATTTGTAAAATCTTAGTTTCAGCTGCAACTGAATTTTCAGTTGAAAAAAACGCAAAGTGGGGGAAATTAGTCTCAGCAATATCAAATCAGGTTAAAGAATTTGAGCATATTGTTGCTTGTATGCTCACACCTACATCCTTAGAAGGGATGCTAGAATAATGTCGTGCCCAAAACTCATCAGCAAATTCCAAAAGAAGAGATATTACAGATCTCTCTAAAGGCCTTTGGATAGTTTTCCCTAATTCTGATAAAATAAAGTTATTTCAGAAGTGCCATAGGTGGATGGAGATAATTCACTTCATTTATTTATTCATTTCTGCCTTTCTAAATTTATTTTAGAGAACACTTGAGGGCCATTGGTTCTCCAGACACACTTTTTCAAGTGCCCTTGCTATATTTTTGCCAAAACCTGTTCACCGGCACCCACAGGGCTCCTTAATATCAAAATGTAAGGATGAAAAATAGAATCCTATCCATGCAAAAGACTTAACAAACTGCAAGTGACAGAAAAGTCACTTCAAAGTTTCCTAGTTTGGCTACAGATTAAGAATGCAAGTAGGTTTTTGCTTTTTTTGTTTTTATTTTTTTTTCCTGCTATTTAGGAGAGGTGCTTTGTGTGTGTGTGTGTGTGTGTGTGTGTGTTACATTTGCTTTGTGTGCTGGGTTAAGATGCCAAAGGTGGATTCCTGGCTCTAACCAGCCCCCTTTGCCTTTCCTTGTAGCACAGCAGAATCATATAGCTCAGCTGCTGCTTTTACATTTAGTCAGGGTTATTTATCATTTTCACACCCTCAAGGATAACAGAGGACAATTCAAGATCCTTGTCTTCATCTGGAATGATTGGTTTATTCCTGGTGGGAAAAAAATTCCTGCATGATTAGAAAGTGTACATGAGTAGAAAGCTATAGAAGGGTGCTGGGTTTTATTTCCAAGCTCTACGCTAAGGAGACCAAATGTTGAATCCTGGGTGTGGTATTTCAGGGACACCACACCATGCTTTATCCTCAACCCACAGCTTCCTTCTTTATCCTGCAATGACAACTTTGATGATTTAGGAGGAGAAAGTGTACCAAACAGAAGGACCAGAAATAATGGATTCCTCCAAGAACAAGTCATAGATAGGAAAGTTGGAGTGAAAGACAGGCAGGCCGCAGATAGGCAGCTATTTCGTATTGAATTGACTCCATTTTCCACACTAACACATGATGCAAGAGACACAACTGATCCAGTTGTAAAGAAATGCAGCAATTACCAATTTCTCTGACTATGCAATTGGACAGTCCTGCTGAGAGTTAGGACTTTATTCTTCCTTATGCACACATGCATGGCACACTGTTAAGGAAAAAGAAAACTCAAGGGATAGAGAATGAAATTCTTTGGCGCATTTGACCTGGAGGAGACCCGCTTGAATGAATGGGTCTACTTCACAGCAAAAGGATCATAAAACCCCAGTCAGAACCTACCCTATAAGAAACACATGCACAATGCATTTCTGAGCTAGAGGGACACAGATACAAATGTACAAATATGCTTTGCACCTATGTGATGTCTGCATAACACTCAGGGTGGAAAGATGTTCAATATTCAGCCCTTTGGAAGTAATTTGAATAAATGGCACTTTATATTAGACAGTAAAGATGCCTTCAGGAAGATAAGCATGCTAAGCACACAGAAACCCTGCTCCTGTCTAATCCAACTGCACGATTATTGCATGGCGTTAAAAGTCTGAAGGAAACCATCATATAAAGATGATGTTCAAAGGCCAAAAAAGAGCAAAACTCACCAAGAAGTGTTCTTAAGTGCCCCCTTTTCCCAATTTTAAAGATTTTCTTTTTTGACATCTCCAGTGTCTTATTTTCTGCTGGTGTCTGTTTCTTTCTCGCATTTACCTTTTGATTAGCCATAAATCATGTAGATTATAGGTAATTAATGCTCCTTGGGCTGGCATTTCACTGGTTAATAACCGCAGCATTGCAATCACAGCAACTTAAGCTAAGTTTAACTGTCTTGCATGTGTTCTACTCTTCCCCCCCCACACTCCTGCCTTCCCTTTCGGTATCATTTGAGCTTTACAGACAGTAACTAATATCAAACATTTCTCTTTCACTCCCCCCCCCCCACCCCTTCACAGCTGTCATTACCAGCTCATATCTGAATGAGGCATTTAAAAGGTTGGTTTAACCTTGTAAAAGGATCTGGACGTCAAAGTTCTAGCATTTCAGCTCAGATTATTCTAGTCCACTGCTTGCGCTGCAGTTTTTTTTTTTTTCTTTCTTTCTTTTGTTTTTTTTTAAATGCGGAGTGTGTGCTACGGCAACAGAATGACAACAAGAGGGAAGAAGGGAGGGGAAAGGAGGGAAAAGAGAGAATCCAAACGGACCTAAAGCTAACCGACCCCCCTCCTTTTTTTTTTTAAAGGAAAGCATGCGTTGGTGCCCTGCTGCTGGATCCAGAAGCATGCATTTTAAGTGCACACACACACACACACAGAGAGAGAGAGAGAGGGAAGTTGGTTGCATGCCCATCAGAAGGGTCCTACGGCAGGTTTCTTTAAAATAAAGCTAAGCTGGTGCAACTGAGAAGGGGGGAAGAAGGGAAAAGATGGAAGGAAGGAAGGAAGGAAGGAAGGAAGGAAGGAAGGAAGGAAGGAAGGAAGGAAGGAAGGAAGGAAGGAAGGAAGGAAGGAAATGAAGAAAAGAAAAGAAAGGACATACCAGTTAGAAGATTTTTTTTTTTTTTTCCTGTTGCAGCAGTGGAAGTCAACCGGCTTAAAGCTGAATCAGCTTTCCGGAGTTAGGGATGCGTAGAGGAGGGTCAAGGAATCACAAGGTAATAACGCGTTGCATGCAGCAGCCGTCAGCCTTTTTTTTTTTCCCCTTAAAGCTAATCTCTAATGCAGGAGGGGGGGAGAGGGAAAGAGAGAGAGAGAGAGAGAGAGGCAGGCCCTCTAATGGCATTAGCCCTTCACTAGGGGAATGAATGAGAGAGAGAGAGAAGGGAATTCAGGCAACCCCACCCCACCCCTCTCCCCCCCTTCCTCCCCACAGACATCCCCACACACACCTCAGCCTCTTTCTCCCCCCCCCCTCTAAACGGGCACCACTACCTCGCTCGGCTCTCCCTGCAGCATCTCGGCTAAGGTGGGAGGAAAAGGGAGGGAGGGGGCGCTTCCACAGCGCCGGAGGAACCCGGGAGAAGCCGAGCAGGAGTTGAGGAAAAAGTGCCGCTCCCGGGGAAGCCGCTTCCAAGTCCCCTCCGAGCAAGAGAGGCCGGAGGCGGCGGGGGGGTGGGTGAGAACGAGGGGGCACTCGCTCGAGGGAAGCTGTAGTACTTCAGCGAGGCTTGGGAGGGGGGGGGAAATATCCCCCTTTCCCTCCCCCCCCACAAAAAAGTCCCTTCCTCTCTACGACCCCCCCCCCCTCCGTCCCTCCTTTCCCAGGTCCGACTGCCCTTTTTTTTTTTCCTCATTCCCCCCCCCCAAAAAAAAATCTCCATTGCCCTTCCGCCCCGCAAAGGTCAGCCTGAGAGAAAGCGCGAAAGAAAGAAAGAAAGGAGAGGGAAGGAAGGAAGGAGGGGAGGAGAAGGAAGATGAGGGGGATTTGAGGAGGTGGGGGGGGGTCCGCACGGAGGTGCGGGGCGAAGCGGCTGGTCAGGAGCCGCATCCCCCTTTCCGGGGCTTTTATACCCAGCGAAGCATCCGAAACACGCGCCCAAGCCAAGTGGCCTCTTTCGGTCCCCCCCGCCGATCCCTCCCTGACCATATTTAGTCAACCAGGGCAAAAAATAGCCCGGGCAGCTGGAGATGGCCGAGCAGGGGAATAGTTAGACTTCAGTCTTGTCTCCCTCAGCCCACTTGATTACTAGCCCTGCGGGGTCCTGACTGGCCCCCCTTTTTTCTTCACGTTCCCCCCCCTTTCTTCTTTTTCTTTTTCTTCTTTTTCTTCTTTTCTTCCTTGGCTATTTTTAGCCGCCCAAAGCCAGAGGCAGCTCGGCTTTCTTTCCCGCTGGCCCAGGGCTTGGCTGGGCTTGGCTAGGCCTGGGCGATGTATCTTCACCAATAAAGGAGAATGCAGGGAGTGCTATGAATTAGAATCCAATATAGGACAAGATTCACACAGCCTCTGAAACCGAGATCACACAAACGAATTGTCCACTTAATAGGATACAGGCAGTCCTCCACTTACGACTGCGAGGGAGCCCAGCGTTTCTGTTGCTAAGTGAGACGTTGGTTAAGGGAGTTTTGCCCCGTTTTACAATCTTTGTTGTTGTGAAGTGAATCACTGCGTTTCTTAAGCTAGTGACGCGGTTGTTAAGCGAATCTGGCTTCTCCATTGACTTTGCTGGTTAGAAGATCTCACATGACTCCGGGACACTGCAACTGTCATAAGTACATGCCAGTTGCCAAGCGTCTGAATTTTGAGCATGTGGCTATCGGGATGCCACAATAGTCGTAAGTGTGAAAAATGGTCATAAGTCACTTTAATGCCATGGTAACTTTGAACAGTCACTAAATAAACTGTTGTAAGTTGAGGACTACCTGTACTAGCCGTGCAGGATTCTGACTCGTCCCTTTTTTTTGTTTTGTTTTCTTCATGTTCCCACCCCCTGCTGCTTCTTTTTCTTCTTCTTTTCCTCCTTGGCTGTTTTTAGCCCACCGAAAGCCAGAGGCAGCTCGGCTTTCTTTCGCTCTGGTACAGCCACCCCTGGGCTTGGCTTGGCTTGGCTAAGCCTCAGCTATGTGTGGTCACCAATAAAGGAGATTATTTGTAAGTGAGGGGTGAAATGAGGGCTCCTTGGTGCTCTCTGAGCTTGCTTGTTTTCTTGCAGACATTTCATTACCTAACTAGGTAACATCATCAGTGCTAGTAAGGAGTGGGGATTGCTCTCAGTTTATATTGTCCTTAGTTGGTCTTAGAGATTTTTGGGTTGGGCTGTTTACTGTTGGCTTCTTTGAGAGTTTCTTGATTGGGGTATTGTTTACTTCAGAAGTTCCCAACCTTTTGGGCACCGGTTCCGTGGAGAGAGGTTTTTCCACGGACCGGAGGGGATGTGGTTTTGTGTGCTGCCTGCATCCCACGGATGGGGCTTTCCTTATTTGTGCGGACCAGTTGCTGGCATGCCGCAGCCCAATACCGGTCCACAGACCAGGGGTTAGGGACCCCTGGTTTACTTGATTGTTGGCCTGAGTTAATCTTGGAGTTAATCCCTGCTGATCTGGGTGCTAATTGCTGGTGGGGAGGTGCTTGGGTCTTTTTGTTCCTTTTCTAGACAGCCTTAGCCATAGTTTCAATTAGGAAGATGTGACTATCCTGGACCAGGCCAAGTCCAAAAGCGCCAGGGAATTTCTAGAAGCCTGGCACTCTGACAAATTGGCCATCAATAGACACATAGACATTAACGACATGTATAGACGGCGCAAAAGAGACAACCAGCCAGCCAAAAAGGGACTGACAGCAAACCACATCCTTCACTAGCACTGATGATGTTACCTAGTGTGGGTAATGAAACGTCTGCAGTAAAACAAGCAAACTCAGGAAGCACCCAAGGAGCTCCTTAGGTATGGTCAGCTCTCACGCAACAAGGAGCAGGTGAGGAGTCTGGTCCTCAGGTGGGTGGGCAGCTGCAAGCTCAGCTCGCGGGTGGGCCAGGGGCCAGCCAAGGATGGGGTCTTCACTGGGACTGCAGGAGGGCCCTTGGGTGCAAGGGGCCACTTCCTTCAGGCCAGCTGGACGATTTGGCTTGGTTTTGGCGTGGAGCTATTGTGCTGCCCAGGGGACTTGGGCTGCAAGCAGCAATTAGCCCACTGGCTAGGGACGATGGAGATTGTGGTTGGAGACATCAGGCTCCAGGTAAAGGGTCTTTGGGCTGGACTGGTATGTCCTGTTGTGCCTTCTTGTGTCCTTCCCGCTCTTTAAAAAAGAAAAGTGTCTAAAGATGGAACTAAGGAAGGAAAAGAAGGGAATACACTGCAGTTGCGCAATATTTTGAAGTTTCATTTCTCACTTAATCCATTTTCTGGCTTCACAAAATACATTAGAATTGTTAACCAACCAGACAGGCTGAGTTCAGATAACAGACTTAACAGCGCACATTCACACCTACAAAACGATTCAAGATTCAGAGTAACCAAGATTCACCTACTGGGTGAATGTGGCTGCTAGGACTTTAATGGCCCAGTTCCGTTTCTTGTATGAATGGAGCCAATAACACCAGGGCTTTTTTACTTCCCTTCCCAGGTAGACCTCGAACTTGGAACTTGAGGAGGGCAGCCATACAAATTGAAATCATAAAAATAACAATGCTCTACGCTAGGGGTAGGCCATCTTGGCCCCCTCATGACTCGTGGACTTCAACTCCCAGAATTCCTGAGCCAGCATGGCTCAGCTTGGAAACTCTCCCTGTCCCCTCAGCATGGCTGGCTCAGGAATTCTGGGAGTTGAAGTCCATGAGTCATAAAAGAGCCAAGGTTGCCTACCCCTGATCTAGGGCCTCAAAAAAAACCCACAAAAGGGGTTTTGGCAGATCACATATGACCTATACAGAAAAGCTTCTTTTGATAGCTGAATACCTCAAGTTGGAATGTTTTATCTCTTTTCTGCTTGCCATTCTTGTGTAGCACATAGAACATAGAATATCAGAGTTAGAAGGAACCTTGAAGGTCTAGTCCCCTTTTATGACTGGTGGACTTCAACTCCCAGAATTCCTGAGCCAGCATGGCTCAGCTTGAAAACTCTCCCTGTCCCCTCAGCATGGCTGGCTCAGGAATTCTGGGAGTTGAAGTCCACCAGTCATAAAAGAGCCAAGGTTGCCTACTCTTGCTCTATGCAAAGAAAACATCATTTCCTCCCTTATCCCTTTTAGAAACAAATGACACAGGAGACTTCTTTTTTTTTCTGTTTTTAAAAATGAAATAAGGAAGGAGAGTTGTGTGGGAAGGAACAGTCACCAACTTGAGCACACTAGAGTTACATTTTGCATGTTAAACACACAGGCCTCAGTTTATGACCGCAGTTGAGTCCAGAGTTTCTGTTGATAAGCAAGGCAGTTGTTAAGTAAGTCACACCCAATTTTACGCCACGGTTAATAAGCAAATCACTGCAATTGTGACATGTGATCGTTAAGCAAATCCAGCTTCTCTCATTGAAGATCAGGTGATCCCAGACGCAGCAACTGTTCTAAATACATGCCAGTTGCCAAGCACCCGAATTTTGATCACTTGACCATGGGGATGCTGCATCGGTTGTAAAAGTGAGGACTGGTTGTAAATCATCTTTTTTTCAGTGCCATTGTAACTTTGAATGGTCAGTAAATGAGTGGTTGTAAGTCAAGGACTACCTGTAATATAAAATGCACCATGGTTGCCTGCTTATTGCTCAAGGTCTATATCCATTTTCTGAAGGCAATAATTGGTGGCTGCTATTGGAAAGAAGAACAGTTTTATTTGTTCACGTTCCCCAAAGTCTGATGTCTCCCAGGTGAATTAACCAACAGAGTTACCAAATTGCTGTTCAGCCTGACATCTATGGAGATTCTTAGTCATCCAGGGCAGGGTTGTCCCTAACAATGAAGAAGCTTCTTAGATGGGAAGCGAAATGTCTTCAAGGTAAAACAAAGTCCAGTTTCCTCTTGAATAAAGCACCTTTGGGACATCCAGCCGGACATTTTTGGACTGGTTCTCTTCCTTAGGCAGATCAATACTGTTCATATTGCTGTTTGGGATAGATTTCCATCAATCACACCAGCTTCTACTGGATACTGCCTCTGATGTCACCAATTATGTAGCACCCAACCTTTGCCAGAATGACTCTGCCATCCTAACTTCCCCGCTGGGCTAGTTAAGAGGAGAGTGACATAGCAGCTGAAATAGTCTGATTGCTAAGCAAATACAGAGAAGTTGTTTGAAACGTCAAACCTGACATTGGGAAAGTTCTAAAAGACTTGTCAGCGATTTCTTTCCAACCCTACTGGAGTCTCAGCCTTTGCTTTTGGGGGGAGTTTTGATTCTTTCTGCCTGACTAGAAGACCCAAAGCATAATTATTGGAGGGGATGCTTTGTAACAGCCTTTCTCAGCTGCAGTAGAACCGAGAACATAGAATAATAGAGTTGGATGAACCTTGGGGGTCTTCTAGTCCAGCCCCCTGCTCGACCAGGAAACCCTATACCACAGTGGTTCTCAACCTTTTTAATGCCGCGACCCCCAACCGGTTGTAAGTCGAGGACTACTCAACCGGTTGTAAGTCGAGGACTACTCAACTGGTGCAGCACCGTTTGCAGAATGGGACTTTTGGCGGGCTCAGCAGGGCAGAGACAGCCTGGACAATTCCTATTGGCTTTTGAAAGCCAATAGAATTAGACTCTATTCAAGAGAGTCTATTCTATTGGCTTTCAAAAGCCAATAGAATAAAAGGGAGTAGCACAGCTAAGGAAAAGGAGAAAAAAATGGCGGACTGCATTGTTTGGTGACCCCCGTGAAATGGTCGTTCGACCCCAAATGGGGTCCTGACCCACAGGTTGAGAACCACTGCTATACCATTTCAGATGGTATCATCTGGGTGATCTCCAGATTCTGGACTTCAGTTCCCAAAATCCTGCATGATATCATGCTAACTAGAGAATTCTAGGAGCTGAACCCCATACATCTGGAATCACCTAGGCTGAAGAAGGCTACTTTAGATGTTAGCAATCGCCAGGGACCAATAGTAGCCATCTCTCTGCTTTATCTTCATGAAGCTACAGAGAATTCATCTGATGTCTAGGAATAAGGTGTCAGTATCTCTCCACCAGATGTACAGTGGTATCTTGCTACCCATCAATAATTCATTCTTGAAGACATGACAAATACTAAGACCAAGGAGTACCGAGAAAACCACGTGACTTACCACGTGAACTGCTATTTTGGCCAGAGGAAATAGCGAGTCACAAGGCAGCCGACATCAGCATGTTTTTCCTTGTGTCTTGACTACTGGAAGAAAGATGAGTGTGGGGACAAGATTTCTGCTTCAAAACATGTTGAATACCAAATTTGATGGATTTTGAAGCAGTCGAATGCCAAGGTATGACTGTATCTTCATAGGATTTTCTTCCATTTGAAGTCGTGGGAAGTTTGAGACAAGCAGGATTATATAATTCATACAAGAGGATGTATACATGGCACTTGTACAACATCTACTTAACAACTTTCACATTGATTCCCAATGGTGTCATGGCCCCATCGGAGCCTGGTTCGGAGGAGGAGGAGTTGGAACCGGGATCATCGGATGGGGATGGCACATCTCCCTTGGCATGTTTGGAGAGGCCAGGAGCTGAGGACAATGCTGTCCCAGGCCCCTCAGGCATTGGGGAATGTGGTTGATCAGACGGAGAGCTGCCTGCCCTCACAGACACGGGAAGGTCAGCTGCTGACAGGCAGCGGTGCTGAAAGGCAGCAGATCCCCTCTGATGAGGAACAGCTGCCTCCTCCATTTGATCCAAGGGCCAGGAGAGTGGAGCTTAGGCAAGCTCAGAGAAGGGCTGCAAGGCTACTCCAGAGAAGGCCACCCCACCTACCCTTCCTCACAAGGAACACCTGGAGTGGAGTGACTTAAGGAGAAGCGGTGGGGAGTTAGTCTTTGCCAGGAACAATTGTTTGTTTTGGTTTACATTCCCCCAGCTTTGACTCATGCCTTTTGCCTTGCCTCGTTTTGAGCACTGCTTTCTGCCTTTTGCCTTGGACCTTGCCCTTGTGGACTGCTTTTGGCCTTTGCTTCACTGTGCCTTTAGAACTGCCTTTCGCCTTGGACCTTGTCTTTGCCCAGAGCACTTTGCCATTTGTCTTGTGCCTTGACTTTGCTTTGTGGACTGCAGTTTGCCTCGTAGACTCGCTTAGCCAAGTGGACTGGACCTGGAAACCTGGACCTTGCCCTGTGAGCATGCTCCTACTCTGTGGACTTTCATTGTAATTTACAAGTTGTTGTGGTTCTGGCTAATGAAACATTCCAAAGAACTTCCAGGCATTTATTTTCCTAAAAGTCTTTTGTTGTTACAAAATGTCAGCACAGGCACAATGGAGGGATGCTAGGATCTAAGTTCTCTTCCTCTGAGCAGTTAAATTATCAGCATGTTCCCTCCCTAAATTAGCCATCATATCTCACACTATCCAATTAGTGCGAAGGTCAAATGTTTTCTTCCTCTTTCTTTCCCACGCTTTACCCCCAACGCCCCTTCTGCTCTTTATTAACCCCATATTTACCAGACAATTCTGCATATTGTCAAAAGCAAGAATATACAATATTTGCAGCGTTGACACAAGTAGTATGGGGGTGGAGCCTTACCAGTTGTTGGAGAGCCATTTGTTGGAACATTTATTGAGAACAATAAAGGACTCTCTAGAGATCTGCCTTGCCTCGACCACCTGGGTCATAACCAGCTGGTTCGCACCGGTTTGGCAGAACCGGTAGCTAATTTTTTTTTTTTTAGTTCGGAGAACTGGCTGGAGGAGGCCTCCCAGGCCTAGAATGGCCCACCGGAAGTCCGTGGATGCCACTTCCGGAAGTCCGTTCTAGGCCTTGGACATCCAAGCCTGTATCCATGCAGAGAACCAGTTGTTCAGGTATTTGAATCCCACCACTGGCCATAACAAATGGAAAGCCAAATGGGTTACTGAATGCCCAGATGCAGGAAGACATATAGAGAATCCCACGCAAAAGGTGCCATGTTCTGAACTACCTCAGCAGCAATGGACAATCCTGAATAGGATTCTCACCTGACAATAGCATCTGCCGGGATTCATTGTATAAATGAGATATAGCATAATCCCCTCAGTGTGACTTCAGGGTCCACGTCAAACTGTAGATCACATCACGAGCAGCTGTAAGCTGAAGGCATATACCGGTCTAGTTTCTGGTGTTTTTTTTCCAGATAAACGATGCTGTGCTTCAGTGGTTAGATGGCCTAGAGCAGGGGTGTCAAATTGCCGCCCTGCAGGCAGGACATGTCACATGGAAGCCATGCCCACCCCATTGCCGGCAATGGCAAAACTGTCCCGATACGTTGCGTGATGTCACGTGACGTTGCGAGTTTGACATGTCTGGGCTAGAGACATTGGTATCTGAAGATAGATCAGTGTTTCTCAACCTTGACAATTTTAAGGCATGTGGACTTCAACTCCCAGAATTCCCCAGCCAGCAAGGCTGACTGTGGAATTCTGGGAGTTGAAGTCCACATGCCTTAAAATTGTCAAGGTTGAGAAACACTGAGATAGATCTTTTTAACATTTCATTTTTTATTATGTTTTTAATTTAGGTGAAATGTTAATATACATTGTAAGTCCACGTTTGTTAAGCCATACACTAACAAAATAACAAGTGGATGACGTGCTACCACCTCCCCTTTTTAAGGACACTGGGGTTTAAATAACATGGGGAATCTATTGTAACTTCCAATGGTTGCTAAGTGATCGGTCATAAATTGAGGACATGTGCTTCTTTGAAATATTGCCATCTAGCGGGACCTAGGAAGCATGCCTTTTGCATGGCTATCCCTAGTTTGAGGACACTCTCTAGCGATTCAGCAGGCCACCTCCCTTTTTAACCTTAAGGAAGCCCATTAAGACCTGACTCTTTACCCAGGACAGGGTGATGGTACTCTATGGATGGTAATTGAGCACTAAGTTTTTTAGTTTTAGGGTTTTATGTTTTTGTAGTTTTATTGTTATGAGCCAACCAGACTCATGTAGGAGAAAAGCAGACAGAGATGAGGGTGGAGTTAAGTGCATCATCAGCCTAGAGCAGTGGTGGCGAACCTATAGCATGCATTCCAGAGGCGGCACGCGGAGCCATCTCTGTGGGCACGCGCCATCACCCCAGCACACGTGGTCTCTAAAAGTTTGCCATCACTAAGGCCAGCCAGCCTGGAGCCGCCATTGGGGACCCATCATCCCACCCGCCAGAGACCCCCTGGATCTCCCCCAAACCTGCCCTGCCCGGCTCCCACAAGTGTCCCTCCCCGTAAGCAACATCAAGGTGGCTACACCCACCCCAGCCATGCCCACCCAATCTGCCATGACTCTGCAGCCACACCCATCCAGTGGCCACACCCACTGTAGCTGTGCCCGCCAAGTGGGCCACACCCACCCGGCACCCGGCGATACATAAGTGGGATTTGGGTTGCAGTTTGGGCACTCGGTCTCTAAAAGGTTCGCCATCACTGGCCTAGAATCATTACATTCCCACAAACACTCCCAAGTCCAACTCCTTCTAAATTCTGTTGAGCCTTCTCTGATGCCAATTTAGTGTTGGATTTTAGTTGACCAGCTTCTTGTGTAAAGACTTCTCCTTCTATCTTCTATCCTCCAATCTAACCTCTGGCCCCGATTCTTTGCGCCCGATTAAGCTTGTGTTCTAAGATGGACCACCATATGAATCTTCTAAATAAATAAATTGCCAACCAACTTGGTACATCTGCGTCCTTGTTTTTGCTCCTTGATAAATTAAGCAGAGATGTTGACCATCATGGAGGAGACAATAAACAGCCATCAAAACTAGTAGCCATTGATAGTCCGGTCCCTGTGAATTTGTCCAGTCTCCTTTTAAAACTGTCTAAGCTGGTGCCAATAACGGTATCTGATGACATTGAATTCCAGAGTTAAAGTCTGTGTTGTGTGAAGAAGTGCTTCCTTTTATTGATTGTGAATCTACCAGAGTGTAGCTTCAATTGATGAAGCTGAGTTTTCACACAGTAAGAGAGAAAAGAAGCTCTCTAGCTCTCTATAATTTCTATTTAATGCTTAATTTTAATTTTGTCCCTAATGCTCTTTTCCCTGCCTTTATTCAAACTAAGCTGCAAAAATATTGTAAACCAGGGGTGTCCAACCTTGGCAACTTTTAAGACCTGTGGACTTCAACTCCCAGAATTCCCCAGCCAGCAAGGCTGGCTGGGGAATTCTGGGAGTTGAAGTCCACAAGTCTTAAAAGTTGCCAACATTGGACGTCCCTGCTGTAAACATTAATCTTCTGAGATCACATGCAACTTATTCAAAATGCTAGCATCTCACAGGTCCCCATGATTTGGAATTAGATAGAGTTGGGATTTATTTAGATTTTATTTTTTAAAAAAATGTAAGAGCAATTAAACAATGGTACTAATTCCTAGAAATGGTGAGCTTCCGGTATTTGAAGCCTTCAGTGAAATGCTGGATAATTCCATAGCTGTGAATTTGCTTGATTAAACAGGGCAGAGTGAATTAGGGAACTCATACAAGATGCATCCCAAATACTTGCAAAAATTTATATATCATATTTAGCTACCATTCATTTGTGTGATTTTGGCTTCAGGTGTTGTGTGAATCTCGTCATTATGGATTCTAATTCATAGTTCATGGGCTAGAGCAGTGGTTCTCAACCTGTGGGTCGGGACCCCATTTGGGGTCGAACGACCATTTCACGGGGGTCGCCAAACAACGCAGTCCACCATTTTTTCCCCCTTTTCCTTAGCTGTGCTACTCCCTTTTATTCTATTGGCTTTTGAAAGCCAATAGAATAGACTCTCTTGAACAGAGTCTAATTCTATTGGTTTTCAAAAGCCAATAGGAATTGTCCAGGCTGTCTCTGCCCTGCTAAGCCCGCCAAAAGTCCCATTCTGCAAACGGTGCTGCACCAGTTGAGTAGTCCTCGACTTACGACCTGTTGAGTAGTCCTCGACTTACGACCGGTTGGGGGTCGCGGCATTAAAAAGGTTGAGAACCACTGGGCTAGAGTGCTATGTGAACAATGTTTGTGTATGTGCATTTTTTTGTTTTTAATCCTATGCAGAACTTTTTGTAAAATTTAGGTCCTGGAAGTCGAACAAAATATTCATTTTAATACTCCTCCATTTACTGCTTGCTATATAATTTCCCCAGTTGTTTTTCATCAATGAAGTCAATAGCCTAATAATCAGACTTTGTGTTCAGAAATCTGAAGTGCTAAAAAAAGCTTGATTTTAAAAGATTGCTTTTGCTCCTAGAAAAAAAAAGTGATTTTTTTTTGCTCATTAGAGACATTGAATGATATTTCAAATGGGATCCCTTTTCTAAAGCGACCAATGATGAAAACAGATCTAAATTAGTGCACTTTGCCTTTAAACCTATGCTAGCATCTTGGGGTATTCTTGCTCTACTGCAGTATCTAGTTATATACTTCCAAAACCCTCGTTGTGTCATCTGTTTGTCTGTTTGTACCCTCAGGTGAGCTCAAATGGTGCGTTATACCGCAACCATTTTGGAGTCAAGGTGCAGAAAATCCACCAACTTAAAGGATGTATAAAAAGATCTGGGACCGATTAATCCTGCAGAATTGAGATTTCCACAGCGCTCAGATCAGTTTTATTTGCAAAGTTGGGGCTGTTTTAGTCTCCCTGTGGTCACATGATCATGATTTATGATGCTTCCTGCCAGCTTCCACAATCAGAGGAAATTCCCACAGATCAATGAGGAAGCTAGCAGGAAGTCCCTCCCACTCACATTGCTGTTTTGCCCACCTGTGATCATTCTGTTTATCAGTTTAGGTAAGTAAATATAGACTTTTTATTGAAGATTATTTGCCACTACAATTATTTTTCAATTTATTCTCTTTTTAGATGATCCTGGGACTATCCAGCATTGGGATCAAAGAAATACAGGCAACCTAAAATTTAATGTTCATTCTGGTCACATCTGACTTTTCACTCAAAGGATGACCCATTAATTGTCTAAGTCAGTCTCCCTCTCTCTCTCTCTCTCTCTCTCTCTCTCTGTGTGTGTGTGTGTGTGTGTGTGTGTGTTGTAAATGTCTTGGACCTTTTTAGCTTTTTAGCCATTTTTAGTTTCTCAAATTCTTCACTCTGGGGATATGGCCCAATTCACCAATTTTCTGCAGTTTCTTGAGCTTCTATTTTGCTTTTGTTCATGTTGAAGATGCATTTTACATCCTCTATAACAGTGGTTCTCAACCTTTCTAATGCTGTGACCCCATAATACAGTTCCCCATGTTGTGGTGACCCCCAACCACTTATACATCACTGGGTGCCAGGGGCGTGGCCAAAGAAAAGGGGAAAAAAATGGCGGACAGCCTTGTTTGGCAACCCCCGTGAAATGGTCGTTCGACCCCAGATGGGGTCCCGACCCACAGGTTGAGAACCACTGCTCTATAATAATAATTATTACTATTTTATCCTGCCTTTATTATTTTTATACATTACTCAAGGTGGTAAATGTAACTAATATTCCTTCTTCCTCTTATTTTTTCATCAGAACAACCCTGTGAGGTGAGTTGGGCTAGGAGAAAGTGATTGGCCCAAAACTGGCTTTCATGTCTTAAGGCAGGACTAGAACTCACCATCTTTTGCTGATTGGCCCAAAGTCACTCAGCTGCTTTCATGCCTAAGGCGGGACTAGAATTCACTGTCTTCTGGTGATTGGCCCAAAGTCACCCAGCTGCTTTCATGCCTAAGGCAGGACTAGAACTCACGGTCCCCTGGTTTCTAGCCTTAAACTACTAAACCAAACTGGCTCTATAATACCTAAAGCTGGAATCATTGAAGGGATAAAATGAGGTGTTAGATGATCAAAATAAAGAAATTAAGTTTGTTTTAGGACTCTCAACAAGCTGCATAATTATGTTCATATCCAGTCTGGAAGCTGTTAAAATGGGTAGCATTAAATAAAGTACGCCTTTGTCATGCTTTTGCGTAGTTAAACGTAATAGAAAGAGTTCTGGTTTTGGTTCTACCACTTGCTCTAATATTTCTTCCAACCATACTTTAATCCTGTTCCAAAAATCACGAGCTCGCGTACATTCCCACGTACATTCCCACAACTTCCAGACTGGTTTTTGCTCAAAATTGGAGGAATAAGGGAACCCCAACGGAAGAAGAGATCCTGCATAAAATTTTATCATGTGCTGAGATGGACAGGTTTACAATGATTATGAAAGACAAGACAGAACACGAATACTTCGAAATCTGGGGCAAATTTTACCGTTGGTATGAATTAAGGAGAACTGCTCTTACTTCAAGTTAATGGTAGAATTAAAAGATATATATAACTGTACATATAATTGTATATATAATTGTATTGTATAGAAGATGAGGCTTATATAGAGGTTAAGAACAATGTATTAAGCTTTTGTACCATGGTAGGAACTGATAGGAAAATTCATTCTGGAATGTCATGTTTGTCCATTGTTGTTTTAATTATATTATGAATAAAAATATTTAAAAAAAAATTATGTTCATATCCCTGGGTTTTTTTAAATAAAGTTTCCCCTTTTTCTTCTTCTCCTCATCAAAGACTCAGTTATACTATCTACAGTAGATGAAAGGAACAATCGAGTTCAAGTCTTTCACATCTATGCAAAACAGGAGGAGTCTTGTGTGCTGAGATGGTAATCCTACCACATTTTACTTGTCAGATTTTAGCCTTTACAAACAGATTTTGCAAGACCTTTCCTTTCCTTTGAATTGCCTAGTGACATTGCCTTACCAAATTCAGCTGAGGTAGGAGAGGCAAAAGTAGGAAATTATGAACGGAGATAATAATATTTCTAATTATCATTTTATACTGAAGCCTTGGCAGTAAGATAATCATTCCAGTTGGTCTCGTAGTTAAGGTGATGGTCTAGAACAGAGGTCCCCAACCTTTTGGGCACCAGGGATCAGTTACGTGGAAAGAGGTTTTTCCGCAGACCGGAGGGGGCGTGGTTTCGTGTGCTGCCTGCATCTTGTGGATGGGGCTTTGCTTGTTTGTGCGGACCAGTTGCTAGCATGCCGCAGCCCGGTACTGGTCCACGGACTGGGGGTTGGGGACCCCTGGTCTAGAAATCAGGAGATGATGAATTCTAGTCATGCCTTAGGCATGAAAGCTGACTGGGTGATTTTGGGCCAGTCACGTCTCTCAGTCCAACCCACCTCACAGGGTTGTTGTTGTGGCAAAAATAGGAGGAAGAATAAATGAATGAATGAATGAATGAATGAATGAATGAATGAAATGCTTTTCCAGTCACTGTCTCTCAGTCCAACCCACCTCACAGGGTTGTTGTTGTTGTGGCGGAAATAGGAAGAATGAATAAAGGGATGAATGAATGAATGAATGAATACTACATACATGCATGCATGCATACATACATACATACATACATATATAAAATGCTTTTCCAGTCACTATCTCTCAGTCCAACCCACCTCACAGGGTTGTTGTTGTGATGAAAATAGGAGGATGAATGAATGAATGAATGAATGAATGAATGAATAAATAAATAAATAAAATGCTTTTCCAGTCACTGTCTCTCAGTCCAACCCACCTCACAGGGTTGTTGTTGTGGCAAAAATAGGAGGATGAATGAATGAATGAATGAATAAAATGCTTTTCCAGTCACTGTCTCTCAGTCCAACCCACCTCACAGGGTTGTTGTTGTTGTGGCAGAAATAGGAGGATGAATGAATAAAGAGATGAATGAATGAATGAATGAATGAAATGCTTTTCCAGTCACTGTCTCTCAGTCCAACCCACCTCACATGGTTGTGGCGAAAATAAGAGGAAGAATGAATGAATGAATGAATGAATGAATGAATGAATGAATAAATAAATAAATAAAATGCTTTTCCTCAGTCTCCTGGTGATTGGCCCAAAGTCACCCAGCCAGCTTTCATGCCTAAATCGAGACTAGAACTCACAGTCTCCTGGTTTCTAGCCTAGTGCATTCGCCACTAGAGCAAACTGGCTCTATCATTTATCTATATACAAATGTATGGGGTGGAGGTGGGGGTGTGTGTGTGTGCGCGTGCATCTACACATGTATTCTGACAATGTAGTATTGTTAGATGTTTTCACCTCCGTTGCAGGATTTCATGAGAAAAACCTTGGAGAAACAGCAATTTAGGAATCAGATAGGTATGTTGATTCCGAAAATTTTGAACATATATATGTAACATCAAAATCTGAAGTTTTCCATTTAGGGATGGCAGACCAACAGGTGGGAAACAAAATCATGGAATCTTATCGGCAACAAGGTTGTTCTGTGCCCAAAGATGGAAAGAAGAATATATACCCCAAAAGGAAGATTGGGTTTAAAATTAAATGAATCTAACCAAGATGGTGAAATTGACTGCTTGGCTTACAGACAATAATTTGACTAAATATCTTGGAGATCAATTGTTAGATTTCTTACAAGACAAAGAGAAAAATCAATCTTTGACTTTGGGATTCGAAGATTAGACTGGATTTGACTAAGGAAATATGGTAACTTTTGAAATACAAGATTACTTGCATTTGATAATTTACTACAGATAATCCTCAACTTACAACAGTTCATTTAGTGACCATTTGAAGTTACAACAGTACTGGAAAATGTGACTTACGACTGTTTTTCACACGTATGACTGTTGCAGCATCCCCATGATCACATGATCAAATTCAGCCACTTGGCAACTGATTCATATTTATGACGGTTGCAGTGTCCCAGGGTCATGTGATCCCTTTTGCGATCTTTTGACAAACAAAGTCAATGGGGAAGCCAGATTCCCTTAACAATCCTGTTGCTAACTTAAGAACAAAGCACCTGAAGGCAGGACAAGAAGCAATGGAGGGAAACTAATCAAGGAGAGAAGCAACCTAGAACTAAGGAGAAACTTCCTGACAGTTAGAACAATTAACCAGTGGAACAAACTGCCTCCAGAAGCGGTGAATGCGCCAACACTGGAAGTTTTTAAGAAGAGACTGGACAGCCATTTGTCCAAAATAGTATAGGGTTTTCTGCCTGAGCAGGGGGTTGGACTAGATGACCCCCAAGGTGTCTTCCAACTTTATTACTACTACTATTATTATTATCAATCATTGCACAGTCAGCCAGATGTTCAGACTGGATTTGGCATTTTGTCTACCTATCGAGTCCTTACCCAGGACCTGGGATAGGCAGATGTGGATGTTTGATGGTATTACAGGTATCGTCGCAGGATGGAAGCAGTTCCTAATAAGGCCGCCTTGTGCAATTGACTAATAGCGAATTTGTCAATGCCAATGGTGTTCAAGTGGTGCTCCAGTTGTTTTGGGATTGCACCCAAGGAGCCTATTACTATTGGTACTACCCTTGCTTGCTATTGCCACAGTCTTTCTATTATTATTATTATTATTATTAATATTATTATTATTATTGATCATCGCACAGTCAGCCAGATGTTCAGACTGGATTTGGCATTTTGTCTACCTATCGAGTCCTTACCCAGGACCTGGGATTGGCAGATGTGGATGTTTGATGGTATTACAGATATCGTTGCAGGATGGAAGCAGTTCCTAGTAAGGCCGCCTTTTGTAATTGACTAATAGCAAATTTGTCAATGCCAATGGTGTTCAAGTGATGCTCCAGTTGTTTTGGGATTACACCCAAGGAGCCTATTACTATTGGTACTACCCTTGCTTGCTTTTGCCACAGTCTTTCTATTTGTAGGTCTTTGTATTTTGTTATCTTCTCCAGTTCTTTTTTGTCTATTCTGCTGTCTCCAGGCACTGCCAAGTCCACTATCCAAACTTTTTTGTCTTTCTTATCGACAATTGTTAAGTCTGGGGTGTTATGTTGCAGGTGCTTGTCTGTTTGAATTCTGAAGTCCCAGAGCAGTTTAATTTTATCATTTTCTATGACTTTCTCTATTTTATGATCCCACCAGTTTTTGCTTACAGGCAAATGATTTTTCTTGCAGATCTTCCTATGCACCATTGTTGCTACTTTGTCGTGCCGCTGCTGGTAGTCAGTCTGTGCGATCTTCTTGCAGCAGCTTACCAGGTGGTCCACTGTTTCTTCAGCTTCTTTGCATAGGTGGCACTTACTGTCTGTTGCTGTCTTCTCAATGTTGACTTTATATGCATTTGTCCTTAAGGCTTGGTCTTGTGCAGCCAGAATTAGTCCCTCGGTCTCTTTCTTCAATTTTCCTGTTCTTAGCCATTGCCAGGTCTTGTTAATATCTGCTTTCCCAGCTATTTTTTTAATGTATTAGCCATGTAGTGCTTTGTCTTCCCATGCCTCTATTCTGTTCTTCATTTGGTCTTTCTTGTAGGCCAGTTTGGTCTCTCCAGTAGTCAGTAAGCCTTCTTGATATACTAATTTCAGTGCATCTTCATCATTGTTCTTCAGATATTCTTCCAAAGCCATTTTTTCTTCTTCAACCATCTGATGCACTTGTAGCATTCCACGCCCACCTATTTGCCTTGGTAGATAAAGTCTATCAATGTCACTGCGTGGATGAAGGGCATGATTCATTGTCATTATTTTTCTGGTCTGCCTATCCATTGCTTTTAGTTCTGCTTGAGTCCAGTCCACTATTCCAGCTGTGTACCTAATGACTGGGATTGCCCAGGTGTTGATTGCCTTTATGGTATTTCCTCAATTGAGTTTGGACTTTAAGATCTTCTTCACTCTCTTGATGTATTCACCTCTAATCTTTTCTTGACTTCAGTGTGCTTGATGTTGTCAGCTTGAAGGATACCCAAGTATTTGTAGTACTCTTCCTCATCCAGACTCTTAATGTTATTTTCGTGGGGCATCTTGATTCCTTCAGTTTTCATTATTTTTCCTTGTTTGATAGTAAGTGTGGCACATTTGTCCAAGCCAAACTCCATTACAATATCTTGGCTATATATACGGACAGTGTTGAGCAGCGATTCTATTTCTGATATTATTATTATTATTGTTGTTGTTATTATTATTATTATTATTATTATTATTATTATTATTATTATTATTATTATAACTGTGGCAAGAAAGGTTTTATGACTAACTTAACAAATCTCTCACCTAGCAACAGAAATTTTGGGCTCAATTGTGGTCGTAAGTCGAGGACTACCTGTCTGGTAGCTTTTGGAATAAAAGATGATTCGCATTTGATAATTTGCTATGTGTTAGATAAAGTGAAGAATAAAATGGACAGTTTGCCAATCAGTAGACTTTTACCTCCTTCTTCCTTTTTCTCTCTCAGCTTTCTCTTGAGAATCATCATAATATTGCCTGCCAGTGGGTGTAACTTCGGAAAAGCACCTTCTGGGTTGAGACCACATCATCCTTAATGCAGGCTAAAAATAATTATAAATCAATCAGTCAATAAAACACTTCTTGAAGATAAGGCAAACTGACATACTGAGTTTGCTTATGTTCGCCCACACCTGAGACATGATTAAAGTAGATAATGAGAGGTATAAAAAACTTTCAGTGATGTATTAATCCTGCCTTATCTTGAATTTGTCAGGCCAGAGAGAGCTCACCAGGGTTAGAAAGCTTAAGTCACCCCCCCCCCAACCTACCAAAATTATTTATTCCAAAATTCTCAAAGCAAATTTTCCCTTAATCAAACCACATGATCTTATGCTTCTTCAAGTGAAAGTATATTTTGAACGCTTTTGAAGGTAATCCTCAATTTGCAACCATTCATTTAATGACGGAAGTTACAATGGCACTGAAAAAGTGATTTATTACCTCTTTTTACACAAGCGTTGTAGCATTCCCCTAGTCACGTGATCAAAATTTGGATGCTTGGCAAACTGGCATGTATTTATGATGGTTGTGCCGTCCCAAGGTCACATGATCACCATTTGTAAGCTTCCTAGCCAGCTTCTGACAAGCAAAGTCAATGAGGGAGACTGTATTTGTTTATTTACGATGCAATTTAATGCTCTTGAGTTTTCGGTCCCAAAGCCTTCACCAAGATGACTATGAAAACATAAAAACAGTACAGTGTAATAAAATGACTTCAAAGCAACACAACATTTGGAATAAAATCTAGGAGCATGAAAATAGAAGAGAGAGAAAAAAACACATTAAAATTCAGAATTATATATAACAATCCAGCAGGAGACCCAGATCAAGAACTCCAAAGATCATCCTAAACCACCCATTTTCATTGCTTCCTAAAAGATAAGCAGCTCTTGAGTTAGATAAACCTTCCTTGGACAGGCAGTGCACAATTGCAGTGTCATTGTTTGTTCTTATGTCCACCATTTTCTGAAAGGAGTGAAATAAAAGAAGAAAGCATCAGGCAGTTTGAACAGTAGGATAGCACAAAAATGGCTTAAGGAGAAATAAGTACAGATAGTAATTATAATCAAAAGAGAGCGGGAAGGGACTTTGGAGGTCTTCTAGTCCAGCCCCCTGCTCAAGCAGGAGATCCTATACCAGTGGTGGGATTCAGCCGGTTTGCACCACTTCGGCAGAACCGGTAGCTAATTTTTTGCTGCCCAGGCCCAGAATGGACTTCTGGCATCCACACAGAGAACCAATTGTTCACATATTTGAATCACACTACTGCCCTATACCCTTTCAGACAACTGACTGTCCAGTCTCTTCTTAAAAACCTTGAGTGATGAAGTACCCACAACATCTGAAAGCAAGCTGTCCTACTGGTGTATTATTCTCACTGTTAGGAAGTTTCTCCTTAATTCCAGGTTGCTTCTCTCCTTGATTAGTTACCATCCTTTGTTTCTTGTCCTGCCTTCAGGTGCTTTGGAAAATAAATTGACCCCCTCCTCCTTGCGGCAGCCCCTCAAATACTGGAAGGCTGCTATCATGTCCCCCCTATCCTTCTTTTCTCTAGGCTGGCCATTCCCAAATCTTGCAACTATTCTTCACATATTTTAGTCTCCAGGCCTTTGATCATCTTAGTTGCTCTTATTTGTATGTTTTGCACGTAGTCTTCGACTTACAACCACAATTGAGCCAAAAATTTCTGTGACTAAGTGAGACATATATTAAGTGAATTTTTGCCCCATTTTATGACCTTTCTTGTCACGTTTGTTAAGTGAATCACAGCAGTTATTAAGTTAGTGGCACATGTGTTAAGTCAATCCGGCTTCCCTATTGACTTTGCTTGTCAATCCAGCTTCCCTATTGACTTTGTTTGAAGGTTGCAAAAGGGGATCACATGACCCCAGGACACTGCAACTGTCATAAATATGAGACAGTGGCCAAACATCCAAATTTTGATCACCATGGGGATGCTGCAATGGTCATAAGTATGAAAAACAGTCATAAGTCACCTTTTTTCAGTGCTGTTGTAACTTTGAATGGTCACTAATGAATGGTTATAAATCAAAGACTACATGTACATATAAGATGGTTGGTGCAACTTTTTTAAAAAAAACTGTCAGTTCCTTGGTGCTCTCTGAGCTTGCTTGTTTTCTTGCAGACCTTTCATTACCCAACCAAGTAACATCATCAATGAATGAACATCATCGTACAAATATTCTTTTATATCACTTTCCTACTTGAATTGTAACCCACCACACCGTCCTTGACTGTGATAGGCAGCTATAGAAATTGAACAAATATTTTTTTGAAAATATCCCATGAACGAGAACATTATTTACCTACTAGTAAACTGGTTTCATCATCTTACCATAATGAAGAATCCTCTCCTTCATGATGTGACTGTGCATCCCAGTAACTTAAACCCATAAGTTAAGTTCTCACTTATCTTACAGCCTTCTAGCCTTCAATAATTTTATTAATGATTTGGTGGAGAGGTGAAGGGAATGTTTATCTCATCTGCTGATGACACAAGATTGGGCAGCTGATTTAAAAGCCTGAAACACAATAGAAAATAAACTGGATAAGAGAAAATGGGCTGAAAGTAATGGAATTTAAAAGAGGCAAACATACTGCAATATTTTTCTACCTAGGAAACATGAAAGGAATGTACAGAGAAAGGATGAGGACATCTGGTTTGATAACAGTACATATAAAACAGATTTTGGAATTGGAGTTGATCACACGATGAATGTAAATCAGCCACACAACAGGATTCTAAAAAGATAAACGCAATTAATACAAATATTGTTTCCAAAGGTCAGGACAAGAGCTAATATTTCTACTCTGTTCGGAATTGGAAAGAACTGATTTTGAGAACTGCTGTACATCCAGTTCTGGGTACCCTACTTCATGAAAATTCAGGAGAAGTAGAACGGGTGCAAGACGTCAATCAGAGTGATCAGGGAACTAGAAGCGAGAAAGTTTTCCAAGAAAAAGAAGATGTTTAGAATCTGGAAGGGGTGCAGAGAAGAGCAACAAAAATAATTATTGGGCTAGAGCAGTGATGGCAAACCTTTTAGAGACCAAGTGCCCAAATTGTAACACAAAACCCACTTATGCATCGTCGAGTGCCAGGTGGGTGTGGCCCATTGGCTGGGTGTGGCCCATTGGGTGGGCGTGGCTGCGGTGGTAATGGCAGACTGGGTGGGGCTAAAAAGTTCAATCAATGAATTCCAACTTTGCAAAATCTTTTTTTTTTCCCGCGAGAAGTTGAAATTGACTGATTGAACCTTCTGTTTTTTTTCCACATGGCAGTGGAGGCCTAAAGCGAAAAGGTTTTATAAAACTTAGCTGAAGGCCTAGGACGGGGGCAATGGTGTGTGTGCCCACAGAGAGGGCTCTGAGTGCCGCCTCTGGCCCCCGTGCCATAGGTTCGCCACCATTGGGCTAGAGGCTAAAACATATAAAGAACAGTTGCTGGAACTGGGTATGTCTAGTTTAATGAAGAGAAGGATCAGGGAGAACATGATAGCAGTGTTCCAATACTTGAGGAGCTATCACAGGGAAGAGGGGGTCAATCTATTCTCCAAAGCACCTGAGGACAGGAAGTAACAGGTGGAAGATAATTAAACAGAGAACCAATCTAGAACTAAGGAAAAATTTCCTGACAGAACAATTAACTCGTGGAATGGGTTGCCTTCAGAAGTTGTGGGTGCTCCATCACTGGAGGTTTTCAAGAAGAGACTGGACAGCCATTCATCCAGAATGGTACAGGGTCTCTTGCTTGAGCAGGTGTGTGTGTGTGTGTGTGTGTGTGTGTGTGTGTGTGTGTGTTAGTAGTAGAAGGCCTCCGATGTTCCTTCCAACTCTATTATTCTGTATTCTGTAAGAGTGAGGGAACTGGATATGTGTAGCTAGGGGGGAAAGGTGACTAATGAAAGCACACCTTGAGTATCTGCAGAGATGTCACATAGAGGAAGGTCAGGACCTGTGATCTATCACCCCAGAGTGCAAGACACAGAATAATGGTTTTCAGCTACCAGAATATAAATTCTAGTTGAATGCAGAGAAGAACTGTCTAATGATAAGCACATTTGGGTGGTGCAAACAATGATTAAATGAAGTAGTGGACTCTTGCTATATGTATTCCAGCAGAAGTTGGATAGATGGGGTCTGGATGCCTTAGTATGGATTTTCCTATGGATTCCTGCACAAAGCATGTAAGTCTAAGGGGGCTAGACTTGATAGTCTAAATGCCCATTTTAATTGTGCAATACTATGGATATTGACAGCCATGGATAGAAAGACATTACAGAGGATGGTGAGCACAGCACAAAACATTGTGGGCTGTCCCCTGATACCACTAGACACCATCACTAGGACCCGCTGCCTTAGAAGAGTGAGGAAAATCCTCAGGGATGACTCACACCCTGGTCAGCACCTCTTTACTCTCCTACCATTGGGTAGGAGATATAGAAGCATAGCCAGTCGCACCAACAGGATGAAGAACAGTTTCTACCCATGGGCAGTCAGACTTTTGAATGGGAAATAACTCCATGTATGATAGACTTGCGGGGCCGGCACGTTGTGCAATATGTTCCCACAATAAGGTTGTGTGGTTGTTGTCATTGTGAGTTGTGATGGGGGAGTTGCACGAAGGGAGGCTCAGCCAATCTCATTGTACACATGTTGTACGTTGACAATAAAGAATCTCTGTTTCTATTTCTATTTAATATCTGGGGTTGCGATGGCTCGGGTTAAAAAGCTGAGCTTGTCAGCTGGAAAGCGGACAGGCTGATTCAAGACCCAAGCACCACGTGACGGAACGAGCTCTCTTTACTTGCTCCAGCTCCTGCATGAAAGCATGAAAATGAAAGTAGATAAATAGGCATCACTTTGGTGGGAAGGTAACAGTGTTCTGTGGGGCAGATGTGATCTCAGAACCATTGAACTATATTTTTCAAAGATCCTGGAGCACTGGGGAACTACCAGAGGACTGGAAAAGAGCTGATGTAGTTCCCATCTTCAAAAAAGGGAAAAAAATGGACCCAGGAAATTACAGACCTATCAGCCTGACCTCGATACCTGGGAAGATTCTGGAAAAGATAATCAAACAACGAATCAGCGAACACCTACAGGCAAACAAAGTCATTACTAAAAGCCAACACGGGTTTGTCAAAAACAGATCATGCCAGACAAATCTTACTGCATTCTTTGACCAAGTGACAAAATTAGTGGATCAGAGGAATGCTGTGGATATAATTTACTTGGACTTCAGTAAGGCATTTGATAAATAGATCACAACCTACTACTTGATAAGATAGAAAAATGAGGGTTAGACAGCATCACCACCAGATGGATCCATAGCTGGCTGACCAGCCGTACTCAGGGTATGGTCCTCAATGGAACCGCATCTACATGGAGGAAAGTGTGTAGTGGGGTGCCCCAGGGCTCTGTTCTGGGCCCAGTGCTCTTCAACATCTTCATCAATGATTTGGACGAGGGGATAGATGGGGAACTCATCAAATTTGCAGATGACACCAAGCTGGCAGGAATAGCCAACACTCCAGAAGACAGGCTTAGGATACAGGAGGATCTGGACAGACGAACACTGGGCGCTATCTAACAAAATGAAATTCAATGGTGAAAAAAGTAAGGTTCTACATTTAGGCAAGAAAAACCAAATGTACAGGTATAGTATAGGGGGTACCTTGCTCAACAGTAGTAACTGTGAGAAGGACCTTCAAGTCCTAGTGGACAATCACTTAAACATGAGCCAGCCATGTGCTGCAGCTGCCAAAAAGGCCAACACAGAGCTGGGCTGCTTTAACAGACGGATAGAATCAAGATCACATGAAGTATTAATACCACTTTACAATGCCTTGTAAGGCCACACTTGGAATACTGCATCCAGTTTTGGTCACCACGATGTAAAAAAGATGTTGAGACTCTAGAAAGAGTACAGAGAAGAGCAACAAAGATGATCAGGGGACTGGAGGCTAAAGCATATAAGGAACGGTTGCTGGAATTGGGTATGTCTAGTTTAATGAAGAGAAGGACGAGGGGGACATGATAGCAGTGTTCCAATATCTCAGGGGCTGCCATAAAGAAGAGGGAGTCAAGCTATTTTCCAAAGCACCTGAAGGCAGGACAAGAAGCAATGGATGGAAACTAACCAAAGAGAGAAGCAACCTAGAACTAAGGAGAAACTTCCTGACAGTTAGAATAATTAACCAGTGGAACAACCTGCCTCCAGAAGTGGTGAATGCTCCAACACTGGAAGTTTTTAAGAAGAGGGACAGCCATAAATGGTGTAGGGTTTCCTGCCTGAGCAGGGGGTTGGACTAGATGACCTCCAAGGTCCCTTCCAACTTTTTATTATTATTATTATTATTATTATTATTATTATTATTATTATTATTACATGCTCTGTGCTGCGATGTGATGTCATCTTGGCCACATGATCGGCAATACTGGCTCTCTTGGCTAAGAAATGGAGATAAGCACTGCCACCTTGAGTCGGACATGACTGGATAGGGGAAACCTTTTGCTTTACCTTTATGGATATCTGACTATGGAGATTTCTCATTCATCCAAGGTCATGGATGACCCAAAGGTTCTTTTTCAAAAGGCAGCTGGACTTAGTTTTTCCTTGAAGATGTTTCACTTCTCATCCAAGAAGCTCCTACAATTCTGACTCCACCATTTGGTCAGAACTGAAGAAGCTTCTTGGATGAGAAGCGAAACGTCTTCAAGGAAAAACAAAGGCCAGCAGCCTTTTGAAAAAGCACCTTTGCAATAACTATAGGATGTTTCTGAACAGTCAATTGGATACCAGGAATAATTCGATCTTCATTTTTGAATCACAGAAGTTAATGTCCTACCACCAACAACCTATAATTTTGTAATAAAATGCCTGAATCAAGCATACCTCGTAAATAGGACAGTGGGACGTGTAGAAAGTATGGTGAAAATGACACCTTCCTTGATACAGCAACCTTTTTTCCCCCCTGCTATTGATTTTGGGTGGAATAAATATGCACAGTGTCATGCACATTCCTTCTATCTATAAGGAGATCTACATATATAGTTAGCACTGGCTGCAAAAAAAAAAAAAAAAGGTTCTCCTTCTAACAAAATCCTGTGGTCCAGTGCCAGCAGGATTTCAGCCAAAACCAGAACACTGAGAGAAACAAGTTTGCATCACAATGTTTGGGAAAGACTTAATATTTTCAGCTTTGCTTGGATCCATCCATGTCCTTTTCTTGGCAATGTTACCCAGTTGGTTAACAATTACCTTCCTCCAGCATGTTTTGTTTTTCAATCTTCTCCTAATCTTGCCGATCTCTCTGATCTATTTGGTGGTCTGCTATCCATGTAGTAATGAGGTTCAATCCTGCTCGATTTGTACAGATTTGCCAAATAGGCTAAGGTGCTGACACTCAGCTGGGATTGCAAATATATACCGAATATTTTTTTTTTTAAAAAAAGGGCAGGGACCTCATTCTCTGGAAAGAAGTCACCAGATGAGGAGTGAAGATGCTTAGTAGCCTTCAAAATGATGGAACTGAAAGTTGGATAAAATGGTGTTGAAGGAAAAGTCTTCATCGTGGTTCAGTCCAAGCCGGGAATAAAAAAACATGGTGACTGCTTTAGAAAGAAGGTTGCAGTTTATTGAAGAGGAGAGCCAGACAGAAAGATGGCTCTGGAAGAAAAGAAGAGAGAGAGCACATGTAGGGAGTGGTTTTTTATACTCTCTGAGGCTTTTGTTTGGAGTTGTTTCCTGTTCCTGTTTGAGGCTTTGTATTTCTTGTGTCATGTATTTTGACATGAGTCTGAGTGTGCCCTTTTGGCATTGTGGGTAAATCCTATTATGTCCTGTCTTAAAGTTTTGGTGGAGTATGTAGACTTTAGGTGTCTTTGTCTTCCTAAGTTTCTAACTGGGGGCCTCCAACCTTCCTGGATTATTTACATCTGCATTTGTACAGAGCTGGTTTCTGCTTGGGGGAGGGAGACTTGGGGCTATTAAGAAAACTGGGCATGCTTTTCTGCCTCTTTAAGATCCTTTGAGGAAATATATTTTCTGCCCTTTTAATATTTCCTTCTCTGGGGGGGGGGGGCTGACTTCCCACAATGGGAGAATGAGGAGAGAAGAACTGAATAGAGAAACAGTTTAGTCTAGTTCAGGAGTCCCCAGCCCACAGGCTGTGGCCCATTACCAGGCCTTGAGCTGTTCGGAACCAGGCCACAGAAGTGGCTGGCAAGTGTGCATAGGCATCCCCACTCGCATAAGCAGCAGGCAAGCACATACGTGCATGCTCCTTTTGCATGAGTGGCTAGTGCGCCTGCCCGCTGCTCGTGCAAATGGAGCTGCATGCACGTACACTTGCCTGCTGCTCACGCAGAACCATCCCCTCTCCCCCTCTCCTTGCGGGTCCACAAAGGTGGAAATGTTGGGGAACTCTAGTGCTTAAAGTGCTGGCCTAGGAACCAGGAGATTGTGAGTTCCAGCTCCATTTTAGGCACAGAACTTGGCTGGGTAACTTTCACCAATCACCAGGAGACTGTGAATTCTAGTCCCTTCTTAGGCATGATAGCTGGCTGGGTGACTTTGAGCCAATCGCCAGGAGACAGTGAGTTCTAGTCCCGCCTTAGGCGTGAAAGCCGACTGGGTGACTTTGGGCCAATCACCAGGAGACAGTGAAGTCTAGTCCTGCCTTAGGCATGAATGCCAGCTGGGTGACTTTGAGCCAATCATCAGGAGACAGTGAGTTCTAGTCCTGCCTTAGGCAAAAGCTGGCTGGGTGACTTTGGGCCAATCACCAGGAGAATGTGAGTTCTAGTCCTGCTCTAGGCCCAAAAGCTGGCTGGGTGACTTTGGGCCAATCGCCAGGAGACTGTGAGTTCTAGTCCCACCTTAGGTGCAAAAGCTGGCTGGGTGACTTTGGGCCAATCACCAGGAGAATGTGAGTGCTAGTCCTTTCTAAGGCATGAAAGCCAACTGGGTGACTCTGGGCCATTCCCTCTCTCTCATTCCAACCCACTTCACAAGGATTTTGAGGGGAAAATAGGAGGAGAAAGGGAGATGTGTTCTCTGCCTTGAGTTACTTACAAACAATAATCAAGGCAGGATAAAAATCAAATAAATGCACAATAATCCTTGTACATAGTGCATCATTTACCGAAAGCCCCACTGTAGGTAATGATCAATGGGTGCAGGTTATAACTGTACGTGATGTTCCAACTCTCATTATATTTGTGGTGCTCTCAGTGAGTGTCCTGGTATTTTTATATGCTAGAGGAATTTATCTCTCTCCAGTGCTGTTGGATTGGAGCAGTAAAGCAAACAAGCCCATAAATAAATAAATCGGCATTCAATCCTATATTTCACCCATCTCTACTGACAAGAGTATAATTTGATGCACAGCGCATAATCTGCTGTTTGTGCTGAATTAAGAGGTATATACAGTTGTATATATTTGGCTTGCACAACCCCAGCATACTTTCAGTTGTTAGACACACACTCCCCCGGCTAGGTTTTACATCATCCCAAAGTTCAAACCTCACAGATAAAATCAGCATTCATTTCATGACAGCTTTTGCTAACCTACAGTTTGTAGGTTACATCTGTTTCCACAGGTAAATGTCTGAGTTGATACAGCAACCAAAAGGGAACAGGTCCATACTTTGACGGATAGTTAGGACTGCAGAAAAAAAAACCTTTGCAACCAGCCTGCCTTCCACTGAGGACCTGTATATTGCACAGGCCAGCAAGAGGGCTGAGAAAATATCTAGAGACCCCTCACATCCTGGACATAAACTGTTTCAACTTCTCCCCCCAGGATGCTGCTATAGGGCAACACATGCCAAAACAACTAGACACGGAAACAGTTTTTTTTTTTCCTTCGTGCCATCACTCTGCTGAACACCTAATTCTCACCGTGCAATCTTATGTCTAAATACAGTATATTTACCCATATGTGGTTGTTGTTGTTAGTTGTGAAGTCGTGTCCGACCCATCGCGACCCCATGGACAACATTCCTCCAGGCCTTCCTGTCCTTTACCATCTTCTGGATGGTACCCATGTAGTATGGCTGTATTACTATTATCCTCTTAACTGTTCCACTACCTTCTCTTATCGGCATCATTATTATGATTATTATTACTTTGTTATTTTGCATGTTCACTGAGAACTTCTGCACCGGAGTCAAATCCCTTGTGTTTCTAATCCCAGTTGGCCAATAAAATGCTGTATTCTATTTCTGTTTTGTCAGAACTTTGCCTAAATACGTGCATTTTAACCTATTGTTAGGGCCAAGAATTACTTCAAATTTTATACTACTGGACAGGATAAATTACTTGCCCCTTCGTGCTATGATAGAGCTTTGTAAGATCAGATCATTTTGCTTGATCAGCAATGTGTAACCGATTTTCTCTGGAATTCTACTGTAGAAATAGGCAAATATTGTACATTTAGCCAATTTTGTCGTGCCTCCTCTGGCTGAGCATTGCTAGAAGACATAGACAGTCATTTTCTTAAAAACATCTCAGAGTTTTAAGGTGCAGAGATTTAGGGCGCAAGCAGTTTGTCCGGTGATTTACTAGCAAAATATTGAAAAGAAGGGAAGCAAGCTAAAAAGCAAGATTCTTATACTTTATTCAAGCCACTACAAAGTTGACATGTCAGATAATAACAGCTCCTCTGGAAGCTTTAAAAGTGCATTAAACAAATATAGTGGTGGATATTTATAGACTTTTAAGAACTGCTGATTAATAAAGAGACATTTATAGCTTTCCAAACTGTTAGACTTCTGTAATGTAAATACTCCCAGCAATAATAACAGGGCTGTGGGTGCTGAATTATTCTTTGATGTCCCAAGGACCAAGTCATCTTAACTTCCAGTTAGAGTACATTAATTCTCTCTCTTTCTCATTTTCATTTTCTCTCTCTCTCTCTCTCTCTCTCTCTTCTCTCTCTCTCATTATCTCTCTCTCTCTCTCTCTCTTATTCTCTTATTCTCTCTCTCCCTCTTTCTCTCTCTTATTTTCTCTCTCTGTCATTCCCACCCCCTTCTATAATCCCGGTGTCTGTTGTCCAGATTAATGGTTTATACAGTACAGAGTATGGCAGGGCATCTCATATTGTTTTATGACCGCTCCTTCAGGGGTTTGCAAGCTATTTAGAGGGAAGTTGTTGCATGTTTTTTAAAGCCTGTCAGGCTTGTACAGACAAAGCTGGAGTGTTGTCCAAACTGGTTCTCGCTTTGCCTAGGGGCAGTCTTATGTAGCCAAAGCATGGAGCAGGCTTTGAGAGGTGATAAACCTATAAATCTAGTCATCTGTCAAAACTAACAGTCAATCCCAGCAGCCTGGTTTCCCATGTACACAATATTCCAAGGGTGGTCTCACTATTCTGCACTGCTGAGGGCATATTTGGAATATTGCATCCATACAAGAAAGATGCTTAGACCCTCGGAAGTGTGCAGAGAAGAGCAGCAAGGATCATAAGGGGGCTGGAAGCTAAATCTTACGATGAATGGATGAGGGAGCTTGGGAGCTTTGTTTGGCTTAACAAAGAGATGAATTAAGGGGTTGTAGAAGGAAAAGTCTTCATCAGGGTCCCGTCCAAGCCGGGAATAAACAACATGGCGACTGCTTTAGAAAGAAGGTTGCAGTTTATTGAAGAGGAGATCCAGACAGAAAGATGGCTCTGGAAGAAAAAAGTGAGCACGTGTAGTAGGGAGTGGGTTTTATACCCTCTTGGGCTTTTGTTTGGAGTTGTTTCCTGTTCCTGTTTGAGGCTTTGTATTTCCTGTGTCATGTACTTTGACCTGAGTCTGTGCCCCTTTGGCATTTGTGAGTTAATCCTATTATGTTTCCTGTCCTTAGAATTCGGGTGGGGTATATAGATTTTAAGGGTCTTTGTCTTCTTATTACGTTTCTTCAGTTTCTAGCTGGAGGGCTCCAACCTTCCTGAATGGATTATTACATCTGCATTTCTACAGAGCTGGTTTCTGCTTGGGGGAGGGAGACTTGGGGCTATTAAGAAAAACTGGGCATGCTTTTTTGCCTCTTTAAGATCCTTTGAGGAAATATAATATTCTGCCTTTTAAATATTTCCTTCTCTGGGAGGGAGGCTGACTTCCCACAGGGTGATATGATAGCTGTCTTCCACTACTTGAGGGGCTGTTACAGAAAATTGGGGATTGACTTTGTTTCCTTATTTGTCAGATATTCAGTATTAAGTGAATAAAATTAGGGGACAGAAGTTCACCATACGTAGTGCAAGTTACAAACCGTGAGCAGGTATGTCTGTGTGTTAAGAGAAAAAAAATGTACTCAGCTACAGGTAACTCCTTAACTTACGACCACAATTGAGCCCAAAATTTCTATTGCTAAGTGAGACAGTTGTTAAGTTGTTAACTAGAAGCAAACAAAGTTATAACTAGTAGCCAGCACAGGTTGTTCAAACAGATCATGCCAAACCAATCTTATTTCATTCTTTGATAAAGTGATTAAACTACTAGACCAGCTAAATGCTGTGGACATAGTATACCTAGATTTCAGTAAGGCATTTGACAAAGTAGACCATAACCTACTTATTGGTAAACTGGAAAAAGGTGGAATAGACCAAGGCTTTTCAACCAGTGGTACAGGTACCGCCTGTGGTACATTGGCACCTGGCAGGTGGTACGCGACCATCCTAGAAAAGTAGTAGTGGGGGAGGGGGATGAGCTGAACCAGTGGCAGCACTGCATAAGCCTGAGCGAGAGATGGTCAGGGCTCAGCGGAAGCATCAGGATCAGCATCAAGCTCCAGCTGGAGCTCGGCGCTGATCCTGGCACTTCTGCTGAGCCCAGAAGAAGCACCGATCAACTGGAAAGCAACACTGATCCTGGTGCTTCTGCTGAGCCCAGAAGAAGTGCCAATCAGCTGAAATGTTGCAGCATCTCCAGGCTCTTGTGATTTACATTCAGATGCTCGGCAACTGATTCATATTTATGATGGTCACAGCGTCCCAGGGTCATGTGAAGTGACCAAAACCTGCTACAATCACCCAGCAGATGGGGGGGGGAAATAAAAACCAAACACTCCCCACCCCACCCCTGCTGCCAATCCTCAACAGAAATGCTCACAACAATGAAAACCTCGCACAGGAGGAAGAGCGCGACCGGGCAGGCAGGCAGGTGTCTTGCTTGGCTGTGGCTTGGGGGGCACTTTTTTCAGTGCCATTGTAACTTCAAACAGTCACTAGGCAAACTGTTGTAAGTTGAGGACTATCTGTACATCACTTTTTTCCTTTGCTTTTTTTTTTTTTTTTTTTTTTTGATCATCAAGTTTTTGACGCCTTGCTAGGCGACTGGTAATACTCAGATATTGCTATATCCTAAAAATGGTACAATGGGTGAAAGGTTGGAAAGCCCTGGAATAGACAACATCACCACCAGATGGATCTGTAGCCGGCTGGCAAACCGTACTCAATGAATAGTCCTCAATAGTACTACATCCACATGGAGAGAAGTAAGCAGCACGATATCACAAGGCTCCATCTTAAGTCCAGTACTCTTCAATATCTTCATTAATGACTTAGATAAGGGAATTGAAGGGGAACTCATCAAATTTGCAGATGGTACTATACTGGCAGGAATAGCCAACCCCCCAGAAGACAAACTCAGGATCCAAAAAGATCTTGACAAACTTGAACAATGGGCCCTATCCAACAAAATGTGTTTTACGGGGAGAAAAGCCTAGTTTTACATTTAGGCAGGAAAAATCAAAGATATAAGTACAGACTAAGTGAGACCTATCTCAAAAACAGTAACTGTGAGAGGGACCTTGGTGTCCTAGTGAACAATCACTTAAACATGAGTCAGCAGTGTGCAGCAGCCAAAAAAGCTAATACAATCCTGGGTTGTATATACAGAGACCTAGAATCAAGATCATGTGAAGTATCAGTACTGCTTTATAAAACCCTAGTAAGACCACACCTGGAATACTGCAGCCAATTTTGGTCACCCTACAACCAAAAAGATGCTGAGACTTTGGAAAAAGTTCAGAGAAGAGTAACTAAGATGATCAAAGGCCTGGAGACTAAAACATATGGAGAATGGTGCAGGACTTGGATTGGGATAGTCTAAAGAAAAAAAGAAATAGGGGTGACATGATAGCAGTGTTCCAGTATTGAAGGAGCTGCCACAAAGAAGAAGGGGTCACGTTATTCTCCAAAGCACCAGAGGGCAGGACAAGAAACAATGGTTGGAAACTAATCGAAGAGAGAAGTAACCTGGAATTAAGAAGAAACTTCCTAACAGTGTGGACAATTAACCAGTGGAACAGTTTGCCTCCAGAAATCATGGCCAATCCATCCCTGGAGGTTTTTAAAAAGAGGTTAGTCAGCCACTTATCTGAAATGGTATAGGATTTCCTGCTTGAGCAGGGGGCTGGACTAGAAGACCTCCAAGGTCCCTTCCAGCTCTGCTCTCTTCTCTTCTCTTCTCTTCTCTTCTCTTCTCTTCTCTTCTCTTCTCTTTTTTAGTCCAGACCAGTCTAGTCTAGTCTAAAGTGAATTTTGCCCCATTTTATGGCCTTTTTTGACAAAGTTGTTAAGTGAATCACTGCAGTTGTTAAGTTAGTAAAACAGTTAATAAATGAATCTGGCTTTCCGGTTGATTTTGCTTGTCAAAAGGTCACAAAAGATGATTACATGACCCCCGGGATATTGCAACTGTCAGAAATATGAGTTAGTTGCCAAGCATCTGAATTTTGATTACGTGACCATGGTGATGTTGCAGTGGGTTGTTAATTGTAAAAAACATAAGCCATTTTTTCCAGTGCTTCTATAATGTTGAACAGTGACTAAATGAACTGTTGCAAGTCAAAAACTACCTATATTTTGTGCTGGAAACATCTGCATGGTTCCTAGCTTCCTTCTGATTAATTATCCTCTCATTATTATTGTTCTTCTTCTCTTCCCATCTCTCAAACAGCAAGTTTTTCATCAATTGCCCAAATATATATTCTGTATTGTAGAGCCAAGCCGAGGACAGCAATCCACTGTTTGCACGTTGCACGAACTGCTTAAACAATACTTCTCTGATTAGTTTTAACAACTCTCAAAGAATAGGTCAATAGCTACTTAGGAGGAAATAAATTAATTATCCTCAAGCACGATTTACAATTTAGCCATTTCTTTGCTCACTTTAATAGGGGTTATTACTTAGTCTGCCCCTCCCCCCCGGCACTTTTATCCCAGTAAAATGGAAATCATTCTTGTAATTGGGCTAAGAGACATTTGTAACCATTAATCCTTTTTTCTTTTTGGCTTCCTTTCTCATCCCTTTCCTCATATAGTATAATATGTATATAAAATGGTTAAGGTGCTGGCCTAGAAGCTAGGAGACTGTGAGTTCTGGTCTTGCCTTGGCATGAAAGGCAGCTGGATAACTTTGGGTCAATCACCAGGAGATGGTGAGTTCTAGTTCCACCTTAGGCATCAAAGCTGGCTGGGTGACTTTAGACCAGGGCTTTTCAACCTTTTCACCCATTGTACCACTTTTAGGATATGGCAATATCCGAGTACCACCAGTCGCTTAGCAAGCTGTCAAAAACTTGATGACCAAAAAAAAAAAAAAAAAAAAGGAAAAAGTGATAAAGTACAGGTAGTCTTCGACTTACAACAATTCGCTTAGTGACTTAGTTCGCTAAGTTACAATAGCACTGAAAAAGTGCCCCCCAAGGCACAGCCGAGCAAGACACCTGCCTGCCCGCCCAGCGGCGCTCTTCCTCCTGTCCGAGGTTTTCATTATTGTGAGCATTTCTGTTGAGGATTGGCAGGGGGTGGGGTGGGGAGGTGTTTGGTTTTTATTCCCCCCCCCATCTGCTGGGTGGTTGCAGCAGGTTTTGGTCACTTCACATGACCCTGGGACACTGTGACCGTCATAAATATGAATCAGTTGCCAAGCATCTGAATGTAAATCACAAGACCCTGGAGATGCTGCAACATTCCAGCTGATCGGCGCTTCTTCTGGGCTCAGCGGAAGTGCCATGATCAGTGCTGCTTTCCAGCTGGAGCCTGGCACTGATCCTGGCGCTTCTGCTGAGCCCTGACCGCCCTGCAGCTCCAGCCGTCTCTCGTTCAGGCTTGTGCGGTACTGCCACCGGTTCAGCTTATTCCCCTCCCCCGCTACCACTTTTCTAGGATGCTCGCGTACCACCTGCCAGGTGCCAATGTACCACAGGTGGTACCCGTACCACTGGTTGAAAAGCCCTGCTTTAGACCAATCACCAGGAGACAATGAGTTCTAGTTCCACCTTAGGCATGAAAGACAGCTGGATGACTGTGGGCTAATCCCCAAGTCACAGTGAGTTCTAGTCTCACTTTAGGCATGAAAGCCAGCTGGGTGATTTTGGGCCAATCACCAAGAGATGGTGAGTTCTAGTCCCACTTTAGGCATAAAATCTGGCTGGGTGACTTTGGGCCAATCACCAGGAGATGGTAAGTTCTAGTTCCACCTTAGGCATGAAAGTCATCTGGATGACTTTGGGCCAATCACCAGGAGATGAGTTCTAGTTCCACCTTAGCCTTGAAAGCTGACTGGGTGACTTTATGCCAATTATCAGGAGATGGTAAGTTCTAGTTCCACCTTAGGCATGAAAGCCGGCTGGATGACTGTAGGCCAGTCACCAGGAGATGATGTGTTCTAGTCTTGCCATAGGGATGAAAGTCAGTCACTCTCTTTCACAGGGTTGTTGTCGCGGAGAAATTAGGAGGAGGAAAGGGTATCAGGTGTGTTCATCATCTTGGGTTATGAAAATGTGATAAAATCTAATAAGAAAATAAATAGAGGCACATATGTCATTTGGTAGCCCAATTCAGATAAAAATGATGCACAATAATCACAAAAACCTCACGCTTAGTCTGACTACCAGTCTTCTTGGTTTACACAATACTTTGAATCAATCACATCATAGGCTCAGCCACAACAAAACATTTACACTAACCAAACTTAGCATATTGTGGGAATGGAGGTTCTAGATTTGATCCTAACATGATTAAATGTCCTGCAGAAACACTGGAGGGGACTGGAGGTTGAAACATATAAGGAACGGCTGCTGGAATTGGGTATGTCTAGTTTAATGAAGAGAAGGACGAGGGGGGACATGATAGCAGTCTTCCAATATCTCAGGGGCTGCCACAAAAAAGAGGGAGTCAAGCTATTCTCCAAAGCGCCTGAAGGCAGGACAAGAAGCAATGGATGGAAACTAATCAAGGAGAGAAGCAACTCAGAACTAAGGAGAAACTTCCTGACAGTTAGAACAATTAACCAGTGGAACAACCTGCCTCCAGAAGTGGTGAATACTCCAACTCTGGAAGTTTTTAAGAAGAGAATGGACAGCCATTTGTCTGAAATGATATAGGGTTTCCTGCCTGAGCAGGGGGTTGGACTAGATGATCTCCAAGGTCCCTTCCAACTTTTTATTATTATTATTATTGTTATTGATATTGTTATTGTTAACACAGCCATATGGTTCCCAATGCCATGAGGAAACTTTGAGGACCAATTCTGAAGAAGAGCTTAGGAAGGAAGGCCTAGAAAGCCATCCAGAGTCACTTGATACTGAGATGGGTGGCATATAAATTTAATGAATAAAATTAAAAATAATAAGGCCTAACCAGAAGTCTCTGTGGGTTGCTGCCGTCACAATTTCCTTGGAATGCATGAAGAAGACAAACAGAGGGAGTGAACATGTGGGGTCCTTTGTACTCTTTGGTGGTTTTCTTATAGACGTTTCACTACTCAACTAGAGACCAAACCTCACTCCCTCCTAACTCTGATGATGTTATCTAGTTTGGTGATGAAATGTCTGTAAGAAAACCACCAGACTCAGAGATCACTAAGTGCCCTACAGTTCAGCCTTGAGTTACAAATATTCTCTTCTATAGCGAATATGTTTCTTGGTGGACATGTTCTTAGTGGACATAATAAGCACGTCAATAAGGCTACCATTGTCTTATTCAGTGACTTATTCTTTGACCACATACCATATTTGTTGTTGTTGTTAGTTGCGAAGTCATGTCCGACGCATCGCGACCCCTTGGACAACGTTCCTCCAGGCCTTCCTGTCCTCTACCATCTTCTGGAGTCCATTTAAGCTCACATCTACTGCTTCAGTGACTCCATCCAGCCACCTCATTCTCTGTCGTCCCCTTCTTCTATTGCCCTCCATCTTTCCCAGCATCAGGCTCTTCTCCAGGGAGTCCTTCCTTCTCATTAGGTGGCCAAAGTACTTGAGTTTCAACTTCAGGATCTGGCCTTCTAAACATTCTCAACTGAAATGTATTGTAGATCCAGGGGATCCAAACTCTCCGTTGGTGGGTGCTTAATTTTTCACCCACATAAATCTTTCGGAGGGACTAGGATTCAGTGATCAGTGCTTATTTTGACTATAGGAGGCCTCAGGTTCAGCTCTGTTGTCTCCAGTGAATAAGGATGAGGTATCAGTTGATGAAAAAGACAGGGATTAAATGGCCAAATACTCTGATCTGCTATAAAGTACCTCCCTTTGTTCCATTAGCTAGCATCACACAATACATGTGTCAGTTCATCTTAACTCCTGGAATCTCCCATTCTTTAGTCATCATTGAACAGAATAGCTAATCCGCGCTCCAAAATACTTGGAAACCTGCCATTTCTGTTCATGTCACAGCAGTTTGCGAGTCACTGAATAGCTAAACAGTTGGTGTCCATGGGCAATGCTAAACTTCACATGTATTGCATTCGCTATTTAACAGAATAACAAGAGTTGGGAAGGACCTTTGAGGTCTTCTAGTCCAACCCCCTGCTCAGATAGGAAAATCGGTGCCTGAAGGCTGTTTGGGTTTAATAATAATAATAATAATAATAATAATAATAATAATAATAATAATAATAAAATTGGAAGGGGCCTTGGAGGTCATCTAGTCCAACCCCCTGCTCAGGCAGGAAACCCTATACCAGTGGTGGCGAACCTCTGGCACGCGTGCCAGAGGTGGCACTCAGAGCCTTCTTTGTGGGCACGCACACTGCAGCCACTAGCAGCTCACGCAGGTTCATTAGGCTGCTGCTGCCCGGAGCAGCAGCCCCGCCCAGCACAAAGCAGGCAAAATGGTCGGCTAGCAAGCTCGAGTAGAGATGTTAGAGTATCAAGGTGGCCATGCCTACCTGGCCACACCCACCCAGTCTGCTGTGACTACCCTGGCCACGCCCACCCAGTGGGCCACACACCCCGCCCTCCCTGAGGGAACCACAATAGTGATGCGGCCCTGGCACTTTGCAATAAATAAGTGGGTTTTGGGTTGCGGTTTGAGCACTCGGTCTCTAAAAGATTCGCCATCACTGCCCTATACCATTTCGGACAAATGGCTGTCCAGTCTCTTCTTAAAAACTTCCAGTGTTGGAGCATTCACTGCTTCTGGAGGCAGGTTGTTCCACTGGTTAATTGTTTTAACTGTCATGAAGTTTCTCCTTAGTTCTAGGTTGCTTCTCTCCTTGATTAGTTTCCATCCGTTGCTTCTTGTCCTGCCTTCAGGTGCTTTGGAGAATAGCTTGACTCCCTCTTCTTTGTGGCAGCCCCTGAGATATTGGAACACTGCTATCATGTCCCCCCTCGTCCTTCTCTTCATTAAACTAGACATCCAGGGTTTGGATGAGGGATCAAGTAGCTTATCTTCATTGGTCTTGGATGGGGCCCCATTTTCCCTTTCAAGACTGGTACCCAGGTTGGGGGATTCTTCTGAATATCAGTGTTAAGAGATCCAGGTCTGTGCCCCATTATATAGTTTTCTACATTGGTTAAAAATGTTTCTGTTTTACAAGGCGTTCAAGACACTTCAAAATTATTTTCATTACTGCTGAGTTATGCTACCATACCCTGTTTTAAATTGTATTGTGGCTTACAAATTATTTGAATTTGCTTTTAATGCTGTCGTCCATCATTTCAAATGCTTGCATTTTGAACAGAAATCTGATAAACATATGCTAATAATAGTAGTAATAGAAACAGTGGTCCTGCTCACTCTGCAAGGTTATTGCACATGCATTTTTCATACACAATGGGTTTTGAATTCATGTCAGGTTTTGGGGGAGGGCTAGCGCAGATTTCTCAATACAGGGGGAAAAAATTCAGCATATCAATTTGATAAAAGAGAATTTGCTTCTGAAATTTATCACGAAGGAGAAGAATATTTTTCACAGATGGACTGTAGCACAGGCGGTGCTCCACTTACAACCATTCATATAGTGGCCATTTGAAGTCATGAGTCTCCATAGCTCTGTAGTTAAAAGACACTGAGCTTGTCAGCTGACAGCTCAGGTTTGAGACCCAGGAGCTGCATGATGGGGTGAGCTCCCATTCCTTGCTCCAGCTCTTGCCCATCTAGCAATTCCAAAGCATGCCACTGCAAGTAGATTAATAGGTACCACTTCGGTCAAAAAGAAACAGTATTCCATGCGCCTTTGGCATATATGGCATATATACTAATACCACTTTACAATGCCCTGGTAAGGCCACACTTGAAATATTGCATCCAGTTTTGGTCACTACAATGTAAAAAAGATGTTTAGACTTTAGAAAGAGTACAGAGAAGAGCAACAAAGATGATCAGGGGACTGGAGGCTCAAACATATAAGGAAAGGCTGCTGGAATTGGGTATGTCTCTTAATGAAGAGAAGGATGAGGGGGGACATGATAGCTGTGTTCCAATATCTCAGGGGCTGCCACAAAGAAGAGGGAGTCAAGCTATTCTCCAAAGCACCTGAAGGCAGGACAAGAAGCAATGGGTGGAAACTAATCAAGGAGAGAAGCAACCTAGAACTAAGGAGAAACTTCCTGACAGTTAGAACAATTAACCAGTGGAACAACCTGCCTCCAGAAGCGGTGAATACTCCAACACTGGAAGTTTTTAAGAAGAGACTGGATAGCCATTTGTCCGAAATGGTTTGGGCAGTGATGGCGAATGTTTTAGAGACCGAGTGCTCAAACTGCAACCCAAAACCCACTTAGTTATTGCAAAGTGCCAGGGCCGCATCACTATTTTGATGAGATGAGAAGAGAATGGACAGCCATTTGTCAGAAATGATATACGGTTTCCTGCCTGAGCAGGGGGTTGGACTAGATGACCTCCAAGGTCCCTTCCAACATCATCATCATCATCATCATCATCATCATTATTATTATTATTATTATTATTATTATTATTATTATTATTATTACCAAGGAGAGAAGCAACCTAGAACTAAAAAGAAATTTCCTTACAGTTATAACAATTAATCAGTGGAATGACTTGCCTCCAGGCTCATGGAGGCCCAGGAATTCTGGGAGTTGAAGTCCACAAGTCAAAAAGGGCCGTAGTTCCCCACTCCATGCTCTGAACCATTCCACACAGGTCGCTGTCTAGTCTCTCTCTTCAAAAAGTAAAAGCCAAATGAATCCCATGCTCTTCACAGGCTGCATAAAAACAGCAAGTTCTGGTCTTCTTCTCCTGTTGATCCCCCTCAGTACTTTTCAATCAAATGCATCATAAGCTGCCGGAGAAAGCAGTCCATCCACCTCTGAGGCAATTTAGTGAAACACGTCATTGTGAAGTCAGTTCAAAAACTACTCCAAGAGAAATTTTAAAAGAATTGTTCAAGATTGCCCAACAGAAGCGCCTTTTCCAGAAAAAAGACGGCTGGCGAAAACCTGCAAGGCAAGATCCCTTTTCCAGGTGGACCTCGGCTTACAACCATTCATTTAATGACCATTCAGAGTTTTTCACGCTTAACGACCGTTGTAGAATCCCTGCGGTCACAGGATCAAAAATCAAATGCTTAGCAACTGGCCTTTATTTATGATGGCCTTGAGTTTCCCAGGTGACTTTCTCACAAGCAAGGGAAGCCAGACTCACTTAACAAATGGGTTACTAACTTAACAACCGCAGTGATTCACTTCACAACTGTAGCAAGAGAGGTCATAAACTAGGGCAGGAATCGCTTAACAGCTGCCTTGCTTAGCAATGGAAATTTCTGGCTCAACTGTGGTCATAATAAGAGGACTACCTGTATGGCATTGCTAAAAACCTTTCCAGCAGACATCTGCCCAGAGATGATGATGATGATGAGGAGGAGGAGGAGGAGGAGGAGGAGGAGGAGGAGGAGGAGAAGAAGAAGAAGAAGAAGAAGAAGAAGAAGAAGAAGAAGAAGAAGAAGAAGAAGAAGAAGAAGAAGAAGGAAGAAGAAGAAGAAGAAGAAGAAGAAGAAGAAGAAGAAGAAGAAGAAGAAGAAGAAGAAGAAGAAGAAGAAGAAGAAGAAGTTGGAAGGGATCTTGGAGGTCATCTAGCTTAACAACTGCCTTGCTTAGCAATGGAAATTTTCAGCTCAATTGTGGTCATAATTCGAAGACTACCTGTATGGCATTGCTAAGAACCTTTCCAGCAGACACCTGGCCAGAGATGATGATGATGATGATGATGATGATGATTATATGATGATGATGAGGAGGAGTAGGAGGAAGAGGAAGAGGAGGAGGAAGAGGAGGAGGAGGAGGAGGAGAAGAAGAAGAAGAAGAAGAAGAAGAAGAAGAAGAAGAAGAAGAAGAAGAAGAAGAAGAAGAAGAAGAAGAAGAAGAAGAAGAAGAAGAAGAAGAAGAAGAAGAAGAAGAAGAAGAAGAAGAAGAAGAAGAAGAAGAAGAAGTTGGAAGGGACCTTGGAGGTCATCTATTCCAACCCTCTACTCAGGCAGGAAACCCTATACCATTTCAGACAAATAGCTGTCCAGTCTTTTCTTAAAAGCTTCCAGTGTTGGAGCATTCATAGCTTCTGGAGGCAGGTTGTTCCACTGATTAATTGTTCTAATTGTCAGGAAATTTCTCCTTAGTTCTAGGTTGCTTCTCTCCTTGGTTAGTTTCCATCCGTTGCTTCTTGTCCTGCCTTCAGGTGCTTTGGGGAATAGCTTGACACCTCCTGTCTTCCTTGTGGCAGGTGTTCATCAATTGTGACAAAAATATCAAGATGGCAGCCACAAATGTATAACTGAAGCTCCATCAATGTTTTATGTTCATTCCACATGCTATGCACCCACCCCCCAAAAAAATAAGCAGGTCTTGGTTTACACCATCATGGCTGCCATTTTGACTTTTTTGACCGCATCCTGCAGACATCCTTCCAGAATTTATTGCTGCTGGTATCTAACATGGCAGTCTTATGATCTTGGCAGAGAATTAGAGTTGTGTTGGAAAAAAAACATCTTGCTAGCAATTCCTTCAGGGCAAAGTGAAAGTTTGCCTCTTTGTCACATTCCCCTTAAATTGTTGAAATGCTATTTCTACTTTCGCGATAAGGATAATGAGATTAGAAAAGATGTTTCATCTTTAAAATGATAAAGAGCTTTACAGATGCAGAGGAATATATTCATCATTCGCAAGAACATTTGCTTTCTTGGTGAATCCGTCGTTTTGTGGTGTACATACAGTAGTTGTCTCAGCCTTGGGGAGAGAGGACAGAATTTGAAAAAAAAAATCTTAACAATGCCCTTTTCCTAATTTGACTTATTGAAAAAGTGTGACAATGAAATGTAATTTTATTTAGTACAATGTCTAGCTGGGCTGTGATGTTGCATCTACCACTGTAATGTTTAATACCTTAAAAGTTGCTCACTGTATTGTACTATAAAATAAGAAAACAATGAAACAGGGACATTAAAGTGAAAGGAGGGTAAATACAACATTTCAATCCATTTGATCTTACCAAAACATATTATTATTGTTGTTGTTGGTCATGCAGTCAGCCAAATGTTCAGACTGGATTTGGCATTTTTATCCACCTATTGAGATCTTCCCAAAGACTTGGGATAAGCAGATGTGGATTTTGATGGTGTTAGAGCAGTGGTTCTCAACCTTTTTAATGCCGCGACCCCCAACTGGTCGTAAGTCAAGGACTACTCAACTGGTTGTAAGTCAAGGACTACTCAACTGGCACAACACCATTTGCAGAATAGGACTTTTGGCAGGCTCAGCAGGGCAGAGACAGCCTGGACAATTCCTATTGGCTTTTGAAAGCCAATAGAATTAGACTCTATTCAAGAGAGTCTATTCTATTGGCTTTCAAAAGCCAATAGAATAAAAGGGAGTAGCACAGCTAAGGAAAAGGGGGGGGGGGAATGGTGGACTGCGTTGTTTGGCGACCCCCGTGAAATGGTCGTTCGACCCCAAATGGGGTCCCGACCCACAGGTTGAGAACCACTGTGTTAGAGGTATCATGGCTGTTCCAAGTAAAGCTGTCTTTTGTAATTGACTGATGCTGAATTTGTCAATGCCGATGGTATTCAGATCGTTGTTGAAGGAAAAGTCTTCATCATAGTTCAATCCAAGCCGGGAATAAACAACATGGCGACTGCTTTAGAAAGAAGGTTGAAGTTTATTGAAGAGGAGAGTCAGACAGAAAGGTGGCTCTGGAAGAAAAGAGAGAAGCACATGTAGGGAGTGGGTTTTTATACCCTCTGGGGCTCTTGAGTTTTTTTTTCCTGTTCCTGTTTGAGGCTTTGTATTTCCTGTCTCATGTATTTTGACCTGTGTCCCTTTGGCATCTGTGGGTTAATCCTATTATGTCTTGTCTTAAGAGTTTGGGTAGGGTATATAGATTTTAGGTGTCTCTATCTTCCTAAGCTTCTAACTCAGGCCTTCCAACCTTCCTGGATTATTTACATCTGCATTTCTACAGAGCTGGTTTCTGCTTGGGGGAGGGAGACTTGGGGCTATTAAGAAAGACTGGGCATGCTTTTCTGCCTCTTTAAGATCCTTTGAGGAAATATATTTTTCTGCCCTTTTAATATTTCCTTCTCTGGGGGCGGAGGCTGACTTCCCACATCATGTTCCAGATGCTTTGGGATTGAATAACAGAATAACGGAGTTGGAAGGGACCTTGGAGGTCATCTAGTCCAACCCCCTGCTCAGTCAGGAAACCCTACATCATTTCAGACAAATGATTGTCCAATCTCTTCTTAAAAACCTCCAGTCTTGGAGCACCCACAACTTCTGCAAGCACTCCAGGCGCCTATTACTATAGGTGCGATCTTTGCTTTTCTTTTGCTACAGTTGTTCTATTTCTAATTGCAGGTCTTTGTATTTTGTGATTTTCTCCCGTTCTTTGTCTTCTGTTTTGCTGTCTCTAGCACTTCCATATCCAATATCCAGATTTTTGTGGTCTTCATCCATATCCAATTCTTCCCAAAACCTAGAATGTCGTAATCAGTGGTGGAATTCAAATAGGTGAACAGCCGGTTCTCTGCGTGGATGCCGTTTCCAGAAGTCCATTCTGGGCCTGGGCAACAAAATGTTAGCTACCGGTTCTGCCGAAGTGGTGCGAACTGGCTGAATCCCACCACTGGTCATAATATATGGGCATAACATATGTGCAGATCCAAGCTGCGTGGCTTTTTGTAATGGACAGATGGAAATTTTGTCAATGCACGGATTTTCCAAGTGCGATCTAATGTTTTGTGGGGTTGCACCTAGTGTGCCAGTAACCACTACAGCCGCCATGTCCCATTCGTGTCATAATCTTCAAACTTCGATTTTCAAACATTGATTCTTTTTGATCTCCAAGTCTTTGGCTTCTATTCTGCTATTCCCTGGGAATAGCAGAATAGAAGCCAAAGACTTGGAGAAGATCAAAAAGGATCAATGTTTGAAAATCAGAAGATGTGAAGAAAACTCCTTAATTTTTACAACACATGGTCAGAGAAAAACCCACTCTCACTAGTACTGATGACATTACCTAGTCAAGTAATGAAATGTCTGCAAACAAACAATCACAAATATTGTCTCTCAGACATTCCCCAGCTTCTGGTGCTGGAGATGTTTTGAGCTGGAGATGGTGAAAGATATTATTTTATGGTATTGTGTTATGGGTTGTGTTGCCCTTTCAATCATTTAAGCCACCTGTGTTCAGTAATGTGAGATGTGCAGCCTCATAAATTCAATAAAGAAACAATAACTAAACCTGTCCATTCAATACAGCAAATACTGCACTATTGACCTCTGTCTCCTCTTTATAACCATTTTATCATGACCATTTGATCATGAGTTCCTCATAAGTATGACTGGGGTGACCTGATAGTAGTGTTCCAATATTTGAGGGGCTGCCACAAAGAAGAGGGAGGGGGTCAAACTATTCTCCAAAGCACCTGGAGGCAGAAAAAGAAGCACCGGATGGAAACTAATCAAGGAGAGAAGCAACCTAGAACTAAGTAGAAATTTCCTGACAGTTAGAACAATTAATCAGTGGAACAGCTTGCCCCCAGAAGTTGTGGTACTCCATGACTAATGGTTTTTAAGAAGCGATTGGACAGCCATTTGTCTGAAATAGTATAGTGTCTCTGGCTTGAGCAGGAGGTGAACTAGAAGACCTTAAAGATCCCTTCCAACTCTGGGGACTGGAGGGTAAAACATCCAAAGAATGGTTGCAGGAATTGGATATGGCTAGTCTAGTAAAAAGAAGGACTATGAGTGACATGATAAGCAGTATTCCAATATCCAAGTGGTTGCCACAAAGAAGAGGGAGTCAAACTATTCTCCAAAGCACCTAAAAGCAGGACAAGAAGCAACAGGAAAAACTAATCAAGGAGAGAAGCAACCTAGAACTAAGGAGAAATTTCCTGACAGTGAGAAAAATTAATTAGTGGAACGACTTGCCTCCAGAAGTTGTGGATGCTACAACACTGGAGGTTTTTAAGAAGAGATTGGACAACCATTTCTCTGAAATGATATAGGGTTTCCTGACTGAGCAGGGGGTTGGACTAGAAGACCTCCAAGTTCCCTTCTGTTATTCAATCCCAAAGCATCTGAGCAGGGGGTTGGATAGAACAGAAGTCTTCAACTTGGCCCTTTTATGACTTGTGGACCTCCTCTCCCAGAATTCCTCAGCCAGGCAGCATGCTGGCTGAGGAATTCTGGGAGTTGAAGTCCACAAGTCATAAAAGGGCCACGTTTGAAAACCCCTGGACTAGAAGACCTCAAAGGTCCCTTCCAACTCTGTTATTCTGTTACTGTTCTGCATTTGTCCTTAGAGGTCCTGTCTTTTTCTGCACATTGTTACATACAGAAAATTCTCAGTTTTCACAACCTTGACTCTGAGCTCCAAGGACAAGCTCTAGTCCAGATCAGACACCTCAGCTGGGGAAAGATGCTAGCAAGCATGCATAGCACATACATACACCCCAAGCATGGCTCAAATTCCTGGAGTTTCCCTTCAGAGACGTGTATATTTTTCCCTGCGCAGGAAGCATACTAAATCGAAGATCATGTGCTTAGAAAAAGCACTCATCTTCAGGTCAAAGCTTCAGCTTTTAAGAGTCTCCACTGTTTGCAGAACCATATGGGATTAGAGAAGAATGCTCTGAAGGACTTGGTGTGCTTCTAATTCTCGTTGGCATAAATTCACTTAGAACATTCTGTAATGATAGTTACGGGCCTTAGATGCACTGGCTACCCTTCTCCTTCTTATTGTTGTTGCTGTTGATGTTCATGGCACAGTCAGCCAGATGTTCGGACTGGATTTGGCATTTTTATCCACCTATTGAATTCTTCCCAGAGACTTTGGATAGGCAGATGTTTTTGCTTGAGGTATATACTGTTCCAAGTAAAGTTGCCTTTTGCAATTGACTGGTGATGATTTTGTCATCATCATCATCATCATCATCATAAAAGTTGGAAGGGACCTTGGAAGTCATCGAGTCCAACCCCCTGCTCAGGTAGGAAACCCTACACCATTTCGGACAAATGGCTGTCCAATCTTTTCTTAAAAACTTCCAGTATTGGAGCATTCACCACTTCTGGAGGCAGGTTGTTCCACTGGTTAATTGTTCTAACTGTCAGGAAGTTTCTCCTTAGTTCTAGGTTGCTTCTCTCCTTGATTAGTTTCCATCCGTTGCTTCTTGTCCTGCCTTCAGGCACTTTGGAGAATAGCTTGACTCCCTTTTCTTTGGGGCAGCTCTTGAGATGTTGGAAAACTGCTATCATGTCCCCCCAGATATTTTGGGATTGCACCTAAGGTGCCGATTGCTATTGGTACTACCTTTGCTTTATTTTGCCACGGTCGTTCTACTTTTATCTGCAAGTCTTCATATTTTGTGATTTTCTCCAGCTTTTTTTCTCTTCTTTTCTGCTGTCTCTAGGTACTGCCACATCCACTATCTGGTCTTTTGTGTCTTTCTTATTGACAATTGTTAAGTCTGGGGAGTTATATGGCAGGTTCTTGTCTGTTTGGACAATTCTAAGTGCTAGTGTTATTGTACTTTGCAAAGTATTTCCAGGCCAGATTTATTGCATTGTAGTTCTCAGAATTTTACACCCATGCAGATCAAGAAACCTGTGTCTTACACATCCATCCTATCAACAGACATAGGTATGGGAAGACTGTCCTTAAAAAAAACCTACAGATAGCCCTTGACTTACAACAGTTCATTTAGTGATGATTCAAAGTTACAACAGCACTGAAAAAAGTAAATTATGACCATTTTTCACAGTTACGACTTTTGCAGCTTCCTCATGGTACATGTGATCAAAATTTGGATGCTTGGCAACTGACTCATATCTAAGACTGTCACTGTGTCCCAAGGTCATTTAATCATCTTTTGCAACTTTCTGACAAGCAAAGTCAATGGGGAAGTCAGATTCACTTAACAACCGAGTTACTAACTTAACTAGCTTAAGAGCTATGCTGGCACAGTGGTTAGAATGCAGTACTGCAGGCTGCTTCTGCTGATTGACAGCTGTCAGCAGTTCGGCAGTTCGATCCTGACCGGCTCAAGGCTGACTCAGCCTTCCAGTCTTCTGAGGTCAGTAAAATGGAGACCCAGATTGTTGGGGGGCCAGATGCTGACTCTGTAAAAACTGCTTAGAGACGGCTGTAAGGCGGTGAAGCGGTATATAAGTCTAAGTGCTGTTGCTATTATCAACTGCAGTGATTCAATCAATCCATAAATTAAACATTCAAATAAAACAAAATTAAACAGAACCAACACAAGAAGACATAGCAATATATTACAATTAATGATGTAATCGATGGGTGACCAAGGTCTGCCTAGTTTTACAGACAGTATAACAAAAACTAGCTACCTTCAGAAAAACTGAATCATACTGACTTGACAATAAAAAGACATTGAGTATAGTCGAATACTGGATAGAATACTGGATAAAAACACGTAATAAAATTAATTATAAAAGATTATTAAAAAGATGTAAAATATTTATTTATGTTTCTAGCGAATCCCCAATGCTGCTGCATAGAACCTAGCCACCTGCGCCATGATCACAACTGCAGTGATTCACTTAACAGCCCTGGTAAAAAAGGTCATAAAATGGGACAAAACTCATAATCAATGTCTCACTTAACGACAGAAATTTTGGGCCTCCATTGTTCTGCAGATCTCAGGCTTGGCAATTTTGCCCAAACAGTTTGCAATGAGCTGTTCTCTTCCAAGTAATTTGCTAATAGACATGATTAGCAATTAAGACAAAGAGATTATTAGCTGTAACACAGGACAGGAGAAATCATCACGATGAGCCATGTTTGTGACAGCAAGAGGCCCAGGGCCACGAGGGCTAAGAATATATTGCCACGGCAAAGTCAAAGAGGACATCTAGGGCAAAACGATAACGATGGTGAACAGGAGCCAACAATTCCGGTCATGAAATATGGTAATGAAGTCTCAGCCAACTATTTATACCCTGCACAGAACTTCCAGATGAACATAATTCATCATTTGACACAGGCACAATTTGGCCTGGGAAGGAAAAAAAAAAAAAAGTTATGCCGTCAACCATTTTGATTTTGGAAGCAAAATCCCACCCAGAAAGGAGATATTTCTGGCAGTCTTTTTTTCTTCTTCTTCTTTTAATGAGTTAACGAAACATCATGCACAGTTCTTTAGCAACACAATCAAGAGAAAGGAGAGTCATCGTTTGCTTTAATTTAAACACAATGGCTGAAATTTGCCTCTGGAATCGCAGCATTAAAGGAAGCCTCTTCCCCTCTTGCCTCTGGCATAAAGATGTACTGCAATCACACAAGTGCAGGAAATGGGGGGTTATTTTTGCCACGCCAGGGCAAGATTCGTGCGACGGACCTCAATGTGGTTTCCCAGTGAGGGAAGTCAGCTCCACAGAGAAGGAAGTATTAAAAAGGCAGAAAAATGTATTTCCTCGAAAAGGATTTAAAAAAGCAGAAACCAACCCTGCCCCCAAATCTCTCTGTCCCAAGCAGGAGCCAGCCCTGTACAAATGCAGATGTAAACCATCAGAAAGGCCCCAGCTAGGAGATCAAGAAGACAAAGACACCTAAAATCTGCATACCCCACCCAAACTCTAGGAGCCATTAGCCCCATCACCAGGGAAGCAGGATATGATAATAGGACTAACCCATCACCATAAAGAATACCAGAGAGGCACACCTAAACTCAGGTCAGAATACATGACACAGGAAATAGCCTGAAAGTTCATGCCACAGGAACAGGAAACTATTCCAAACAAAAGGCTAGAGAGGGTATAAAAACCTACTGGATATTTATATGCCGCCCTGAGTCCTTTGGGATTGGGCGGCATATAAATATTTGTAAATAAATAAATAAATAAATAAATACTGCCCATGTGCTCAGCCCTTCTTTTCTCTGGTCTTTCCTGCAAGAACCATCTTTCTGGCTCTTCAATAAACTGCACCCTTCTTCCCAAAGCAGTCACCATGTTGTTTATTCATCCCCGGCTTGGATGAACCAGGATGAAGACTTTTCTTTCAACACCAGGAAGAAGGGAGCAGATTGCAAGAAAGGGAGACGGGAGACAAGAAGCAGCCCAGCCCAAAGATGGATTAGAGACAGAGGTGTAGGACAGTCACTCCCTAGAATTGGGATTGTCTAGTTTAGTGAAAAGAAGGACTAGGGGTGACTTGATAGCAGTGCTCCAATATTTGAGGGTCTGCACAAAAAAGGGGGGGGTCAACCTATTTTTCAAAACACCAGAAGACAAGAAACAATGGATGGAAACTAATTAAGGCAGGGGTCTTCAAACTTGGCCCTTTTATGACTTGTGGACCTCACAAGTCATAAAAGGGCCAAGTTTGAAGACCCCTGAATCAAGGAGAGAACAACTTAGAACAGGGGTCCCCAGCCTCTGGGCTGTGGCCCAATAGTGGGCTGTAAGCTGTTTGCAACCAGGCCACGGAAACAGCAGGTAAGCATGCTTATGTACATCCCCAGGTACGCGAGCAGCGGGTGAGTGCATGTATGCACACTCCATTTGCATGAGCAGCATGCGTGCGTGCATGCTGCTTGTGCAAATGGAGCTGTGCACATGTGCGTTTGCCAGCCACACATGTAGAACAATCCCCTCTCCCATCCCCACCGGTCCACAAAGCCGTAAAGGTTGAGGAACTCTGACTTAGAATGCAGGAGGAATTTCCTGACAGTGAGAACAATTAATCAGTGAACAACTTGCATCCAGAGGTTGTGGATGTTCCACATCACTGAAGGTTTTGAAGAAGCGGTTGAACAGCCATTTGTCTGGAATGATATAGGGTTTCCTGCTGGGTTGGACTAGATGACCTCCAAGGTCCCTTCCAACTCTGTTATTCTGTTATTCCTTAATAGGTGGCACCCCAATTCTGATGTTTTTATCTGATGAGATGATATCCTAGTTTGAGCTGGTCCTGTTAGGAAGGTGATGATCATGAAAAATAGCATACGGCAATGGGAGAAAAGAAGACCTATACCAGTGGTGGTGAACCTATGGCACGGGTGCCAGAGGCGGCACTTGGAGCCCTCTCTGTGGGCACACACCCCATCGTCACAGTTGTGAGGGCAGAGTCTTGTCTACGCTGCTTGGCTGCCATGGCTGCACTGCTCCAGGTGGGCCACACTCAGGGGCGACTCTCCTTCAGGGGGGCTGCTGGAGAGGAGGGGGTCACGGGGGGAGGCGAGGCTGGGGCAACGGCATATGTGCCCACAGAGAGGGCTCCGAGTGTTGCCTCTGGCACCCGTGTGACCGCCATAGTGCTGCTGGGCTGCCTGGGCGATTTGCGGTGGCTCCTGGAGGGGGTGAGTGGCCTTGCGGGCAGGCAGGGCAGGGGATGGGGGGCAGGGGCAGGATAGGGGGTGGAGGGGGCAGGGCCAGTTTTTGGGCATTCGGTCTCTAAAAGGTTCACCATCACTGACCTATACTATAATCAAATCATTGGCGTATTAAGAGAAGTTGTCAATGTATGTGGGATTTTTCTAATCCAGTGGTTCTCAACCTGTGGGTCGGGACCCCATTTGGGGTCGAACGACCATTTCACGGGGGTCGCCAAACAACGCAGTCCGCCATTTTTTCCCCTTTTTCTTAGCTGTGCTACTCCCTTTTATTCTATTGGCTTTTGAAAGCCAATATAATAGACTCTCTTTCAAAAGCCAATAGGAATTGTCCAGGCTGTCTCTGCCCTGCTGAGCCCGCCAAAAGTCCCATTCTGCAAACGGTGCTGTGCCAGTTGAGTAGTCCTCGACTTACGACCGGTTGGGGGTCGCGACATTAAAAAGGTTGAGAACCACTGTTCTAATCAGATTTTCCTTGCCTTTGTTTTGTTTTGTTTTTTAATTTGAGAGTGACATTATAGACATTTTGGCGGACGATGTAAAAGTACAATCGTTTTCTATTGTATCCGCTGATTCTATACAGTGATGCCCATCTATGCAAACCATAGATTACCCTCTCCTGATTTATGAGGTGCATAAAAGTTAGCATTTGGGGGGAAAATATAATCCTTGTTAACTATTAATCAAGGCCCAGCAGAATGACACATTATCTTGGAATAATGCCCATTGCTGAGAAAATGAGGAGAATGGCATTTATTTTGGCTGGTGAAAAACGATGTTAGCATTTGCTCAAGTCCCTGATTAGGCTTTCGGGGGTGGTGTTTTTAGGGCTTTTCCCAACCAAGAAAATATGAGGAAATGGAAGATAAAATAAAATCAGGATATGCAAGAAGGACTGAGAGGATGGAAGGCTCATAGTTCGGAAAAAAATATTTTATACAGACAATCCCAGTTTTAATCGCCAGGGTCTGATTAAAAACAAAACAAAGCAGAGAAGATTATAGATTAAAGGAGAATATTTGTCCTGGAATGATGGAGAACAAATTCTAAAATGAGGAGGAACAGGTCCTGGATTGTGTGGAAAACGGGTCCCGGAATGATGGAGAATGGATCCTGGAATGATAGAGGTCCTAAAATAAGGAACATGTCCTGGATTGATGAAAAACAGATCCTGGAATGATGGAAGAAAAAGTCCTGGAAAGATAGCGAACAGGCCCTGGAAGGATGGAAAATGGGTTCTGGAATGATGGAGAACAGGTCCTGGAAGGATGGAGAGCAGGTCCTGAAAGGATGGAGGTCCTGGACTGATGGAGAACAGGTTCTGGAATGATGGAGAACAGGTCCTGGAAGGATGGAGGTCCTGGAATGATGGAGAACAGGTTCTGGAATGATGGAAAACGGGTCCTGGAATAATGGAGAATGGATCCTGGAATGATAGAGAACAGTTCCTAAAATAAGGAACATGTCCTGGATTGATGAAAAACAGATCCTGGAATGATGGAAGAAAAAGTCCTGGAAGGATGGAGAACAGGTCCTAGAAGGATGGAAAATGGGTCCTGGAATGATGGAGAACAGGTTCTGGGATGATTGAAAATGGATTCTGGAATGATGTGTCCTAGAATGAGGTCTAAGTTGTTAGATCTTCCCATGTTCTTAAAGAGGCCACAATATGCTAAAGTGGTTCACCTACATTTGGACTTCTGGGTGCTTTTTTATTGCCCTGTTTTGGAGGTGGGTGGGATAGGCAGGAATCAGAAGTGACGAAAAATGTCTTTTGTGACCTGTGAGATTGGATCTTTCTGCCAGAAAAGCAAAGCTGGTTAACTGAGAAGAGGAGCACATGCTCCTGCTTTCTAAAATTATGAATGGTGGAGGCCACTTAAAGTAAGTAAGAGAAGCTTGAATGGAACATGACAGTGGAAAAGAAACCTAGCGTGTGAAATGGTACAGAGAAATGAGGCAGTAAAAGTGATGCATGGGCAAAGTTAAAATTATGACATCTGAATTCAAAATGGACACCTTCCATTTTATAACTTGTTTATCATACTTTCCGAGACTCAGCATGCGGCGGGGGTTCAGGTGCTGGATTAGAAGCTGGGAGATTTCTAGTTCTCCCAGAGGAGCAGAAATTCAGTGGGTGACCTTGGGCCAGCTACTCTCTGTGCCCAACTCCACATCCGTCTCTAGAACAAACTGGCTGGGAAACAAAATGGATTTTATTGTGTCATGCTTTGATAGCTTCACTAGAAAATAAGGAGGAGGGAGGGAGGGGAGGAGGAGGGTGGAAGGAGGAGAAGGAGGAGGAGGAAGGGAGGGGAGGAGGAGTGTGGAAGGAGGAGGGAGGAGGAGGAGGGAGGGAGGGAAGAGGAGGAGGAGGGTGGAAGGAGGAAGAGGAGGAGGGGGAGGAGGAGGAGGGAGGGAAGAGGAGGAGAAGGAGGAGGAGGAGGAGGAGGAGGAGGAGGAGGAGGAGGAGGAAAACAAAATCTCTTTTTTGAGATAAGCTTGACTTCTGGAGATCATGTGGGCATATCCATATACTTTTCTTAGAAACAATGCCAAAATAATTTCCAACTGTCTTCTTCCAGACTTCATTTCCTGGTTAGTTTTTTTTCAAAATTAGCCAGGGCTAGCTAGCCAGGTGGGAAGTCTGTACATAAAAGGACAAACCATCCCACACTCTCTGGATCAACATGCACTGGAGAATTTGAGGAATAGTATAAATCTTCCAAAACCTCTGAGAAATAGGTTATACTCAAGAGTCAAAGAAAAGATTCACGATTTACTGCAGATCCAAACCCCAAATTCCAGTAATAGTCCATCCACTACACCAGTGTTTCCCAACCTGGACAACTTTAAGATGTCTGGATCTCAACTCCCAGAATTCCTCAGCCAGCTTTTTTTTCCCATGCTTAAGGCAGGACTTGAACTCAAGGTCTCCGTCTTCCAAGCTTGGTGCCTTAACCACTACACCAGGGATGTCAAACTCAAAACGTCATGTGATGTGTTGCGGCATATCGCAACTATTTTGCCATGGGCGGCAATGGGGGTGGGCACAGTTTCGCTATGATGCATCCGGCCTGCGGGCCGGCCGTTTGACACCCCTGCAGTACACCAAACTGGCTTCTTGGAGAAGATTTAGCTACTGTTGTTTTCTATTTCATATCTTCCTAGATGTCAACGATGCTAATATTGAATATTCTTGCTTTGACAAAATATGCAGAACTGTCTGGTATTTTTAGAGTTAATTCAGATGACAGAGAAAAGGGAGGGGGAATAACAAAAGCCAGAGAAAAGGAACGGAAGTGAATTTCTGCCCCCTGGGCTAATTGGAAGATGTGACTTGAACCCTCCTTAGATACAGATAGTCCTCAACTTACAGTGATTTGACCATTCGAAGTTACAATGGCACTGAAAGAAGCGACATGACCCTTCTTCACCTCTATGACCATTGCAGCAGCCCCATGTTCACATGATCAAAATTCGGACGCCCGGCAACTGATTCGTATTTACGATGGTTGCAGTGTCGCGGAATCATGTGACCCCCTTTTGCGACCTTCTGATAAGCAAAGTCAATGGGGAAGCCACGTTCTCTTAACAACTGTCTTACTAACTTAACAACTGCAGTGATTCACTTAACAACTGCGACAAGAAAGGTCGTAATATGGGGCAAAAGTCGCTTAACAATAGTCTTGCTTAGCAGGGGAAATTTAGGGCTCTTACCTCTACCCACATTTTACTATCTGAAAAAGACTTCCGAATTTCATTTGCACCCTAGGACAGTGATGGCGAACCTTTTAGAGACCGAGTGCCCAAAAACTGGCCCCGCCCCCACTCCACTCCATCCCCCTGCCCTGCCCCCGCTCTGCCCCCCATCCGCCCCCCGCTTGCCCACAGGACCACTCACCACCTCCAGGGCCCGCCACAAATCACCCGGGCAGCCCAGCAACTTTATGGTGGCCACGCCCTCTGCCCGTGCCCCGCAGCATCAATTGTGCGCGATGGGGCGTGAGGGCAGAGTCTTGTCTACGCTGCCTGGCTGCCATGTCCTTGGCTGCGCTGCTCCGCGTGGGCCACGCTCAGGGGCGACTCTCCTTCAGGGGGGCTGCTGGAGAGGAGGGGGTCACGGGGGGAGACAAGTCTGGAGCAACGGCACGTGTGCCCACAGAGAGGGCTCCGAGTGCCGCCTCTGGCACCCGTGCCATAGGTTCGCCACCACTGACCTAGGACATCTGAGAGATGGATAGGACAGTTAAAGACAGAACATCCCCAGATGTCTTTGCCCCTTGAGCCCAATGAATGCAACAACTTTAATCTCTATCTGTGTGAATTTTTTTCCAAAACGTTTTTCTCCGGGGGGGGGAACCCCATTGAAAACAGGTTTTCTTTTATCAGATTGAATGAGAATGGTGGAGATAAAAAAAAAGCAGAATAATTTTTCTGTTTAGTCAGGTTCTTAAGCAGGCAAGGGTGCAGCCTGGCTGGCTGACTGCACAGGGGAGCATGTGGCTCCTTTCAACGCTGCTGTCAATGTTGCTAACATCAGATGTTTTTGCTTTGATAATAGTTAGAGAATCAACCATTTTCTTCTACTTTGTTATACTTTTAGAGTTAGATGATGCTGGGGGGGGGGAGGATTGTGCATGAGAGTTTAGATAGACATAATAACACTGGACTTAGTGTATGAGCCAAGGTTAATGAAATAAGAGATGATAAGAATTGGGGGGCTGGAGAACTGGAGGGGAAGCCTACATTTCAAACTAATTGGAGAATGTGATTTATGACTATTAATTGGAGGAGGGAATTGTGCTTTGATACTATGTGCTTAGGGGAGGGGAATCCAGTTTTTGGCTTCGACTGTGTTAGTGCCTATGCTATGCTTCCCAAATAAAGATTCTTTAAGGTAAACAATGCCTCGAAGTTCTTTGAAGAGTTTCATCTGTCAGAACCATGACAGCTGCAATGCCAGGATTTATGTATAGGCAGTCCTCAACTTACAACCATTCATTTAGTGACTGTTCCAAGTTACAACAGGATTGGAAAAAAAGTGACTTATGACCGTTTTTCACACTTTTGACTCTTGCAGCACCCCTTGTAGTCAGGTGAACAACATTCAGACCTGTGGCATGCAGTTATGATCGGTTGCAGTGTCCCGGGATCACATGATCCCCTTTTGCCACCTTCTAGCAAGCAAAGTCAGTGGGGAAGCCAGATCTGTTTAACAACTATGTTGCCTACTTAGCAACTGCAGTGATTCCCTTAACAACTGTGGCAAGAAAGATTGTAAAATGGGACAAAACTCACTTAACCACTGACTTGCACAGCAACACAAATTTGGGGCTCAACGATGGCCGTAAATTGAGGACTACCTGTGATACTTTCAGGGAGTGAATCAGAAGCTGATGTGGATGGAGCTGCTACAGATGTTGGGGATCTAGGGGTAGCTGTGCTTCCCCTGTTATTTAGAGACAACATTTAGAAATAAGTCCCTTCTTACTGTAAAATCGGGGTCCTGCTGTTTAAGCTGCTGCCGATCACCATCCTGCCTTTGGCCTTGGGAGGGTTTCCGTGTAATACCCAACCCGGCATTTCCTACGAAGGATTTGTTTCAGATTTATGGCGGGGCCTGCAGGGAGAAAGAGCACTACTTAATGAGGCCGAATCACATACAGCAACGCAACAATGAACAATGAACCCCTCAGCTGGAAGCCAAATCGGGGACTCGGGCAAATGTTAACATTTATACAACAAATCACCAGGTGCTAGGAAGCGTTCATTTTTCATTCGAAGACACCCGTGAAAATAAATGCTTCTCAACTTTTTTTTTACTTTTTTTTTTTTTTTTTTTTTTGCATTGTTTGGTCTCCTTTCAAGAAAAGTTTTTATTTGGGGGTTACTTTCAGAGATAACTTAGCAAGGGCAGATTTTTTTTTCAAAATGCTGGTTTTGATCACACTTTCCGGGGCAAATTTGGAATTTTCTTGGCTGGTCTCACTATAAGGGATCCTTCTTCTTCTTCTTCTTCTTGTGCTATATTTGTTATCGGGCATTGGTGATCATGTTGGTGATCCTGTTTTTATCAGCAGCTGCACGAAAAAGTGCTGCTGAGTTTTGTCCAAACCAGTCCCTTAAATTTTGAAGCCACGATGTTCTTCTTCTGCCTGGACCTCATTTGCCTTCAATCTTTCCCTGGAGGATTAAATGGAGTATGGTGTATTTTTCTGGGTGTCACATCACATGTCCGAAATATTCTAATTTTCGTTTTTTAATTGTTTTGATGATTTCCCTTGGCTTTCCCAGGCGGCTGATCATCTCCTCATTTCTGATCTTGTCAACCCAGCTTATACATAACAGCCATATGTAAATCCACCTTTCAAATGCTTCTAGTCTCTTCAGGTGGCCTTCTGTCAGAGACCAACTCTCTACTCAATAGAGCAGGATAGATCCAGTTGGGGTAGATAAAGGCTCCAGTTGGGTCTTATGTCTCTAAAGATTCTAAAACTCTGAAAAGAGTGCAGAGAAGACAACGAAGATGATCAAGGGGCTGGAGGCTAAAACATAAGAAGAACAGTTGCAGAAATTGGGTATGTCTAGTTTAACGAAAAGAAAGACTAGGGGTGACTTGATAGCAGCATTCCAATATTTGAGGGGTTTCCATAAAGAAGAAGGGGTCAACCTGTTTTCCAAAGCACCTGAATGTGGGACAAGAAGCAACGGATGGAAACTAATCAAAGAGGGAAGCAACCTAGAACTAAGGAAAAATGTCCTGTCAGTAAGAACAATTAACCAGTGAAACAACTTGTCTCTAGAAGTTGTGGGAACTCCATCACTAAAGGTTTTTAAGAAGAGATTGGGCAACCATTTGTTTTTCCTGCTTGAGAAGGGGGTTGGACTAGAAGACCTCCAAGGTTCCTTCCAACTCTCTTTATTCTGCTATTCTGAGACCAGGATTTCTTTGGCTAAGCGTGATGATTGTTAAGTGAGTTGCATATCATTTTATGACCCTTTTTCCACAGTTGGTAAGTGAATCATTGCAACTGTTAAGTTGCTCACATAGTCCTTAAGTGATTCCAGCTTTCCCTACTGATTCTGCTTATCAGACCTCCAAGTTCCCTTCCAGATTCTATTCTATTCTATTCTATTCTATTCTATTCTATTCTATTCTATTCTATTCTAATCAAATCAACCTTTATTGCCAAAGTACAACATGTGTACAATGAGATTGGCTGAGCCTCCCTTCGTACACCCCCCCCATCACAACTCACAATGACAACAAACACACAATCATATTGCACCTTGTGAATTTACTGCACAACGCGCCAGCCCCACAAGTCTATCATACATGGAGTTATTTCCCATTCAGGAGTCTGACAGCCCATGGATAGAAACTGTTGTTCAGCTTGTTGGTGCGCCTCGCTATGCTTCTATATCTCCTACCCGATGTAACATAGGGGTGTCACGTGATGTGTCATGACGTGTCACAACTTTTTTTCCATTGCCGGCAATGGGGTGGGCACAGTTTTGCTATGATGCATCTGGCCTGCGGGCCGGCAGTTTGACATCCTTGCTGTAGCATAAAATATTGTTAATTATTAAGCTTGTTTAAATACTGGAGTAAAAAGAACAACTGTGTTAGTTTAGTGTCTGTTAAAACACTGATGTAAAATATTCATTGACCTCTCTGAAGTAGTTTAGTGATGCCAAATTCCAAGTTATTACTTCAGTTGGTCTCATTTTTACAAGCCACTGGACAATCCATCTGCCTGTGGAGTCACTGTTCAGAAATATTTCCTTACCTAAACAGAGAAACAGAATGATCAAGGGTGGGCCAAAATAGCAGTGGAATCAGGAGCAATTTCTGATTTCCTGCCAGCCTCCCCACTGAGTTTCTTTGTGGAAAGCTGGCAAGGAGTATCAGAAATTTCTCTGCCTCCCCTCCTTCCCTCCCCTCCTTTCTACTTCTTTCCCAGCCTGTGTCCCTTCTCTCTCTCTCTCTCTCTCTCTCTCTCTCTCTCTCTCTCTCTCTCTCTCTCTCTCTCTCTCTGTCTCCTTCCTTCCTTCCCTCCTTCCCCTTTGCTTCAAAGGGAATGAGGGATTGCGAGACTGCCTGGGAAACTGTCACAAAACATTGAAAGTGAAGCTCCTGGGACTGTAGCAGCCTCTCAGCAGTATAGCAGCAGCCAATAGCACTGAAGCAGCCACAACTTTCTGAAATTTGGGAATTATGGGTCCCAGATTTTGGGCCCATTCTGTAGGTTGGCCCACTTGAGATACCTTGATTGAAAAAATTGTTACCCTGTGATGGACCATTTCAATCAATCAAAAGTCATGATGAAAGTTTTATTAGTATACAGATTAATTAAGTATGTAGGTCTTTGGTTGTTCGGGTTTTCTCCCGCGTAAAATTAATTAAGTAGCTTATCTTTATGGAATCTTTGCTTCCTTCCTTCCTTCTTTCCTCTCTCTCTCCCTCCCTCTCTCCCTCCCTCCTCCTGCTCCTTTTTATAATTCACCTTAGTATGTTGACAAGTACTGTAAGCTTTAATTGATTTAATAAGAATATTAATTAATTAACTATTATCTACTTGATAAATCAAAATAGCAATTTTGACTGATGAAGCAGAAAGGTAAAGAGATTTTGTTTATTAACTTATTTTTTTTAATGCCAAGTTGCTGCCGTAATGGGGAATAAGAATGACAGAATTACAGATGACTGTCATTATCAAAATAAGTAATAGATTCCATTTATTAAACTGCAAGTCCCTTCCCGGCTACCTCCACAGGCCCAAATAAGTTTTAAGAATTCCAATAATGAGGTAAAGGCAGCAGGCCTTTGGGACAGGAAGGTGCATTTCGTGCTCTGTAGCTCGTGGAGGGCTACAAATTCTGAAATAATTACTTTTTGTCTACTGATTTTTGTCCGATGCAATTAGCGAGTTTAAAAATGCTTTCTTCACTGAAAGATGCATCATTTTAATGACCCGCTTTTTAAAGATTAAACTGCATTGTCTAAAGTCAGTTTTTCTGCCAATAAAAATTGGTAGCTGTGTTAAGCGTAACAGCCAAGAGCTGACGTAAAACAAACTCTGAACAAGCAAAGCCAACAGTCATTGTTGACTAATGTCCAGTTCTTGAGATGCAAGAACATCTGATCCATGAAAAATGTCTGAACAATGAAAGGGAAATGGAGGAGGAGCAGGAGGAGGAGGAGGAGGAGGAGGAGGAGGAGGAGGAGGAGGAGGAGGAGGAGAAGAAGAAGAAGAAGAAGAAGACCCTTTTGAATCAGTCTTGACCCCCATTTTTGCCAATGACTAGCCCAATATCACCCAGCCTGAATTCATGCCTAAAGCAGGACTAAAACTCACAGTTTCCTGGTTTCTGCTCAATTGCTGCACCAAATTGAGTTTAATCCAGCTTATAATTGACTTGTTATTTATTAAAATATTTATATATTGCTTCTTACTCCTGTGAAAATCCAGCAGCAGTTTACCATACTGCGACAGAAAAACAAAAATAATAGGACAAAGAAATATTTCAGACATTTTGGACAATGCAGTGACTTTAAGGTGCCAAGCTTAAAGTCAGGATATTTCATCTGCATGTTGATTGTTCCAAACAATTATCAGATACATGCGTACCTATCACAGTGATCCCCTTTTGATTAAATATAGCAAAGGGGTAAAGAATAGTAATACAAAGGGATTAAATTATGAGATTAAAAAGAGGAGGAATTGTAGTTCTACAGCAAATATCCCTAAGTCACCCATTACGTTTTCATAATTAAGGGTGGACTTGAACCCAGGTCTTGCTAGTTCAGCCCCTAAACTATTACACTGTACTGACTCTCTCACAACATATAGACAGGATCAATCATAATTTCAACTGGGAAACTGTGGGCATCCTATATCAAGCCAAGTCTAAAAATGCCAGAGAATTCCTGGAAGCCTGGCACTCAGACAAATTAGCCATCCACAGGCACATAGAGTTAAACAATATCTACATATCACTCAAAAGAGACAATCAAAATGCTCAAAAGGAAACAAAGAGACCGAAACACCACCTCATCAGCAATCAACAACCAGAGGAGCAGAGATTATCATCAAGATTAATACTAGACCAACAGTCAAATAGTAAACAGTTCCCAAATTAAGGAACTATCAACACAGACAAACAAGCTAACATCATCCGGAAGCCATGCCCACTCCATTGCTGGCAATGGCCAAACAGTTCCGATAGGTCTCATGACGTCACGTGACATCACAAGTTTGACATGTCTGCACTAGTATATAAAAATAAGAGCAAAGCTCATTCCCTTCTAGCACAGATGATGTTACCTAATTTGCTAATGAAACTGTAAGGACAATGCCTCAGCTATTCTACTCAGGAAAGCATGACTTTTGAAATGAGCGTTATTTCAAAAGAACATTTACTGAGAGAAAGTGATTGCAAGATAGTCAGACAGAATCTGAAGTTCCCACACAAAACCTTAAAGCTAAAATCCCCAGTACACAAACCCCACCCCAATGTGCCAATCTATCAGGAGCTAATCCGCATGTCATGGTTCTGATGCTAAGACCAACAAAATTAGAACTCCGAGGCTAGAGGTTTCCTCGAAGAACATGTTTATTGGTTACAAAATATCAGCATGGTCAAAAGTGAAACCAAGTCTGAAATTCTCTCCAAAGAGTTACACTATATTACAAAGTCAAACTTCCCACCCCAGTGCTATGCAATCGGCTACATTCCCCAATAGAACAGTTTGGTGGGCTTTCTAGCAAAAAGCCCAACCCTCTAAACCAGTGGTGGCGAACTTATGGCACACGTGCCAGAGGCAGCACTCAGAGCCCTCTCTGTGGGCACATGTGCCATGCCCCAGAGATGGTGAAAGACTGGCCCCCGCCTTCCTGGCCCCGCCCACCCAGTCTGCCATGACCACCATGGTCATGCCCATCTGGCATCCAGCGATAAATAAGTGGGTTTTGGATTGCAATTCCAAAAGGTTCCAAAAGGTTCACCATCACTGCTCTAAACTAACTGATAGAATGACCTTGGTTCCCATGGGACCCAGAATTTTTAGACTAGCAAAAATACTCTGCACCCCCTCCCTTTCTTGTGGCAACCTAGAATGAGCTGGCGTGAAGGTATTATGAGAACTCCGAGCTGAGAAGGTGCCGTCTTCCTGGTGCCTTGACCTGGGTAACTGGCTGGAAAGGAGTTCATCCAGATGTCCCTGATGACCCATCTCCCCCTCCCAAATTCTCATACAGATACATCAAAGCAAAGGAAAGCAATAAACTCACTACTCCCCAATCTATACTCCCCCTTCCCCTCGGAATGACAGTGTTCCAACAGGGACCTGACAGAAACAGTTGCAAGAAAACTACTAAGCTCAGAGAGCACCAAGGACCCCATTCTTATTTTTGACTCTTATTTTTCATTCAAAGAGAACTGTAGGATGTGATCACATGCCATCAAATAAGGTCAACCCAAGCACAGATTAATGCTTGGGCTTTCCAAAGTTTTTAGTTCAAGTCTAGATTTTTGGGGGGGGGGCAAGGAACTTATAAGGCAGTTTATTCATCAAGATCAAATCTGTATCTGTGTCAAGTGCTGGGGAAATCAGAAGAATCAAGCAGTTCAAATGAGTATAAAGATTTACTGCAAGCTTAAGCCCTCTACAAGACAATAGTAGTAACTGTGAGAGGGACCTCGGAGTCCTAGTGGACAATCACTTAAATATGAGCCAGCAGTGTGCTGCAGCTGCCAAAAAAGCCAACACAGTGCTGGGCTGCATTAACAGAGGGAAAGAATCAAGATCACGTGAAGTGTTAATACCACTTTACAATGCCTTGGTAAGGCCACACTTGGAATACTGCATCCAGTTTTGGTCACCACGACGTAAAAAAGATGTTGAGACTCTAGAAAGAGTACAGAGAAGAGCAACAAAGATGATTAGGGGACTAGAGGCTAAAACATATAAGGAATGGTTGCTGGAATTGGGTATGCCTAGTTTAATCAAGAGAAGGACAAGGGGGGACATGATAGCAGTGTTCCAATATCTCAGAGGCTGCCCCAAAGAAGAGGGAGTCAAGCTATTATCCAAAGCGCCTGAAGGCAGAACAAGAAGCAATGGATGGAAACTAACCAAAGAGAAAAGCAACCTAGAACTAAGGAGAAACTTTCTGACAATTAGAACAATTAAACAATGGAACAACTTGCCTCTAGAAGCAATGAATGTTCCAACACTGGAAGTTTTTAAGAAGAGACTGGACAGCCATTTGTCCGAAATGGTGTAGGGTTTCCTGCCTGAGCAGGGGGTTGGACTAGATGACCTCCAAGGTCCCTCCCAATATTATTATTATTATTATTATTATTATTATTATTATTATTATGGATCATCGCACAGTCAACCAGATGTTCAGACTGGATTTGGCATTTTGTCTACCTATCGAGTCCTTACCCAGGACCTGGGATAGGCAGATGTGGATGTTTGATGGTATTACAGGTATCGTCGCAGGATGGAAGCAGTTCCTAGTAAGGCCGCCTTTTGCAATTGAATAATAGCGAATTTGTCAATGCCAATGGTGTTCAAGTGGTGCTCCAGTTGTTTTGGGATTGCACCCAAGGAGCCTATCACTATTGGTACTACCCTTGCTTGCTTTTGCCACAGTCTTTCTATTTCTATTTGTAGGTCTTTGTATTTTGTTATCTTCTCCAGTTCTTTCTCTTCTATTCTGCTATCTCCAGGCACTGCCACGTCCACTATCCAGACTTTTTTGTCTTTCTTATCGACAATTGTTAAGTCTGGGGTGTTATGTTGCAGGTGCTTGTCTGTTTGAATTCTGAAGTCCCAGCGCAGTTTAATTTTATCATTTTCTATGACTTTCTCTGTTTTATGATCCCACCAGTTTTTGCTTACAGGCAAATGATATTTTTTGCAGATCTTCCAATGCACCATTGTTGCTACTTTTATTATTATTTTTATTATTATTATGGATCATCGCACAGTCAGCCAGATGTTCAGACTGGATTTGGCATTTTGTCTACCTATCGAGTCCTTACCCAGGACCTGGGATAGGCAGATGTGGATGTTTGATGGTATTACAGGTATCGTCGCAGGATGGAAGCAGTTCCTAATTATTATTATTATTATTATTATTATTATTATTATTATTATTATTATAGAATCTGAACTACTAATGGTTAAGGGAAATTAGCAGGAGTTAAGAGTAGAAGGGAATTTCAAGATGGGCTGGACTTAGATCTCTTCTGGGCCCAAAGGGACTCATGACTGATGACATGTTTGACCCCTCCCTTGGGCTCAGCCTGGACACCTCCTACAATTTGTTCAGTTTCTTACTTTTTCCCTTTATTTTGCTGAATAAGTTAGTAGTGGATGAAAAGAAGTCACAGATAATTAAAACAGGCCCACTGAAAACTTTGCCTACCAATTGGTGTTTTTGTTTATTTCATTTGTCCTTCTCTCTCCACTCCACCCCCCATTTCCTTCCAGAAGTAGAATTAAAGTAACGACCTTGATCTTCCTTCTTTCTTTGGAACTTCCGCTGTTCACGCAGTGAATTTTTTTTCTGTTGTTTCTGCAACTCAGCCTGCGTGCTGTTATTGAAAAAAATATATTATTTCCAGTCTTCAAGTTTCTAATTATTTCTGGCTGTGTATCTTAGCTCTAGCTTTCCCGCTTCATCTCTAATTCTCCTCCTCCTTATTTCACTATATTAAAAAAAAGCCTACAGCAGCCTTCTCCCTCCCAAGGGGTTGGATTTTGATTTGTGCTGGGTAGAAGATACGGCAGGTGAATTTCAGAACATCTGAGAGGGCTTCGGATTGCAGATGAGCAATCTAATCTTTCAGAAAGAAATGGCAGATAAATAACAATACCACCCTCTCTTTTTATCCTCTTGGATATCGCAGTAATTCATCATTAAACTTTCTTTAAAACTTGGATCAAGAGTATATTGGTGATTAGGCTTATTTCTGTCATGGCTGGCGGTGGAGTGAAAAAGCTCACACTTATGATCTTAAATATCCATGGTCTTAAATTCCTTTCCAATTGCAAATGGTTCCTTTTCGGTTATTGGTCATTCTAACAATCCTTTCAGGCAGTGGTGGGATTCAGCCGGTTCGCACCACTTCGGCAGAACCGGTAGAACCACATGCTCAAGAATTCTGGGAGTTGAAGTCCACGAGTCATAAAAGAGCCAAGGTGGCCTACCCCTGCGCTATACCATTTCAGACAAATGGCTGTCCAGTCTCTTCTTTAAAACTTCCAGTATTGGAGCATTCACTGCTTCTGGAGGCAGGTTGTTCCACTGGTTAATTGTCCTCACTGTCAGGAAATTTCTCTTTAGTTCTAGGTTGCTTCTCTCCTTGATTAGTTCCCATCCGTTGTTTCTTGTCCTGCCTTCAGGTGCTTTGGAGAATAGCTTGACTCCCTTTTCTTCGTGACAACCCCTGAGATATTGGAACACTGCTATCATGTCAACTATCAACAATAGCAGTGTTTTTTCTGTTTTAACCATTTGATTTCTGTAAAATTGTTTGATAGATGTTAATAGTATATCTACATTCATTATTCACAACTGAGAGATGGTGCTTGTATTAGGATTTTTAGGGAGGTTATATAACTCCAAAACTCCAGAAGATGGTAGAGGACAGGAAGACCTGGAGGAACGTTGTCCATGGGGTCGCGATGGGTCGGACACGACTTCGCAATTAATAACAACAACAAATAACTCCAAAATAGAGAAGCATCATCTGGCATCCAAATTATTTAAAGAGAAACCAAATATGGGATCTGGAAAAAAAATCAGTGGAATTCTTGTGAGACCCATTTCCTGAGCCCAGTTTAATAGGAAAACTGCATTATCAAAGCTTAACCAGGGTAATAGCAATACCAATAGCACTTAGATTTTTATACCATCCCATCATGCTTTACATGGGTGGTTTTTAATGTCAGCATATTGCCCCCAATAATCTGGGTGCTCATTTTACTGATCTCAGGATGGACATTGAATCAACCTTGAGCTGGTCAGGATTGAGCTCCTGGCAGTGGGAATATGCAGAGTTTGCCTGCAATACTGCATCCTAACCACTGCACCATCAGGCCTCCTGGTCTATAGGGAGCAATGAGTTTATAGTCCAGTGGTGGTGAACCTATGGCACGGGTGCCAGAGGCGGCACTCAGAGCCCTCTCTGTGGGCACGCGTGCCGTCGCCCTAGTCCTAGGCCTTCAGCTGGGTTTTATAAAACTTTTTTGCTTTAAGCCTCCGCCGCCATGTGCAAAAAAAAAAGGTTCAATCAGTCAATTTCAACTTCTCGCAGGAAAAAAAGATCATGCAAAGTTGAAATTGATTGATTGAACATTTTAGTCCCACCCAGTATGCCGTTACCACCACAGCTATGCCCACCCAATTGGCTACGCCCACCCAATTGGCCATGCCCAGCCAATGGGCCACACCCACCCAGCACTCGATGATACATAAGTGGATTTTGGGTTGCAGTTTGGGCACTCGGTCTCTAAAAGATTCGCCATCACTGTTATAGTCTAAAGTCTATAAGGGAGTAATGCCTCAGTTGGATAGAGCAGTTTTTCTCAAGGATGCCTCTGTTGCAGAAGAACACTTCTATGCTTCCAGCTCTGGGATGTCAAATCTTCATGCATTGGCAATGCTGGTGTAGGAGAAGAACAGACAGAGCCTGGGGAGGTGGAGTCAAGAGAGGAATCAGCCTGGAATCATTACACTCCCACAAATGTTCTAAATCCCTCTTGAATTCTGTTAACTCTTTATCTAGCACCAATGCTGACTGTTAGTTGACTAGAGTCTTGTGCTGAGGCTTGAGCAATAAATCAGGTTAACTGAAGCTAAATGTATGGTCCCGGTTCTTGGCTCAGTGGAAGTCAATTCAATTGGTCAAAATTGGTGCCAACCATTCTGATACAAGCAAAGCTAACTTCCATCTTTGCCAAGACATAATTTATCTAGTGCCTCAATAGGAAAAAGGACCTTGGAGTCTACTTGTAATCTCCAAAGTGACAGTGGTTGCCAGCACACAACAGAAAAAGTATAAATAATTTTACATTATTCAGGTTATGTTACTGCTTATTTTCCCCCATTCTTTTCTGATCAACACACACACAAAACCGATACTAAGCTGGAATTGGGTATGTCTAGTTTAATGAAAAGAAGGACTAGGGGTGACATGATAGCAGTTTTCCAACATCTCAGGGGCTGCCACAAAGAAGAGAGAGTCAAGTTATTCTCCAAAGCGCCTGAAGGCAGGACAAGAAGCAACGGATGGAAATGAATCAAGGAGAGAAGCAACCTAGAACTAAGGAGGAATTTCCTGACAGTTAGAACAGTGGAACAACCTGCCTCCAGAAGCTGTGAATGCTGCAACACTGGAAGTTTTTAAGAAGAGACTGGACAGCCATTTGTCTGAAATGGTATATTGTTTCCTGCCTGAGCAGGGGGTTGGACTAGAAGATCTCCAAGGTCCCTTCCAACTCTGTTATTCTGTTATATAGTATAAACCTTCCCTATAGGTGAGTGCAGCATTGAAGTAGGTTGAGTTATGCTGGACTGGAGAAGATTAAATTATGACACAATTGAGCCCAACATTTCTGTTGCTAAGTGAGACAGTTAGGTGAGTTTTGCTCCATTTTACGACCTTTCTTGTCACACTTGTTAAATGAATCATTCCAGTTGTTAAGTTAGCAACACGGTGGTAAAATGAATCTGGCTTCCCCATTGATTTTGCTTGTCAGAAGGTCACAGGAGATCATCGCATGACACTGGAACACTGCAACCGTCATAAATATGAAGCTTTCTGTGAAAGCTGCCACCTTCCTCAGAGGAATCTACAGGTAGTCCTCAACTCTAGTAGGCCAGCTTCTATGATCTTTCTGAAGGAGCATGCAATCCTAATGTTGTATTCATGAAGATCGTCCTGCCTCTGGAGTTCTTGGTGTACTCTAAGCATGGTTGTCTGCTTGCAAACATTTCATTACCCAACTAGGTAACACAGGGGTAGGCAACGTTGGCTCTTTTGTGACTTGTGGACTTCAACTCCCAGAATTCCTGAGCCAGCCACGCTGAGGGGAAAGGGAGAGGTTTCCAAGCTGAGCCATGCTGGCTCAGGAATTCTGGGAGTTGAAGTCCACGAGTCATAAAAGAGCCAAGGTTGCCTACCCCTGAGATAACATCATCAATCTCACTCTCCTTGCTTAAATAGCTTCTTTAATTATGAGCTTGCTTTGTTCTTAGAGGTTCCACTGTAGTCCTCCCTCCACCCAAGCTCTACAGCCAGTCCTATCTCACTCATATTTACACTGTCTCATTCAGGCAACCAGTTTTGCTATTTCGGACAACCTCAGCATTGTGTCTCTATCTGAAGAAGACAGGCTTGCTTGCTTGATTGAGTTCCTGAGGTTGTCCTCATCCTTCAGGGAGGAAACATGAAGGGAAATCATAGCAAAAGGCAGTGCAAGAACCTTTAATTGAATGCCTCTTCCCTGCCTCAGAAAGTCATCCAAGGCAATATCTGTACAGCAAACAGAGCTACAGGTCCACTCAAATGCCCCTCAAACAAATGGAATGGAATAGAATGCTGAAGTTGTGAGTGCTTCAACACTTTCAAGGAGGCCTTCAAGAAGAGGCTGGGCAGCCTTTTGTCTTAAATGATACAGCATCTCCTGCTCAAGCAAGAGGTTGAGTAGATGACCTCCAAGGTCCCTTCCAACTCTGTTTTCTATGTTAGATTTAGAATGGGGTGGGATGGGATGGGATAGGATTGGATGGGGTGTGGTGTGGTGAGGTGAGGTGGAACGGAATGGAACAGAACAGAATAAACTTCATTTGGCTAAGTGTAGTTACCCACACAAGGAATTTGTCTTCAGTACCGAAGCACTCAGTGTCCTGACAAAACAACAGTAATAATAATAATAATAATAATAATAATGATGATGATGATGATGATGATGATGATGATGATGGAGGAGGAGGAAGAGGAGGAGGAAGAGGAAGAGGAAGAGGAAAAGGAAGATGGAGAAGGAGAAGGAGAAGGAGGAGAAGAAGAAGAAGAAGAAGAAGAAGAAGAAGAAGAAGAAGAAGAAGAAGAAGAAGAAGAAGAAGAAGAAGAAGAAGCAGAAGAAGAAGAAGAAGAAGAAGAAGAAGAAGAAGAAGAAGAAGAAGAAGAAGAAGAAGAAGAAGAAGAAGAAGAAGAAGAAGAAGAAGAAGTGCCAAATCCGGTCTGAACATCTGGCTGATTGTGCAATGAATCACAATAATAAAAGTCTGCAACCAATAGAAGGGGGAAATTAGAGATAATAAAAGGATAAATAATACTGTAGCCAGACTCTATGGGTTAATATACATACACATTAGACAGGGTTTAGTAGTCACCAAAAAGGAAATTGTCTTTCACTTTTTTGTAGATCTTCAGACTAACCATCTGTGTTTCTTCACGTATAGTTGGAGGCATATAGACATCAGAGGAGGGGTTTGAATACAGATAGTCCTTGACTTAAAACAGTTCATTTAATGACCATTCAAAGTTACAGCAGTGCTGAAAAATATGTTTTATGACCGTTTTCACATAACCATTGCAGCATCCCCGTGGTCACGTGATCAAAATTCAGACTCTTGCAGCTGACCTGTATTTATGACGGTTTCAGTGTCCAGGGGTCTTGTGGTCCCCTTTTGCGAACTTCTGACAAACCAAGTTAATGGGAAAGCCAGGTCCCCTTACCCACCGTGTTACTAACTTAACTGCAGCGATTCACTTTACAACTGTGGCAAGAAAGGACGTAAAAAAGGACAAAACTCACTTAGCGACTGTCTCGCTGAGCATCCTAAATTTTGGGCTCAGCTGTGGTCATAAAGTCAAGGACTCTCTGCACAAAACTGCTTCCTTCCCTATCAATTTATTCTTGTGCAGCTGATTGACTCACTAGACAAAAATCATTAAGGTGCTCTTGCTGCTTTAACTAAAGAGCTGCACTTAAGATGACAAATGTTGGGGATGAGAGTCAGCAACTTCCAGACATTTGCTAACCGGCCTAGTCAAAACACAACCCTCTTGCTAGCTTGGGTCTGCGCATGGAAACTGCCAACTCATCTCGCATTGATCTCTGAGAACAAAATGTTGGCTTCCACTCATCACTTCCCTACCCCCACATACAGGAGCATTTATATAGGAAGAACAACTCTGCAATCTCCTTAGAATTCCACATTCTGGATAGAGAGGACCATTATGGATAGAGGGAGGTTTGAAAGAGGGGTAAAAGGGGGCATTTATGTTAAGACTGAGCAGCCCTCTCTCAACAGAGGGGGTGGGATAAGACATCACCGATCTCCAGTCCACAACACAGTCCTTTCAGTAGTTCCAAGAAGGCTCCACGTCTATCTGCATTCCGATTCAGGTTACTCTGAGGATACAAATAACCCCCATGTGGCCTCAAGAAACTAATAGAAACTAATCAAGGAGAGAAGCAACCTAGAACTAAGGAGAAACTTCCTGACACTTAGAACAATTAACCAGTGGAACAACCTGCCTCCAAAAGCGGTGAATGCCTCAACACTGGAAGTTTTTAAGAAGAGACTGGACAGCCATTTGTCTGAAATGGTGTAGGGTTTCCTGCCTGAGCAAGGGGTTGGACTCGATGACCTCCAAGGTCCCTTCCAACTTTATTATTATTATTATTATTATTATTATTATTATTATTATTATTATTATTATGATTATTATTATTATGGATCATCGCACAGTCAGCCAGATGTTCAGACTGGATTTGGCATTTTGTCTACCTATCGAGTCCTTACCCAGGACCTGGGATAGGCAGATGTGGATGTTTGATGGTATTACAGATACCGTCGCAGGATGGAAGCAGTTCCTAATAAGGCCGCCTTTTGCAATTGACTAATAGCGAATTTGTCAATGCCAATGGTGTTCAAGTGGTGCTCCAGTTGTTTTGGGATTGCACCCAAGGAGCCTATTACTATTGGTACTACCCTTGCTTTTTTTTGCCACAGTCTTTCTATTTCTATTTGTAGGTCTTTGTATTTTGTTATCTTCTCCAGTTCTTTCTCGTCTATTATGCTGTCTCCAGGCACTGCCATGTCCACTATCCAGACTTTTTTGTCTTTCTTATCGACAATTGTTAAGTCTGGGGTGTTATGTTGCAGGTGCTTGTCTGTTTGAATTCTGAAGTCCCAGAGCAGTTTAATTTTATCATTTTCTATGACTTTCTCTATGTTATGATCCCACCAGTTTTTGCTTACAGGCAAATGATATTTTTTGCAGATCTTCCAATGCACCATTGTTGCTACTTTGTCATGCCGCTGCTTGTAATCAGTCTGTACAATCTTCTTGCAACAGCTTACCAAGTGGTCCACTGTTTCTTCAGCTTCTTTGCATAGGCGGCACTTACTGTCTGTTGCTGTCTTCTCAATTTTGACTTTGTATGCATTTGTCCTTAAGGCTTGGTCTTGTGCAGCCAGAATTAGTCCCTCGGTCTCTTTCTTCAATTTCCCTGCTCTTAGCCATTGCCAGGTCTTGTTATTATCTGCTTTCCCAGCTATTTTTTTAATGTATTGGCCATGTAGTGCTTTGTCTTCCCATTGCTCCATTGGGGTTCTTCTTATATTCAGGTATTACAGGTAGAATTTTAAGATCTCCTCACATTTCATAATTAATACATTACAATTAGTTCCCATGCCAAGCTCACCTACATGGGTTTATAATTTAGAAAAAGATAATGATGGTCATGCTGATAGTGGATATGCTGATAGTCTTAAAAATAGCAGATTTAGGTGGCGAAGGTGTATTGTGCATACTTTTCTAAACAATAAGCTTTATAGAACAGGGCGGGGATCCACTCTGGAGAGAATTAATTGGTTAGACTATTGCTTGTTTCTTTGTTCTGTTCTCTTGCATTTCTTTTCCTTACTGGTGTTTGTTTTATCTGGAACCATTAATTTCTTTAATCAAAAACTATTTTAGAAGTCCCATATAGATGAAAAGAAAGAATGGAAAATAAAATAAGAAATACATAAGATGAAAAGACAAAGTTGTGTTCAAAGGAAGGTGCTGTTAAGAATTTGAGAGTTTGGCAAAAACCTCTCCTCTATTCAAGCAATAACTGGGTCTCCCATCTTATTTACTTACTTCCTTATTTAATTTGTATGCTGGTCATCTCTTTACCAAGCGACTCTATTCCTAAATATTTTGAGCTTGTCAAAGAACAACTACAAAGTGATCATAATCTCAATTGAGATTATGTAGAAGTTATTCTGGGGCTGATATGAGTGGTTGCAAATCTTCTCAAGACCATTGTGGGCAAGAGGAGGAGGTTCTACAGGACACGAGGAGAAGACTTCTACTCTAGCTGCTCTGTTTGTGAGTCAACAAGACAGAGTTGAGACATGGTGCCACCAAAGGAATCTCTTTGTCTGTCTGTCTATCTATTTATCCAGTCTATCCATCCATCTATGTCTAGGCATTCGTCCATCCATTTTACCATCTATCGGCACTGATAGTCTTCTGCCTGAAGAGTAGACCAAGATGTTGATTCTTTTCCTTGTGTTTTCATTAATTAGGAGGAGGTGTAGAGGTAACGAAGGACTCCCTGGATGCTGGAGCAGTCATTTCTCACTGTCAAGTTAGAAGCAGCAGCAGGCAGAGACAGACATCCCATAAGACATGAAAGTATTCACTGTCAGCACAGTTTTCACAAATAGAAAGTGTGGAGCTTTCCTGATAAACTCAAGGCTATCTTTGGGCATGTTTAGTGGGTCAAACAGTGGGCCTTTCTGGTGTCATACTTTGATTTCCTTCCTTCCTTCCTTCCTTCCTTCCTTCCTTCCTTCCTTCCTTCCTTCCTTCCTCCTTTCCTTCCTCCCTCCCTCCCTCCCATCCTCTTCCTTCCTTCCTTCCTTCCTTCCTTCCTTCCTTCCTTCCTCTCTCCCCTTCCCTCCCATCCTCTTCCTTACTCTCCTCCCTCCCTCCCTCCCTCCCTCCCTCAACCTCTAGTGGTGAACATGCCTAATACTCCTTCCTCCTCCTATTTTGCCCACATCAACCCTGTCAGGTAGGTTGGGCTGAGAGATCAGTCAGCCAGCTTTCATGCCTAAGGCAGGAGTAGAACTCAACGTCTCCCAGATTCTATCCTGGTGCCTTAACCATTAGATCAAACTATCTATGACCAGAGCAGAAAATTAATAAACTGAAATCCTCAGGTGGAGGTGGGGGGCAGTTATGATTCCAAATCCATAAATGATTCATTTAAAAAAAAAACCTACATCCCATCACGGTCTTCATGGCTAGCTGGGGAATTCTGGAAGTTAACGCCACAGATTTTAAAACTTGCCAAGTTTGAGAGACTCTGATCTAGATTATAAATCTTGCAGTACTTTGCAAGGGTTCCAAACCTCCTAAACTAAACTAAAGTCTGTTCTAAATTCATGATTTACGACCACAACTGAGACCAAATTTCTGTTGTTCAGTGAGACATTTGTTAAGTGAGTCTTGCCCCAATTTTACCAGCTTTCTTACCACCGTTATTAAGTGAATCACTGCAGTTATTAAGTTAGTAACAACTTAAGTGAATCTGGCTTCCCCATTGACCTTGCTTGTCAGAAGGTCGCAAAAGGGGATCACCTGAGCCTGGCAACCATCATTAATAGGAATCAGTTGTCAAGTGTCTGAATTTTGATCATGTGACCATGGATGCTGCGACAGTCGTAAGTGTGAAAAATGGTCGTAAGACATTTTTCAGTGCCGTTATAACTTTGAACTGTTGTAAGTCGAGAATTGCCTGTATTCTACACAAAGTGTGCCATTCTTTTGTCATGATGTCTGTTTTCCAAAGCAAATAGCCATTTGGGACGCTTTCTAAAAAATCTGCCTTTGGGGATTCAAAGGTCGATGCCTAGAGATCTAATTAGCACAGCTTGCTTGCTCCTTCTGTATTAGTTGCAGGCTCTGCAACAAATTCAGTGTGTCCAGTTGTTAAACCCAATTAGCAACCGAGCTGCTTTATTTAACCTGCAAGGTTTTGCACCTTTCCTGGACTGTAGCACTTCAGATCGAGGGGGTGTAAAACCAACCTCACCCAAGCTTCCTGACCATGTCGTTATTCTTCTCCGCGCCCCCTTTACGGGAAAGGGACGTGCAAATGTTGAGTGCCCACGTCTGCAATCTGATACGGTATAATCCAGGAAAAACTTGATTATTTGAGGCTAGTGATGGTATCAGCTGGTGATAAGGATGAAATAGTTTGCCCGGCTCAATTTTTTCTGTTTAGTAGTTCTTTAGATCTCAAGGAGAGAAAGGTCTTGATACATGATCGGTTGATACATGTCAAGATTTCGCATGCTTGCCTGCCTGCTCACTCTCACCCCATTTTGAAGACAGGAGAAACATTTGCTCTCCTCCAGTCCTCTGACACAGAGGTCCCCCAACCTTTTGGGCACCAGGGACTGGTTCCGTGGAGAGAGGTTTTTCCATGGACCGGAGGGTGTATGGTCTTGTGTGCTGCCTGCATCTCACACATTGGGCTTTGTTTATTTGTGCGGACTAGTTCCTGGCGTGCCGCGGCCTGGTACTAGTCCACAGATGGGGGTTGGGGATCCCTGCTCTAACACTGTACCACTTCTCCAATAATAGGTAATAGAGGTAATGTCTTCAGTATCCCAGGATGACATTCCTCAATTCTTGAAGATATGAACCCATTTCAATCATTTTTCTTTGACTATAGAGTTAGCCCTCGACTTACAATCATTCATTTAGTGACCATACAAAGTCACTGTTGGAAGAAAAGTCTTCATCGTGGTTCAGTCCAAGCCGGGGATAAACAACATGGCAGCTGCTTTAGAAAGAAGGTTGCAGTTTATTGAAGAGGAGAGCCAGACAGAAAGATGGCGCTGGCAGAAAAGAGATAAAAAGGGCTGAGCACATGTAGGGAGTGGGTTTTTATACCTTCTGGGGCCTTTTGTTTGTGGAGTTGTTCCTGTGGCATGAACTTTGACCTGAGTCTGAGTGTGCCCTTTGTTATCTCTGTGTTAATCCTATTATGTCCTGTCTTAAAGTTTGGGTGGGATATGTAGATTTTAGGTGTCTTTGTCTTCTTGATCTTCTAGTGGATCTGCATTTCTACAGAGCTGGTTTCTGCTTGGGGGAGGGAGACCTGAGGCTATTAAGAAAAACTGGGCATGCTTTCCTGCCTCTTTAAGATCCTTTGAGGAAATATATTTTCCTGCCCTTTTAATATTTCCTTCTCTGGGAGGCTAACTTCCCACATTATAACCGTTTTTCATACTTGCAACCATTGCTACATCTCCACGGTCACTTGATCAAAATTCGGATGCTGGACAAGTGCCTTATATTTTTATGATTGTTGCAGTGCCCCTGGGTCCTGTGATCAACTTTTGCAACCTTCTGATGAGCAAAGTCAATGGGGAGGCCAGATTCACTTAACAACTGTGTTACTAACTTAACAACTCCAGTGATTCATTTAAGAACTGAGGCAAGGAAAGTAATAAAATGGGGCAAAACTCACTTAACAATTCTCTTCCAACTAAACTTAAACCTCTGGGGCTTTTCTCAGTCTTCCTCCTCCCAAAAGCCTTTTTTTCAGGGATTTCTCCCCTTCCATTAAGGGTAAGCTACCTGAAAGGTTAAGCTTTCTTTTCTGCCATTAGAATGAACTCCAGCCAGGAGCAGGCAGGGTGCCTCTGAATATGAATGTTCTCAATACGTTTTAGCAAAGACCCCAAAGTTTTTATGTGGGAGGGAAAAAAAAACCACACATCTCCAAATCACTCTACCAAGCCTTAATGGTTTGTTTGCCATCAGTAGAAGTTCATTGCTGTTTTGATACCCAGAAAATTGTACTTAAAATAAGTTTGAAAGGTTAAAAAGAACAGAGTAGCAGATGAGAGTCCTCCGGTCTTGCCTTTGCACTATGTGAAACACAATTTTGATGATGATGATGATCTTCTTCTTCTTCTTCTTCTTCTTCTTCTTCTTCTTCTTCTTCTTCTTCTTCTTCTTCTTCTTCTTCTTCTTCTTCTTCTTCTTCTTCTTCTTCTTCTTCTTCTTCTTCTTCTTCTTCTTCTTCTTCTTCTTCTCCTCCTCTTCCTCCTCCTCCTCCTTCTTCTTCTTTCATCTGCATAGCTTGCACTCCCCCCCCCAAAAAAAATCAGTTTCTTCAGTTACCAAAATATAGCTCAGGGTGAATATAAGAGGAAAAGAGAAAGCTTTACAAGGAAACACTGCTTTCTTCAGAATTTGTGTGTACATATTTTAACATATATACTAATGGGAGATAATCTGTGATGGAGAATATATTCTAGCACATAAGGAATTTAAAAGTGAAGGGAGATTCCAGTCTCTTCTCCTTCTCCTTCTCCTTCTCCTCCTTCTCCTTGTCAGGCCTGACCCAACTTGGTCACTTAAGAAAGAAACACTCTGGACTCCATTTGTAAAGGTAAGGTTATTTTTACTAGAGCCAAGTGGTTATTGTAAGCAAAGCCTGAACTAAGAGTTTTGAGCACGGGCATCCCTCTAGTTAACTTTCCATTCCGTGGCCCACCTCCTTGTTATCATCCCATTATCCAATCACGTTTAGAGAAGATGTTTTGGTAACTGTCACTGCTGTGGTTGGTTAGAGATGGATAGGTGCTGCCTTCCATTCCCAGGACCATGCTCTTGAGATGTTTCGGTACAGTAAGACTATCATTTTCATTTTCCCAAGTCTCTGTCTCAGGTTCTCCCTGACTCCCCTCCTGGCTACACCCATAAAGTATGGCAGACCGACATCTAGCAAAGCACAGAGTTGAGTAAAGGATAGCAGCTCTGGCACTCCTTCTCCTCCTCCTCTTTCTTTCCTCCTCCTCTTTCTTTCCTCCATCTTTCATCCTCCTCCTCCTCTTTCTTTCCTCCTTCTTTCCTCCTCCTCCTTTCCTCCTCCTCTTTCTTTCCTCCTCTTCCTTCTTCTCCCTCCTCTTCCTCCTCCTCCTTCTTTCCTCCTTCTTTCCTCCTCCTTCTTTCCTCCTCCTCCTCTTCCTCCTCCTCCTTCTTTCCTCTGTGCTTTGGAAAATAGCTTGGCTCCCTCTTCTTTGGGGCAGTCCCTGAGATATTGAAACACTGCTATCATGTCCCCCCTTGTCCTTCTCTTCATTAAACTAGACATACCCAATTCCAGCAATCGTTCCTTATATGTTTTAGCCTCCAGTCCCCTAATCATCTTTGTTGCTCTTCTCTGTACTCTTTCCAGAATCTCAACATCTTTTTTACATCGTGGTGACCAAAACTGGATGCAGTATTCCAAGTGTGGCCTTACCAAGGCATTAAAGAGTGGTATTAATACTTCACGTGATCTTGATTCTATCCCTCTGTTAATGCAGCCTAGCACTGTGTTGGCCTTTTTGGCAGCTGCAGCACACTGCTGGCTCATATTTAGGTGATTGTCTACTAGGACTCCGAGGTCCCTCTCACAGTTACTACTATTGAGCATGGTGCCACTTATGCTGTACTTGTGCATTTGGTTTTTCTTGCCTAAATGTAGAACCTTGCTTTTTTCACCATTGAATTTCATTTTGTTAGTTAGTGCCCAGTGTTCAAGTCTGTCCAGATCCTTCTGTATCTTAAGCCTGTCTTCTGGAGTGTTGGCTATTCCTGCCAGCTTGGTGTCGTCTGCAAATTTGATGAGTTCCCCATCTATCCCTTCATCCAAATCGTTGATGAAGATGTTGAAGAGTACTGGGCCCAGAACAGAGCCCTGGGGCACCCCACTACACACTTCCCTCCATATAGATGTAGTTCCATTGAGGACCACTCGCTGGGTATGGCCGGTCAGCCAGCTACGGATCCATCTGGTGGTGGTTCTGTCTACCCCACATTTTTCTATCTTGTCAAGTAGTAGGTTGTGATCTACTTTATCAAATGCCTTACTGAAGTCCAAGTAAATTATGTCCACAGCATTCCTCTGATCCACTAATTTTGTCACTTGGTCAAAGAATGCAATAAGATTTGTCTGGCATGATCTATTTTTGACAAACCCATGTTGGCTTTTAGTAATGACTTTGTTTGCCTCTAGGTGTTCGTTGATTCGTTGTTTGATTATCTTTTCCAGGATCTTCCCAGGTATTGAGGTCAGGCTGATAGGTCTGTAATTTCCTGGATCCATTTTTTTTCCTTTTTTGAGAATGGGAACTACATCAGCTCTTTTCCAATCCTCTGGTAGTTCCCCTGTGTTCCAGGATCTTTGAAAAATATAGTTCAGTGGCTCCGATATCACATCTGCCAGTTCCTTGAGAACTCTGGGGTATAATCCATCTGGTCCTGGCAATTTGAACTCATCTAGGCTGGACAGGTGCTCACTTAACCATTTTCTTGCCTATCTTAACTTGTGTTTCTGTTTTGTTTTTTATGGCACTATTTTTGATAGGTTGGTCTGTTTTTTCCCTTTGTGTAAAGACAGATGCAAAAAATGAGTTAAATAGTTCTGCTTTCTCCCTGTTGCTTGTCACCTTCTTGCCACTTCCACCCACTAATGGACCAATCATTTCCTTCACTTTTTTCTTGTTTTTTACATGTTGAAAGAAGCTTTTTTTGTTATTTTTGACTTTGGTCGCAAGCCTTATGATAGCAGTATTCCAATATCTCAGGGGCTGCCATAAAGAAGAAGGAATTAAGCTATTTTTCCAAAGCACCTGAAGGCAGGACAAGAAGCAACAGGTGGAAACTAATCAAGGAGAGAAGCAACCTAGAACTAAGGAGAAACTTCCTGACAGTGAGAACAATTAATCAATGGAACAGGCTGCCTCCAGAAGCAGTAAATGCTCCAACACTGGAAGTTTTTAAGAAGAGACTGGACAGCCATTTGTCCGAAATGGTGTAGGGTTTCCTGCCTGAGCAGGGGGTTGGACTAGATGACCTCCAAGATCCCTTCCAACTTTACTACTATTATTATTATTATTATTATCTTTCCTCCTCCTCCTTTCCTCCTCCTCTTTCTTTCCTCCTTCTTTCTTTCCTCCTTCTTTCCTCCTCCTCCTTTCATCCTCCTCCTTCTCCCTCTTCCTCTTCCTCCTCTTTCTTTCCTTCTCCTCCTCCTCCTTCTTTCCTCCTTCTTTCCTCCTCTTTCTTTCCTCCTCCTCATCCTTCTTTCCTCCATCTTTCCTCCTCCTCCTTTCCTCCTCCTCTTCCTCTTCCTCCTCCTTCTTTCCTCCTTCTTTCCTCCTCCTCCTTCTTTCCTCCTCCTCCCTCCTCCTCTTCCTCCTCCTCTTCCTTCTCTTTCTTTCCTCCTCCTCCTCCTTCTTTCCTCCTTCTTTCCTCCTCTTTCTTTCCTCCTCCTCATCCTTCTTTCCTCCATCTTTCCTCCTCCTCCTTTCCTCCTCCTCTTCCTCTTCCTCCTCCTTCTTTCCTCCTTCTTTCCTCCTCCTCCTTCTTTCCTCCTCCTCCCTCCTCCTCTTCCTCCTCCTCTTCCTTCTCTTTCTTTCCTCCTCCTCCTCCTTCTTTCCTCCTTCTTTCCTCCTCTTTCTTTCCTCCTCCTCATCCTTCTTTCCTCCATCTTTCCTCCTCCTCCTTTCCTCCTCCTCTTCCTCTTCCTCCTCCTTCTTTCCTCCTTCTTTCCTCCTCCTCCTTTCCTCCTCCTCCTTCTTTCCTCCTCCTCCCTCCTCCTCTTCCTCCTCCTCTTCCTTCTCTTTCTTTCCTCCTCCTCCTCCTTCTTTCCTCCTCCTCTTTCTTTCCTCCTTCTCCTTTCCTCCTCCTCCTCCTCCTCCTCCTCCTTTCCACCTCCTTTCCTCCTCCTCCTCCATTTTGACTCCTGATGACCTCCTGGAGAAGCCAAGAACACTTGGCAAGATTTCAGAAATGGTTTTCCATTGCCTCCTTCCCGGGACTGAGAGGGAGAGATTGGCCCAAGATCACCAAGCTGGCTTGGTGCCCAAAGCGAGACTAGATCTCACGGAATCCTAACTTCTAGCCTGGTGCCCTAACCCCTACATCAAGCTGGCATCATCAAGATTATAATAGCAATATTAATATTTCTGTAAGGCAAATAATTCTACCGCTGATCCTCCCCTCTCTACCATCCATTATGTGGGTCTAATAATACTGTCTTATCTGATTGTAAAATTACTGCAATCATATCCATAAAACTCCTTGTACTTGCAGTTAAATAAAAGTTAAGTGTTATTAGCTGAAACAATGTTGGGTAAAATGCTCAAATAACTTCTTTTGATTTGAATGCATGTCACATAATACATATTTTCTTCTCACATGATTTAAGGAGGAACACTGCAAGGCAAGAAGATGCCAAAGCGTTAAGAAGTTAGCATTTTTTATTTTTGGTCTGATACATATAAATAAAATGAAATCTTGACACTCATATAAGGTTAAACTCTCAAAAATATCTTATCAACATTAGTGTTCAAATCAAAATCAAAGCCTTTTAGATGTCTATGGAGATTCTAATCATCCAGGTCATGGTGGTCTCAAAGGGTGTTTTGTCCTTCCATCCCAAGGACAAAACACCCAAACACAAAAAGAGTAATATGCGGTGTGAGACATGTACAGACCTATGCATTGGGGAAACAAAACAGCCACTTCACAAACTCATGGCACAATGCAGGAGAACAAACTCATCAGGAAGGATTCAGCAGTCCATCTGCATCTAAACACAAAGGTCACTCTTCTGAAGACAGCAAAGTTCTGGTTTAGAAACCAGGAGGCCATGAGTTCTAATCCCACTTTAGGCATGAAATCCTAAATTAATGGCATTGGGCTCGCTCTCTCTCTCTCTGCCTAGTCCACTTCACAGGGTTCTTGTTATGGAGAAAAGGAATGAATATTATATAGGCATTACTTATAAAGTAATAAAGACAGGATAAAAATCTAATCAAACAATTGATTTTCATTGAGTTGCACAGTTGAATTCTTTTACACGGGGTTGGACTAGAAGACTACCAAGGTCCCTTCCAACTCTGCTATTCTATTCTATTCTATTCTATTCTATTCTATTCTATTCTATTCTATTCTATTCTATTCTATTCTATTCTATTCTCTATAAAGATTCTATTCTATTCCATTCTCTATATTCTGTTCTATTCTATTCTCTATAAAGATTCTATTCTATTCTATTCTCTATAAAGATTCTATTCTATTCTATTCTATATAAAGATTCTATTCTATTCTCTATAAAGATTCTATTCTTTTCTATTCTCTATAAAGATTCTATTCTATTCTCTATAAAGATTCTATTCTATTCTCTATAAAGATTCTATTCTATTCTATTCTATTCTATTCTATTCTATTCTACATATTCATTGTCAGTCATTTGCATCAACAGTAAGTGCTGACTCCCAAATAAAGAAGGAAACTTCTGCAAGGAAGAATAGTTTCAGGAAGCAGAAAACAGCAATAACTTGATTTGTGGGTTGTTGCTGTTGTTTTTGAATCCTATTATTGGCTTCCAATGGAAATTGCTCCTAACCTAATGGCCTTGGGCATCTCACGCATGATATAATTACATTAAATAAACAAATAGGAAGAGTTTCTTTGTTTTTTGTTTAGTGTTATAAGTTTAATTGCATTTCATTATGTTTTTATTGAGTTTTAATCACGGTTTTTATTTTGTCCGTAGCCACCTTGAGTACTGTTGGTGGATTAAAAAGAAAGGGCCAAAAAATCCAATCAGTAGATAAACCATTACACGGGAAGGCAAAGAGCACAAAATGAAGACCAGGGTGTTAAAAAGCTATTTTTTTTTAAAAAAAAAAAATCAACATGGTCCGCTTTTCATTTCTCCTCAAAACTTTTAAATACCAGATTGCATTAACTAATAACATTTTTTTTAAGAGAAAAAGAAAAAAAAGAAGTTGGGAGGAAAGCCACCATCTGGTTTATTGGTGAAAGTAGTCTAATTCTATTAGGACTTTAATAAATGTTCTTCTCTGGGGAAGCGTTTTGCAGTGATAGCCTGGGCAACAGTGAGGGATACTTACAGGATTAGAATATACTGCAGCAGCCGAGGCTCTGATGATGTTTACTGGGAGAGGTATTTAAACTTGAAAGTCAGGAGAATTCCTTTGAAGGTTAGGAGATGTTTTCCCTCGATTTGTTTACTCTGCATAAGTTTTAGGAGCCCTCGCTGAAGAAGTGGGAAGTGGCCTGGAGACTAAAACATAGAATGGTTGCAGGAATTGGGTATGGCTAGTCCAGAGAAAAGAAGAACTAGGGCAGTGGTGGCGAACCTATGGCACGGGTGCCAGAGGCGACACTCAAAGCCCTCTCTGTGGGCACTCATGCCGTCGCCCCAGTCCTAGGCCTTCAGCTGGGTTTTATAAAACCTTTTCGCTTTAGGCTTCCGCCGCCGTGTACAAAAAAAAAGGTTCAATCAATCAGTCAACTTCAACTTCTCGTGGGGAAAAAAAAGATATTGCAAAGTTGGAATTGATTGATTGAACTTTTTAGTCCCACCCAGTCTGCCATTACCACCATGGCCACGCCCACCCAATTGGCCACACCCAGCCAATGGGCCACACCCACCTGGCACTCGACGATGCGGAAGTGGGTTTTGGGTTGCAGTTTGGGCACTCAGTCTCTAAAAAGTTCGCCATCACTGAACTAGGGGATGACATGATAGCAGTCTTCCTGTATTTGAGGGGCCAGCAGAAAGATGAGGGGGTCAAATTATTTTGCAAAGGACTGGAAGGCAGATCAAGAAACAACAGATGAAGACTAATCACAGGGAGAAGCAGCCTGGAATTAAGGAGAAACTTTCTAACAGTGAGAACAATTAACCAGTGGAACAAATTACCTTCAGAAGTTGTGGGTGCTTCATCATTGTAGGTTTTTAAGAAGAGACTGGACAGTCACTTGTCTGAAATGGTATAAGCTTGAGCAATGGGGTAGACTAGAAGACCCCCAAGGTCCCTTGCCGCTTTATTCTGATTGATTGATTGATTTTCACCCACATCGCCCACCCTTATGCCTTTGCTAAATTTTAGGAAGAATTTGATGTAGATTTAAAACATTGAGGGGGGTGGAATCTATTTTTGACCCTGAAAGGCCAGCCTACCTCCGCTCTGTGTTTTAATTGTTTATTTTAGAATCAATGCACTTTAATCTTTACAGAGCCTGATCAGATAGAAATAGTCCAATAGCTATGCAAATTTACACTCCAAGGTTATAAGATGACCCTCTACTTACCCCCATCTCCTGAACTGTCCTCAGAGGATAATGGAGATCCATAACACCTCCTAATGGCCATATCTACGGACTCCAGTGCTAATTTAGATCTTCTTCTTTCAAGTCTTCATGAGTATCAAATACCATTGCTTTGAAAGCCAAAGGGCAGAGTAAAAGAAACGCGTCAGGATGCCTCTAGAGGAGGAGCCTCTGAGTTTGGCAACTTTAAGACTTGTGGACTTCAATTCCCAGAATCCCCTAGCCAGCATGTACTCAGTGGTAGAGGTATCTTAGGAAGGATAGTCTATCGAGGAAGAGGCTATTACTCCTAAGTAATCCAGCTTCGGCAACTGGGGCTCACCAACCTCATCAGAGGGAGAGGCTAAGAAGTTCAGCATAAAAGTCTGTATTTGAGAGCATTCAGAGATTGGGACAAGTTTGATGAGGCTCTGAGGTTCTGAACTGATTCCTAAGATGCTTGGATCTTGAAAATGGCAGGCTTGTGCCTAGTGTGGAGAAGGAAGGAAGGAAGGAAGGAAGGAAGGAAGGAAGGAAGGAAGGAAGGAAGGAAGGAAGGAAGGAAGGAAGGAAGGAAGGAAGGAGACAAGAGGAAAGGAGAGGAGAGGAGTAAAGAAGGGGGTGAGAGGGAAGAGGAGTGAAGGAAGGAAGGAAGGAAGGAAGGAAGGAAGGAAGGAAGGAAGGAAGGAAGGAAGGAAGGAAGGAAGGAAGGAAGGGGGAGGGGAGGGGAGGGGAAGGAAGGAAGGAGAACAGGAAGAGGGAGAGAAAGGGGAAGGGGTAGGGAGGGAAGAGGAGGAAAGGACAAAGGAAGGGTTGAAGGGAACTTGTAGATTTGAACTAGTGAATGACTAAAGTTTTCACTTTAGAATTCTACTCTGAACGGCTCCATTAGTTTTGATTTCAGATTGTTGAGTATCTTGCTAAATCCTTGAACCCAGATTAAAAAATTCTTCCAGTCTTACCTGAACAGGTTTCTGCTGATGCTGTTGGGAACTTCCTTGTTCCTCTTCCCTTTCCCACTGTCCTTGTATATTCCAGGGTGCTCCCCAAATTTGAAATCATTGCAAAAATATATATATATTTGGGGGGAAATGTATAGCTCCAATGAGTGTACCCAGAGTCACTGTCCTTTCATTTTTCTATTTGTATTTTGCATCTGAACAGCTTTAATGACTTGTGAAATTGTTCAATCCACATCTCTTTTTTTCCTGGAAAACAGCAACCTAGTGGGAGTCCATTTCTCGAGGCCATTTCATTAAATTCCCTGTGAGAGAAGCCTAGTGAGGCCTATATTTAGAGAGAAAAATTCGGAAGCCTGTCAGCAAGAGCCATCACATCGCGGCATGATGGCCTAATATTACATCTTACAAATGAATTACTGGGTAGAAATTTCATGCTCATAAAATCTTTTTGGTACTTAACAATTCTTTTGACACCCAGCCTTCCCCCAGTAATCTTGATGGAAGGATAATCTTGGAGAGATGTTCAGGCTGCTTCAACCACCTGCTTAGTGCCGGATGTTCATTCCGACATGCCGGAAGTACCTAAGTCCATCTCAGTTTGTCATCTTTTTGCTTATCTCAGATACCTCTCTGGTGTTTAGAATCAAGAGATCAGCTTCCTTCCCACGCTCTGCTATTTTTAAAAATTATTTATTAAGCACCATCTACCTCACAGTTAAGTGATTCTGGGTGGCTTGCAGTGTTGTAAACAACCTGAAACAACTCTGAGTTAACAACCGTTGGGTAAAGCACCAGGTTAGAAAGCAAGAGACCATGAGTTCAAATCCTGCCTTACCCATGAAAGCCAGCCGGGTGACTTTGGGCCAATCACCAGGAGATGGTGAATTGTAGTCCCGCCTTAGACATGAAAGCTGCCTGGGTGAACTTGGTTTTTGAACCCTGACACCAAGATCCCTAACAACAAACAATATGTTGCTCAGGTGTTAACATTCCAAAACATTTTGGTATAAACCTATAACAGGTTGTTCAAGCATGGTCCTCAGTGAGATCATGGAGAAAACAATAGGTATGGGGGAGAGAGAGGAGGTTATCTCTAATGAGTGCACGTGGGTTCACTAACCTTTAATTTTTCTGTTGGTATGTTGTTTCTGAATATCTTTAATGACTTGTGAAACTGTTTAATGCATGCCTCTTTTCCAGAAAAACAAAAGCTGGTGGGAGTCCATTTCTCCAAGCCATTTCATTAAATTCTCCAGGTGAGGTTGATAATCAATGGACAGCTTACCTCAGGCAGGTCAACCTCGTGACATCACGTGACATCATGCGATGTATTGCGACTTTTTCCCCATTGCCGGCAATGGGGTGGGCGCAATTTCGGCGTGAAGCATCCGGCCCATGGGCCGGTAGTTTGACATGCATGGCTTACCTTATAAATAACAATTTAGCCCAGGTGAAGAGAAATCTGGGAAGTAACATTTCAGATCATACCAAGATACACCATCTAGAACTCACTAAAAACCAGAGTGGAAAATTCCTATCATAGATAGTCCTCAAATTACGACCACAACTGAACCCTAAATTTCTGTTGCTACGTAAGACAGTTGTTCAATGGGTTTTGCCCTATTTTACGAACTTTCTTGCCACAGTTGATCTACACCGTGAGATCTGGAGCACTTCTAAGTTTGCTTGGGATAATTTTTTTTCCCTTCCTGGGGAAATGATGGAACATTTTAAATCTGCACATAAAATACAAGTGCCTAAGGAATCTAATGGATGCATAGGTTAATGCATTTAGGGAATTAGCTAAATCAGATGAATATGGAGACTTAGAAGCAGGTAAGATTGGAGATCCAACAGTGGGGAATTGCACAAAATATTGTGTGATGGATATCTGCAGGACGATGATCTGATAAAGCAGACACCATGGCTGGATTATAGGAAAACGCTCAACCGTATCCATAGATACGGTGAAAGGGGAAATGGGCGAGCAACACCAAAGTTATGTGTATGTATTTATTTCATTTTGTTAAAAGTATCTGTATGTGAGTGTGGAGGGAATGTATGTTAACATCTGATAAGTATTACGGTATATGTATGGGGGAGAGTTTGGAAAAATAAAATAAAAAATAAAAAAATAAAAAAAAAGGAAAATGCTCAAGAAGAAAGTTGCTTCATCGCAGTAGTGAAAACCATTTCTACGGACACTTCCATCAATTGTGTTCCTCAGAAGGCCAGCAAACTTCAGTTAAAAGGTGTCTGGAGACAGCGTTCCACAATTCAAGTCAGTCACAGGCAGAAATTTCAGTTAACACTCTGGATTATTGCACCATTTCAAAGGATGATATAACACACTGAATGAGTTATATAGTTGTTTTTTTAAAAAAAAAAAAAAAAAAACACCGAAAATTAACTCAGCATGAAAACAGGGTGCATTTGAGAGGACTTAAAGCAACCCCATGGAAGGAAGAACAGCTTTATTGGGGGAAGAGCAGATTCTGAAGAAAATGAAATTGTGAGATCCTTGGTGCTCTTTGAGCTTGGTTGTTTGCTTGCAGACATTTCATTACCCAGCTAGGTAATATCATCAAGCCTTGTGAATGTGAGGTTTGCTCCCTGTTTTATATACATTGGCTCGCCTTGCTATTGTTGGGTGTGTGTTTGTTTTGCTTGGTAGTTTCTTGATTAATATATTGTTTTCTGCCTGATCGTTTGTCTGGTATTAATCCCTGCTTATCTGGGTGTTGGCAGCTTTAAAGGATATGTTCTGGTTTTTTTGTTCTTTCCTTCTTAGTTTTTTTTTACTGTTCTTTTGAATGTTATGCAGATGTGGTTTACCTCTATGAGTCATTTGATGGCTGAGTTGTCTGAATGCCAAGCTTCTGGGAATTCTCTAGTACTTTTGGTATAAAATGCATATGTTCTTACACAACTCCTCTTATGGGAAATTGGATTTCTACTTTGGTAGGGGAACACTCAGCTAATGTGTGTGTATGTGTGTTTTGATAGACTTACATTTCTAATTTGCTGTTGTTTCCTCCACTAATGAGAATACCCAGGAAGGGTAGTATATTCTTTTTCTTCTTCCCCTGTGAATTTTTTTTCTTTGAAAATCTTGTTGATTGTTTCAGAAGACTAGCAGAGCATATTGATGAACACCAATTAGCACTCAGAAGACACAATGAAAACACCTTGATCTCACAAGACGACATACTCAACCATAGTTTCAACTGGGAATGTGAGCATCCTAGACCAAGCCAAATCCCAAAATGTTAAGGACTTTCTGGAACCTTGGCATTCAGACCAATCAGCCATCAACAAACATGTAGAGATAAACCACATTTACAAACCATTCAAAACAGACACCGAAAAAGCTAAGAAGCTAATGAGAACTAATGAGAGACCAAAGCCCATTTCTGTACCATCCGTGCTCTTTAGTTTAATTAACCTTTATTGAATTGCTGTTAATTTTAATGCTTTTATATTTATGCTTTTATGACATTGTAACAGTCAGAGGCACTCTGCATAGTGAGACAGGGAAGGAAGGAAGGAAGGAAGGAAGGAAGGAAGGAAGGAAGGAAGGAAGGAAGGAAGGAAGGAAGGAAGGAAGGCTCCATAAAGCAGAATACATTTCAACCAAATGCAGTGGTTGGTTTTTCTTGTGAATGCATCCTGTGGAGTGGAATGTGACTTCTTGCAAGCAGTATTGCCCTACAGCAGTGTCATTCTGCATAACCCTAAAGAAAATTCCTTTCTAGCTTTTAATCATCATGCCTTGGCCAATGATAGTATTTCTCACAATTCCTCAAATATCTTCCAGTGATCAAGAAAATAGGATGCTGTAAGAGATGAGCCTGAGGGCAGGGTTAAATGCATCATTAGTCTAGAATCTCTACATCTTTGAAAGAGAACCAAGTCCCACTTGAAGTCCATTGATTCTTATCTGGTGCCAATTTGTACTAACCTTTAGCAGATCAGATTCTTGTGTATAGATAGCATGCAATAAACTCAAATGTTTTTGAACTCTATCCTGGCTCCTGGTTTCTTGCTCCTGACAGATGCATTCACCTTTAAATAAAATAAAGCAATTTCTTTTTGAAAAAAATAAAGTCTTTCTGTACCCAGGTGTTGATCTGTTTCTCCGCTTTCCTTTGATACCAAATTAATATAAGTGCCTGTGAGTGTTTATTCATGCATATTCATCATGTATAGTAAATATTCTTTTTATATAATGTTCCGAATGTTGTGCTCTTGCAGAGAATGTGAATTTGCTATAATTGATTTGTGGCCAGTACTGTTGGAAAAGAAAAAATGGGTGCAGGTTTTAGCAATGTTTACAATAGACTGTCAGAATTCAACTGGCAGGAATTCTAAAATTCAACTGGCAGGAATTCTAAAATTCTATGGTGAAGCAATAATCTTGCCTCCTAACCTTGGATCAAAATACGTCTACTTTTTGCATTTTAGCAAAGAAATAACATCAGACCCCAAACAGTTAACAAGTGAAAAGAGACACCCAAATATATTTTCTGAATAACTTTCCCTGAATAAAAAAAAAATTAGAAGTGGTTTCCCTTGTAAGACCACACTGTCCAAATTTTGGTCAGCACAATATAAAAAGATGTTGAGACTCTACAATGGGTACAGAGAAAAGCAACAAAGATAATTAGGGGACTGGAGCCTAAAACGTATGAAGAATGGCTGCAGGAATTGGGCAAGTCCAGTTTAATGGAATGAAGGATGAGGGGTGACGTGATAGCAGTGTTCCAATATTTGAGGAACAAAGAAGAGGGGGGGTCAACCTATTCTCCAAAGCACCTGAAGGCAGGACAAGAAGCAGTGGATGAAAACAAATCAAGGAGAGAAGCAACCTGGAACTAAGGAGTAATTTCCTGACAGTTAAGAACAATTAATCATTGGAACAACCTGCCTCCAGAAGCAGTGAATGCTCCAACACTGGAAGTTTTTAAGAAGAGATTGGATAGCCATTTGTCCGAAATAGTGTAGGGTTTCCTGCCTGAGCAGGGGGTTGGACTAGATGACCTCCAAGGTCCCTTTCAACTATTATTATTATTATTATCGAGCCAGATGTTCAGACTGGATTTGGCATTTTGTCTACCTATCGAGTCCTTACCCAGGACCTGGGATAGGCAGATGTGGATGTTTGATGGTATTACAGGTATCGTCGCAGGATGGAAGCAGTTCCTAATAAGGCCGCCTTTTGCAATTGACTAATAGCGAATTTGTCAATGCCAATCATGTTCAAGTGGTGCTCCACTTGTTTTGGGATTATTATTATTATTATTATTATTATTATTAAGTTTTCAAGAAGAGATTGGACAACATTTGTATGGAATGATATAGGGTCTCTTGCTCAAGCAGCGGGTTGGACTAGAAGACCTCCAAGGTCCCTCCCGACTCTGCTACTCTGATAGTGCAACACTTAATCAAAACTTCTGGAACATCTTTATTATTCCAATTGCCTTGCTTAGGATCACTCAGGATAGACTTCGATCTCTTGTGGTCACAAAGGAGCTCATGACTGATGACACATTTGACTCCTCCTTTGGGATCAGTCTTGTCATCTCCTACATTAAGGGTGTCAAACTCGCAACGTCGTGTGACGTGTCACGACGTATCGTGACTTTTTTTGCCATTGCTGGCAATGGGGTGGGTGCGGTTTCATTATAATGCATTCGGCCCATGGGCCGGCAATTTAACACCCCTGTCCTACATCAACAGTTGTTAAACAAATGATTTTAAGTCAAGGACCACCTGTGCAGATCTCAGCATCAGGGACTTTTCCTGGATTTTAAAAAAAAATCAGGCTGTTGCAACTTACAACCATTATTTCTGGTTCTGCAGCAGTGGAAAAGAATTGCAAACCAACAAGGGTTCCCTCTTGTCTCAGTCATTCCACCCTGTGTAGATTTGGAGTTGACCACTACAATGCTAAATCCCATTGACTTCAAAGGTAAGGACGAGGGGGGACATGATAGCAGTGTTCCAATATCTCAGGGGCTGCCCCAAAGAAGAGGGAGTCAAGCTATTCTCCAAAGCGCCTGAAGGCAGGACAAGGAGCAATGGATGGAAACTAACCAAGGAGAGAAGCAATTTAGAACTAAGGAGAAACTTCCTGACAGTTAGAACAATTAACCAGTGGAACAACCTGCCTCCAGAAGCTGTGAATATTCCAACACTGGAAGTTTTTAAGAAGAGACTGGACAGCCATTTGTCCAAAATGGTGTAGGGTTCCTGCCTGAGCAGGGGGTTGGACTCAGTGACCTCCAAGATCCCTTCCAACTTTATTATTATTATTATTATTATTATTATTATTATTAATAATAATAAGCACCAATTCACTGCAAGAAACAAACCAACTAATGTACAGCACAGCTGCAGTTATAACAGAATACCTGGGATGCAAAATCAACAAAAAAGAAAAACAAACAAACAGTGCACCAGAAAAATGGAAGGTTAGACTAGAAAATAAGATCAGCAAGTTAAGATCACATGCAAGCAAGCTAGAACAGATGAAAGAAAAGAAGCTGAAGAACAAGAAGACCAAAGAATACCTAATCAAGAAATACCGCTTAGAAACAAGGAAGATCAAGGAAGCAATGGAAATAATAAAGCAACAAATAACAGCTATAGCCAGGAAAATCAGTAGATATGAAGCTCGAATTGCAAACTATAGGCAGAACCTCCAATTTCAATCCAATCAGAAACGTTTCTACCAATCCATCAATGGAGAAACTGCAAGGAATCAGTCAGTACCTGACAAGGAAGAAACAGTGCAGTTCTGGAAGCAGATATGGGATAACCCAAAGAAATACAACAAGGATGCGCTTGGTTAAAAGAGGTGGATGCAAATAAAACAGAAGTTGAAATGAAAGAACTAGTAATAACAACAAAAATGGTAGAAAAAAGAGCAAAGAAAATCAAAAATTGGTCAGCACCAGGTGAAGATGAACTGCATGGGTTTTGGTTGAAACATCTAACTGTTATACACCCACTCATTGCCAAGCAGTTCAACAATATACTACAAGGAGGAGAAATTGAAAAGTGGCTAACAACTGGGAAAACCTACCTAATAATGAAAAATCCAGCAAAAGGGGCAACACCAGGTAACTACAGGCCAATTACCTGCTTACCAACAACTTTCAAATTACTAACTGGTGTAGTAGCTGATGCAGTACAACAGCATCTAGTTGAAAACAATCTCTTTCCACCTGAGCAGAAAGGAAACCGCCCCAATAGCAGAGGAACAAAAGATCAACTCCTAATAGACAAAATGATCTTGGAAAACTGCAAGAGAAGGAAGACCAACCTGAATGTGGCATGGATTGACTACAAAAAGGCATTTGACTCTCTGCCACATGATTGGATAATCAAGTGCCTAGAAATAACAGGAGTCAGTAGAAACATCAGAAAATTTGTGCAAAGATCGATGGCACAATGGAAGACACAGTTGCAGATCAATGGTGAGAGGCTGGGAGAGGTTAATATCAAGAGAGGAATATTTCAAGGAGATTCATTATCACCATTACTATTTGTTATTGCACTGTTTCCTCTGTCAACAATACTGAATAACTCAGGACATGGCTATCAAACATCAAAAACATCTGCCAGACTATCCCACCTCCTTTATATGGATGATCTGAAGCTGTATGGAAAAACATCATCTGAAATAGAATCGCTGCTCAACACTGTCCGTATATATAGCCAAGATATTGTAATGGAGTTTGGCTTGGACAAATGTGCCACACTTACTATCAAACAAGGAAAAATAATGAAAACTGAAGGAATCAAGATGCCCCACGAAAATAACATTAAGAGTCTGGATGAGGAAGAGTACTACAAATACTTGGGTATCCTTCAAGCTGACAACATCAAGCACACTGAAGTCAAGAAAAAGATTAGAGGTGAATACATCAAGAGAGTGAAGAAGATCTTAAAATCCAAACTCAATGGAGGAAATACCATAAAGGCAATCAACACCTGGGCAATCCCAGTCATTAGGTACACAGCTGGAATAGTGGACTGGACTCAAGCAGAACTAAAAGCAATGGATAGGCAGACCAGAAAAATAATGACAATGAATCATGCCCTTCATCCACGCAGTGACATTGATAGACTTTATCTACCAAGGCAAATAGGTGGGCGTGGAATGCTACAAGTACATCAGATGGTTGAAGAAGAAAAAATGGCTTTGGAAGAATATCTGAAGAACAATGATGAAGATGCACTGAAATTAGTATATCAGGAAGGCTTACTAACTACTGGAGAGACCAAACTGGCCTTCAAGAAAGACCAAATGAAGAACAGAATAGAGGCATGGGAAGACAAAGCACTACATGGCCGATACATGAAAAAAATAGCTGGGAAAGCAGATAACAATAAAACCTGGCAATGGCTAAGAGCAGGAAAATTGAAGAAAGAGACCGAGGGACTAATTCTGGCTGCACAAGACCAAGCCTTAAGGACAAATGCATACAAAGTCAAAATTGAGAAGACAGCAACAGACAGTAAGTGCCGCCTATGCAAAGAAGCTGAAGAAACAGTGGACCACTTGGTAAGCTGTTGCAAGAAGATTGCACAAACTGATTACAAGCAGCGGCATGACAAAGTAGCAACAATGGTGCATTGGAAGATCTGCAAAAAATATCATTTGCCTGTAAGCAAAAACTGGTGGGATCATAAAATAGAGAAAGTCATAGAAAATGATAAAATTAAACTGCTCTGGGACTTCAGAATTCAAACAGACAAGCACCTGCAACATAACACCCCAGACTTAACAATTGTCGATAAGAAAGACAAAAAAGTCTGGATAGTGGACGTGGCAGTGCCTGGAGACAGCAGAATAGAAGAGAAAGAACTGGAGAAGATAACAAAATACAAAGACCTACAAATAGAAATAGAAAGACTGTGGCAAAAGCAAGCAAGGGTAGTACCAATAGTCATAGGCTCCTTGGGTGCAATCCCAAAACAACTGGAGCACCACTTGAACACCATTGGCATTGACAAATTCGCTATTAGTCAATTGCAAAAGGCGGCCTTATTAGGAACTGCTTCCATCCTGCGACGATATCTGTAATACCATCAAACATCCACATCTGCCTATCCCAGGTCCTGGGTAAGGACTCGATAGGTAGACAAAATGCCAAATCCAGTCTGAACATCTGGCTGACTGTGCGATGATCCATAATAATAATAATAATAATAATAATAATAATATAATAATATAATAATAATAATAATAATAATAATAAACAGGAGTCAGTAGAAACATCAGAAAATTTGTGCAAAGATCGATGGCACAATGGAAGACACAGTTGCAGATCAATGGTGAGAGGCTGGGAGAGGTTAATATCAAGAGAGGAATATTTCAAGGAGATTCATTATCACCATTACTATTTGTTATTGCACTGTTTCCTCTGTCAACAATACTGAATAACTCAGGACATGGCTATCAAACATCAAAAACATCTGCCAGACTATCCCACCTCCTTTACATGGATGATCTGAAGCTGTATGGAAAAACATCATCTGAAATAGAATCGCTGCTCAACACTGTCCGTATATATAGCCAAGATATTGTAATGGAGTTTGGCTTGGACAAATGTGCCACACTTACTATCAAACAAGGAAAAATAGTGAAAACTGAAGGAATCAAGATGCCCCACGAAAATAACATTAAGAGTCTGGATGAGGAAGATTACTACAAATACTTGGGTATCCTTCAAGCTGACAACATCAAGCACACTGAAGTCAAGAAAAAGATTAGAGGTGAATACATCAAGAGAGTGAAGAAGATCTTAAAATCCAAACTCAATGGAGGAAATACCATAAAGGCAATCAACACCTGGGCAATCCAGTCATTAGGTACACAGCTGGAATAGTGGACTGGACTCAAGCAGAACTAAAAGCAATGGATAGGCAGACCAGAAAAATAATGACAATGAATCATGCCCTTCATCCACGCAGTGACATTGATAGACTTTATCTACCAAGGCAAATAGGTGGGCGTGGAATGCTACAAGTACATCAGATGGTTGAAGAAGAAAAAATGGCTTTGGAAGAATATCTGAAGAACAATGATGAAGATGCACTGAAATTAGTATATCAGGAAGGCTTACTAACTACTGGAGAGACCAAACTGGCCTTCAAGAAAGACCAAATGAAGAACATAATAGAGGCATGGGAAGACAAAGCACTACATGGCCGATACATGAAAAAAATAGCTGGGAAAGCAGATAACAATAAAACCTGGCAATGGCTAAGAGCAGGAAAATTGAAGAAAGAGACCGAGGGACTAATTCTGGCTGCACAAGACCAAGCCTTAAGGACAAATGCATACAAAGTCAAAATTGAGAAGACAGCAACAGACAGTAAGTGCCGCCTATGCAAAGAAGCTGAAGAAACAGTGGACCACTTGGTAAGCTGTTGCAAGAAGATTGCACAGACTGATTACAAGCAGCGGCATGACAAAGTAGCAACAATGGTGCATTGGAAGATCTGCAAAAAATATCATTTGCCTGTAAGCAAAAACTGGTGGGATCATAAAATAGAGAAAGTCATAGAAAATGATAAAATTAAACTGCTCTGGGACTTCAGAATTCAAACAGACAAGCACCTGCAACATAACACCCCAGACTTAACAATTGTCGATAAGAAAGACAAAAAAGTCTGGATAGTGGACGTGGCAGTGCCTGGAGACAGCAGAATAGAAGAGAAAGAACTGGAGAAGATAACAAAATACAAAGACCTACAAATAGAAATAGAAAGACTGTGGCAAAAGCAAGCAAGGGTAGTACCAATAGTCATAGGCTCCTTGGGTGCAATCCCAAAACAACTGGAGCACCACTTGAACACCATTGGCATTGACAAATTCGCTATTAGTCAATTGCAAAAGGCAGCCTTATTAGGAACTGCTTCCATCCTGCGACGATATCTGTAATACCATCAAACATCCACATCTGCCTATCCCAGGTCCTGGGTAAGGACTCGATAGGTAAACAAAATGCCAAATCCAGTCTGAACATCTGGCTGACTGTGCGATGATCGATAATATATAAAGCATTTTTGTTAGATTCTACTTTTGGCTTACTCAAAATTAAATATCACCCTGGAAAGAAATAAAAATCTTTTAAGATCTCTTTTTTGACTGATTGATTTTTCAAATCATCAGTACAGTTCCAGTGATTCTGAAGTGTACTTGTCAAATAATTGATCTCATGCTATTAATTTTAATAACACACACTTGAAAAAAATGGAAATATTGCTGCTATATGCAGAGTGTGCAAGCAAGGTTCAAAAAAAAAAACCCCACCAGAAACTGCACGTTTATTAAGATCACAATAATTTAATGCCTGACATCCATTGCTTATTTTAAGCAACTCCTAATCAAAATTCATATTAATTCCAAATAAGCCCAGTTCATGCTTTGTTGGCATCATTCCTAGAGCTTGCTCAATGCACAACTTTTGGCCAAATGTTGACTTGCAGCTCCCCCACTCTAAATGTGAAAACTGTAGATTTGAATTTTGTAGGATTCTGGAGCTTCAGCTTCATAATTTAGTTGTTGCAGAATGCTTGAAGCCATTTGAGAATCAATAAAGGAGAATATTTATAGCTCAGGGTTGACATGAGGGGTTCTTGCTGCTCCCTAAGCTTGATTGTTTTCTTGCAGACATTTTATTACCCATACTAGGTAACATCATCAGTGGTAACCAAGCTCAGAGAGCATTTGAGACTTTACAGCAGTGTTTCTCAACCTTGACAATTTTAAGGCATGTGGACTTCAACTCCCAGAATTCCACAGCCAGCATTGCTGGCTGTGGAATTCTGGGAGTTGAAGTCCACATGCCTTAAAATTGTCAAGGTTGAGAAACACTGCTCTACAGCCTTATAACACTATGACTAAGTTGGCAAGACTGGATTCTCAATAGGTGGAGGCTGATCTCGGTTTCATCCAGGATGGACAGAGACCAACATCTGGTGCTTCCTGAAGAAGATGGACAGGCAGGTTTAGAATATAGAATAATAGGCTTGGAGGGGGCCTTAGAGGTCTTTTAGTCCAACCCGCAGCTCCAGTAGGAGACCCTATAGCAGTGGTTCTCAACCTGTGGGTCGGGAACCCATTTGGGGTCGAACGACCATTTCACGGGGTCGCCAAACAATGCAGTCTGCCATTTTTCCCCCCTTTTTCTTAGCTGTGCTACTCCCTTTTATTCTATTGGCTTTTGAAAGCCAATAGAATAGACTCTCTTGAATAGAGTCTAATTCTATTGGCTTTCCAAAGCCAATAGGAATTGTTCAGGCTGTCTCTGCCCTGCTGAGCCCGCCAAAAGTCCCATTCTGCAAATGGTGCTGCACCTGTTGAGTAGTCCTCGACTTAAGACCAGTTGAGTAGTCCTCGACTTATGACTGGTTGGGGATCGTGGCATTAAAAAGGTTGAGAACCACTGCCCTATAGCCTTGAGTGATGGAGCACCCATAACATCCAGAGGCAAGCCGTTCCATTGATTAATTGTTTTCACAGTCAGGAAATTTCTCTTTAATTGTAAATTGGATCTCTCTTTAATGAGCTTCCACCTCTTACTTCTTGTCCTGCCTTCAGGTGCTTTGGAGAATAAGTTGACCCTTCTTCTCAATGATAGCCCTCAAGTACTGGAAGACAACTATCACATCTCCCCTGGTCCTTCTCTTCATTAGACAGAAGATATCTACTTCCCTGAATGGATCATTGTAAGGTTTAGCTTCCAATCCCTTTATCATCTTTGTTGCTCTTCTCTGCACTCTTTTTTGGCCTATCACCATTGTTTGAGCGTCAAAAGTTGCTCTCCTCACTAATGCCTAGCGGAAAACGTTGGTAATTCCTCCAGGTGGCTTTCTAAAACAACTCCATACTGGAGGTTCATTTTATGTAACCAAGAGGAAAATGTAGCCCTTTGAGTCAAGGGTGTTGTGGTTCCGGCTAATGAAACATTCCAAAGAACTTCCAGGCATTTATTTTCCTAAAAGTCTTTTATTGTTACAAAATGTCAGCACAGGCACAACGGAGGGATGCTAGGATCTAAGTTCTCTTCCTCTGAGCAGTTAAATTATCAGCATGTTCCCTCCCTAAATTAGCCATCATATCTCACATTATCCAATTAGTATGAAGGTCAAATGTTTTCTTCCTCTTTCTTTCCTGGGCTTTACCCCCAACCCCCCCTTCTGCTCTGTATTAACCCCATAATTACCAGACAATTCTACATATTGTCAAAAGCAAGAATATACAATATTTGCAGCGTTGACAAAGGGTATACAGGTAGTCCTTGAGTTACAGCAGTTCTTTTAGTGACCATTCAAAGTTTCATAGACACTGGAAAAAGTGACCTATGACCATTTTTCACACTCGTGATCACTGCAGCATTTCCAACCAGTGGTGGGATTCAAATATGTGAGCAACTGGTTCTCTGTGTGGATGCCACTTCCGGAAGTCCATTCTGGGCCTGGGCAAGAAAAAATTAGCTACCGGTTCTCCCGAACTGGTGTGAACAGGGTGAATCCCATCACTGATTCCCATGATCTAATTTGGACACTTGGCAACTGGTTTCATATTTATAACAGTTGCAGTGTCCTGGGTCATGTGATCTCCTTTTGTGACCTTCTGACAAACAAAACCTTTGGGAGGCCAAATTTACTTTACAACCGGGTTACTTAACTTAACAACTGCAATGATTCACTGGACAACTGTGGCAAGAAAGATTGTGAAATGGGGCGACGTTCATGTAACAACTGTCTCACTTAGCCACAAAAATTTTGGACTCATTTGTGGTCGTAAGTTGAGGACTACCTGTATTAATACAAAAGTCCACATTATTCTCCTGTTCTCCTGCCAGCATTTTGTCTCCTTTGCAGAGTTTGCAGGCAATCTGTTTCCCCAATTTACGGGGGAGACGCTGGAAAGAGAATAGCTCTTACGGTGTCTTGAAGGGCTCAGCAAAGCCTATAATAAAGCCATTGAGAAAATGACAGGTTAGGAGACTGTGTGATCTGGGAAATGATTTGTGTGGACTTAACCATCTCTGGCTGATAGCTGGAAGGATGAAACACATCCCCGGCTTGTGCTACTGACTGGGAGTCAACTCCAACTTCAACGGTCCACTTGCTGACTCACATCAGGTCTTCCCCGATACACGTGGCTTCAAACGTCGATCCAAAGACTTTTCTCTCTAAATAGATGGCAGGGCTAAAGAAATCAGGTGTAATGAGTGTGGACTAGGGAATCTAATGAAGAGAAGGACTAGGGCAGAGATGGTGAACCTTTTAGAGACCAAGTGCCCAAACGTCAACCCCAAACCCTCTTACGTATCGTTGGGTGCCGGGCAGGCATGGCCCATTGGGTGGGTGTGGCCCATTGGGTGGGTGTGGCCCATTGGGTGGGTGTGGCCCATTGGCTGGGTGTGGCCAATTGGCTGGATGTGGCCTATGGGGTGGGTGTGGCTGCGGTGGTAACGGCAGAGTGGGTGGGATTAAAAAGTTCAATCAATCAATTTCAACTTTGCGAGATCTTTTTTTTCCTGCGAGAAGTTGAAATTGATTGATTGATTGAACCTTTTTTTTTTTTTTGGCACACGGCGGCAGAGGCCTAAAGCGAAAAGGTTTTATAAAACCCAGCTGAAGGCCTAGGACTGGGGCGATGGCGCGCGTGCCCACAGAGAGGGCTCTGCGTGCCACCTGTGACATGCTTGCCATAGGTTTGCCATCACGGGACATGATAGAAGTCTTCCCATATTTGAGGGGCTGCCACAAAGAAGAGGGTGTCAACTTATTCTCTAAAGCATCTGAAGGCAGGACAAGAAGCAATGGAGGAAACTAATTAAGGAGAGAAGCAACCTGGAATTAAGAAGAAATTTCCTGGCAGTGAGAACAATTAATCAGCGGAACAGCTTGCCTCTAGAAGTTGTGGGTGCTCCATCACTAAAGGTTTCTAAGAGATTGGGCCACCATTCACCTGAAATGGTATATGGTCTTCTGCTTGAGCAGGGGGTTGGACTAGAAGACCTCTGAGGTCCCTCCCAATTCTTTTATTCTGTTTTTATGAGTCCAGAAGAGATAGATTGTGATCTACTTCACCTACAGTACCTCAGTGTCCAAAGGACCAGCCAGTGAACACAGATCCAGGACATCTGAAGGTTACTAGATTGAGAAAGTTTGCTTTATATAATAGGAGCCTTGGTGGTGTAGTGGTTAGAATGGAGTACTCAGGCTAACTCTGCCCACAGCCTGGAGTTTGATCCTGATGGGGCTCAAGGTTGACTCAGCCTTTTATCCTTGTACTTGATTCCACCCACATCAAAAGCCGTAAATTAATTCTGGAAAGCTCTGTTCAGAATGATCCATTAGCCAAGAATTACTGCCGACATTAGCAGAAACACTGTCGTGTCATTAATTGGAATTAATGGATGGATAGCTTTTATTGGAGCTTTGAATGAAGGCAATATTCCTTTCAAAAGCCATTTTATTAGAAATTTTCTTGCCAGCTGCAAAATGCAACTGCAGCACACACACACACACACACACACCCTCTTCTCCTGCAGACAATCCTTCCTGGTGTGTTTTTCATTAAGGAAAAAGCAAAGCCCTCTCAAATGCTTGGGGGCGGTGGGTTGATTTTGGCAAAACATCACCACACGGATAGTCCTCACCTTACAACCACAATTGAGCCCAAACTTTCTGTTGCTAAGTGAGACATTTGTTAAGTGAGCCTGCCCCCATTTTACGACCTTTCTTGCCACAGTTGTTAAGTGAATCACTGCAGTTAAGTTAGTAACACGGTTGTTAAGTGAAGCTGGCTTCCCCATTGACTTTGTCTGTCAGAAGCTCTCAAAAAGTGATCACATAAGTCTGGGACACCACGATGGAAGAGCTTCCAATAAGATAAGAGCAAGTATTAGAATCTGAAGGCCTTGATATGACCAAGATATGCCTAGTGGTCTTTGCAAGTCTCCCAAATTAATCATTCTTTTAAAATCAACTTTTGGACCAAATGGTTGAGATTTTACAAGTTTACCGGGTTTTCAGAGTTTTGCACAAAGCTCTTGTGAACTCTCATGCAGGAATCACTAAAATCTTGTCATTTGTGGGTTATGAAAGCTGAAAGTACACATGAGGTTAGAATGGGATTTTGCAGAAAAATGAGGGTCTTTCCCAAGGAGCAAAGAGGCAGATCAGCCTGGGATCTTTGGTGTGCAGGAAGAGAGTGGGGTTTTTTTACCCTCTCTAACTTTTCCCAGGCTATATCTAAGAGTCATGCAGATTTGTACTTCAATCTGGCAAGATTCCTATCTATAGCACAGGGGTGTCAAACTCAATTTCATTGAAGGCCGCATCAGCATTGCGGTTGCCCTCGGGGGGGGGGGATGGGGGGGTGTGGCCAGGGTGGGTGCAGTTTACTGGGTGGACGTGGATGGAGTAGGTGTGGCCTACTGGGTGGGCATGGCCAGCTCTACGTTGTTCGCATCAAGGGTGCCTGTGGGGGCCTGGGCAGGAGTGGGATAGATCTGAGGGTCTCTGGCAGAAGGGGGTGGGATCGGGGCAAGTGACAAGGCATGGTCCATTTCTTCATTCCTCACAAAGGGTGACACCTTCCCAGCATGCACCCAGAAGGCGGGGGCGACACAGCAGGGGCTGGTTCCTCGCTATTTCCAGACAGCCTTGTGGAGCTAAGACTGAATGTGCTTCAGCATAGATGGCCACCACAAAATTGTACATTGGCCTGGCCGGCCAGGGCCAAGGCAGCGGGGGCCGTTCCCTCACTGTTTCCAGGGTGGCTTCACAGGCCACATGAGCCTTGTGTTTGACATGTCTGCTATAGAAGAATAGCAATAAAGAAACGACTCTGATTAATTCTGTGTCATTATTGGTTCCTTGTACCTGACATCATCCACCAACCTCAGCAACTTTAAGAGGCTTGGACCAAAATTAAAACTTTGCCCTGTCAATATTCAACAATCTTTATTAATATTGCTCCCTGTTCTACACCTATGGAATTCTGAAAAGAGACCCAACCTAAGGAAAAGAGATGTGGTGGCTCCATGACTTCACCAAGATAAATGATCTTGATCAAGAAAGAATGCACTGCTGGCAGAGGTATAACTATGTATTAAAGCTGGATCCAGTGTGGGTGGTCATTTTCACCTACCGCCTAAGGAGCGAAGGGACAGATATTCAAATTATTCATGCCTCTAAGTTTGCCCTCAGGCAAAACATTTGCCTAGATCCATCTCTTGAAAAGAGACCAATGTGGGTGCCCTCTTTGAAAAGGCAGCCTAGAGTGGGTTGCCTTCTCTTTCTCTTTCCCACCAAAATCTCATGGGAATGTATCCTTGTTCTGCCATGCAACCAACTTCTTTTAAAAGTAATAGTTGAAAAAGGAAAGATTTGAATAGATGTTTGAGAACGGGGAGAGGGGGAAGGAGAAGGGGAAGGAGGAGGAGGAGGAGGGGAAGGGGAGGAGGGGAATGAGAAGGGGAAGGGAAAGGAGGAGGAGGAGGAGAAGCGGAAGGGGGAGGAGGAGGTGGAGGAGGAGGAGAAGGAGGAGGAGGAGAAGGGGAAGGAGGAGAAGGAGAAGGGGAAGAGGAAGGAGGAAGGGAAGAGGAAGAGGAAGGAGAAGGGGAAGGGGAAGGAGGAGAAGGAGGAGGAAGAGAAGGTGAAGGAGGAGGAGGAGGGGAAGGGGAAGGAGGAGAAGGGGAAGGGGAAGGGGAAGGGGAAGGAGGAGGGGAAGGGGAGAAGGAGGAGGAGAAGGGGAAGGAGAAGGAGGAAGGAAGGGCGATGAAGACAGAGGGAGGAAGAGGAGGAGAAGAAGAAGGGAAAGGAGAAGGGGAAGGAGAAGGAGAAGGGGAAGGAGGAGAAGGGGAAGGGGAAGGAGGAAGGGAAGGGGAAGGGGAGGAGAAGAAGGGGAAGGAGAAGGAGAAGGAAGGGCGATGAAGACAGAGAGGGAGGAGGAGGAAGAGGAGGAGGAGGAGGAGGAGGAGGAAGAGGAGGAGGAGTCATTTCAATCCTGTATCAGTCTAGAAATTCTATGCATATGATGAAGTGAACTGTAGCTCATGAAAGCTTCTGCCTGTTTAATAAAATTAGCTAGAAAAGGTGTTACTAGACTCCTTTGATTAGGATTTTTTTTTAGACCAACTCCTCCTTTAATTCCTTTGTTGTAAACTGCTTGTTCCAATCTTGCTTCCTTAACAATTGGTACACATCTGGCACTCCTATCAGATTCTCCAAAAGCCCAATTTTAGAATATTGGAATCATTTCATCAAGGCTGTTGAATGTATATATCTTTATCCATCTCTATCATTATATATCTCTATCGTTTATCTATATCTACCATCTCTCTCTCCTATCTATCTATCTATCTATCTATCTATCCATCCATCCATCCATCCATCCATCCATCCATCCATCCATCTATCTATCTATCTATCTATCTATCTATCTATCTATCTATCTATCTATCTATCTATGATGTCTAGCCATCCATTCATCATCTATCATCCCGCTATCATCTCATGCCAGTTCATTGCCATCTGGTATACAGTTTTCCCGCTCTTATTTTTCTCTCTTTTCTTTCGAACTAAAAACTGGCTACATCCAGGAACAGGAAGCCTGAAACCATCGTGCCTGATCTGAATCCTAATTAGGGGCAAAATATTGGAAATGTGCCATATTAGAAATGCTATTACCATTAATATTGACGTTCCCACCCAGGGGATATCAGCAATTTTACATAGTAATTATGCATAAAATTTAGGGCTGTTCACTTTTGTTTTACCTTCTTTGCACTGATACACAAAATTGCTTTTAATAATGTATACTCAGGAGCATGATATGTGGGGGCAACTCATCTTTACGTGGGTGGGTGTGTAAATTTGTCCACAATGTACAACCCAGTGATTTAGAATAGTCTTTACAGCGACTTTGCCAGGAAGAAATAACAACCCTTAAAATTATTATGTTCTTCTAGAGTTTTCCAGTATGTACATGATGGAATTGTTAAATTCAGTAGCTGGCCCCATGAGTTCACACAACATACTTAGTTTATAGGTAGTCCTTGACTTACCCCTGTCCATTTAGTGACCATTCAAAGTTATAACAGAACTGAAAAAAAATGACTTATAACCGTTTTTCACACTTACAACTACTACAGCATCCCCATGGATCAAAATTCAGACATTTGGCAACTGGCTCATATTTATGACGGTTGCAGTGTCCTGGGGTCATGTGATCACCTTTTGTGACCTTCTGACGAGCAAAGTCAATGGGGAAGCTGGATTCACTTAACGACCAGATTACTAACTTAACATCTGTGGTGATTCACTTAACCACTGTGGCAGGAAACGTTGCAAAATGAGGCAAAACTGTCTCACTTAGTAACAGAAATTTTGGGCTCAATTGTGCTCGCAAGTCAAGACTACCTGTACAATGAATGATGGGATGTTGGCCCACCTTGGCAAACCTCTGCCTAAAGCAGGAGTCTTCAAACGTGGCCCTTTTATGACTTGTGGACTTCAACTCCCAGAATTCCTCAGCCAGGCACGCTGGCTGAGGAATTCTGGGAGTTGAAGTCCACAAGTCATAGAAGGGCCATGTTTGAAGACCCCTGGCCTAAAGGAACACCACATTCCACCTGTGAGAATTCTCAACTGAGGAAAAGTGGAAAAGAAAATTCTCTTTTAAGGATGAGAATAACTATTTTTCCCCCTGCACAGAGCTAGGGCAGTACTTTAAAGACTGTTAAAGAAGCTGGCCTTGAAAGGCAAACTGGTGCTGAAATTTACCTCACTAAAATCTGCCTCCCTTGATTTTGCTGAACAGATTAATGTGGGAAGGCCTTAAATGTTTTCCTATTCCCTACTTAGAGTTTTCTGAAAGCCTTTAGGCTAAATTTAAGCTTGCAGGGAACAGGTGCAAAAAAAAACAACACCCTCTTCCATATCATGTTTTCGTACTCATGCAGGAAACCATCTTCAAGGAAATTCTCTCTAGTGGAGTGTGTGCCTTGGGCTATCCTTTGCTAATATTTATGAAGTGCCAACAACAAATAAAAATACACACACACCCAGGCACCACATAAATACAGATAGTCCTCAGGTTACAACCACAACTGAGCCCAAAATTTATGTTTCTAAGCAAAACATTTATTAAGTGAGTTTTGCCCTATTTTACGCCCACTCTTGCCACAGTTGTTAAGAGAATCACTGCAGTTGTTAAGTTAGTAACACAGTTGTTAAGTGAACCCAGCTTCCCCATTGACTTTCCTTGTCAGAAGATCACAAAAGGGGATCACATGACACACACACACACACACACACACACACACACACACACACAGACCCTGCAACCATCATAAATATGAGTCACTTGCCAAGCATCCAAATTTGATCACGTGGCCATGGAGATAAGTATGAAAAATGGTCATTTTTCCAGTGCCATTATAACATTAAATGGTCACTAAATGAACTGTTGTAAGTCTATAACAATAACAACAACAATAATAATAACAATAGGTTGGAAGGGACCTTGGACCTTGCTCAACAGGAAATCCTATACCACTTTATTTGTCAGAAGGTCACAAAAGCGCAAGATGTGACCCTAGGACGTTGCAACCATTCTAGATATGTACTTGTTGCCAAGCCTCTGAATTTTGATTGAAGTTCCCTGAGCATGGGGTCTAGCATGAGTCCAAAGGCTCAGAAGATTAAATCTCTGGTCCCAGTGATCAACCGAGATTGGATCCTGCAACAGGAAACTCATCACCTTCCTGGATCATTCGTTCTACTGTAAAAATGTTTTTAATATTAGAAAATGATTAAGGATCTATCTTCCTCTAACTCAAGATCATGATTCCTTCTTCTGCATGGAGAACAAATCTTGGATTTCTTCTGCATGGAAAACAAATCTTGGCTTTCTTCTGTGACAAGAATTTGGGGAGATCTATCCTCCCCTTAGCCCAGGGGTAGGCAACTTTGGCTCTTTTATGACTCGTGGACTTCAACTCCCAGAATTCCTGAGCCAGCAGGAACATCCTCACTACCTTCCTCTGAACGTGTTCCCTTTGTTTGTTTACGTTCTACCTTCATTATTTTTAGAAAAAACTCAAGGTGGCGAACATGCATAACACTCCTTCCTCCTCCTATTTTCCCCAAAACAACAACCTTGTGAGGTGGATTGGGTTGAGACAGAGGGACTGACTCAAAGTCACCCAGCCGGTGTTCATGCCTAAGGAGGGACTAGAACTCTCAGTCTCCTGGTGATTGGCCCAAACTCACCCAGATAACATTCATGACTAAGGCATGACTAGAACTCACAGTCTCCAGTGATTGGCCCAAAGTCACCTCACTGGCTTTAATGCTTAAGATGGGACTACAACTCTCCATCTCCTGGTGATTGGCCCAAAGTCACCCAGCTAGCTTTCATGCAGGTGACTTTGGGCCAATCACCAGGAGACAGTGAGTTCTAGTTCCACCTTAGCATGAAAACCAGCTGGGTGACTTTAGATTAGTCGTTCTCTTTCAGCCTAACCCCCCCTCACAAGGTTGTTTTTGTCGGAAAATAGAAGGAGGAAGGAATATTTGGCATGCTCAGTGCCTTCAGTCATTTATAAGCAATAATAAAGGTGGGCTAAAAATCAATTAAATAATCTGAACATTTATTTTAATAGATAAAAAGAGACAGTTAAGACTATAGTCAATTTTTTGTGTATGCCATGTGATGCCTTCAATACAGGAAATACATTTTCAGGACATCCCCAGACAGTTTTTCTTAAGTTAAAAATATTCTAAATGTTCAATTATTTTAATTAGAATGACACTGGCATTACCTGCGACTCAACACTAACAATTTCTCACAGCAGAATTGCAGAGTTGCATTAGAATGAAAGAGTGTTGCCCTACAAGGACAGAATTTAAGCCAGGTCTTTGCTTTTTGGGCCCTCTAATTAGCTATAATAATAATACAGCTAATGCAACCCAAGATAATCATTTCATCCTGGGATGGATCAAGTCAAAGTCAGCACCAAGGAAATTTTGAAAAACCAGAAGAGGTGCAGGCAGTCCTTGACTTAGGACCACAACTGAGCCCAAAATTTATGTTGCTAAGTGAGACAGTTGTTAAGTGAGCTTTACCCTGTTTTACAACCTTTCTTGCCACAGTTGTTAAGTGAATCACTGCAGGTGTTAAATTAGTAACATGGTTGTTAAGTGAATCTGGCTTCCCCGTTGACTTTGCTTGTCAGAAGATTGCGAAATGGGATCATGTAACCCCTGGACACGGCAATGGTCATAAATATGAATCAGTTGCCAAGCGTCTGAATTTTGATCACGTGACTACGGGGATGCCGCCACAGTCATAAGTATGAAAAATGATCATAAGTCACTTTTTACAGTGCTGATGTAACTCCAAATGGTCACTAAATGGTTATAAGTTGTGAACCACCTGTACTGCCAAGAACAATAAGCATGATCTAGATCAGGGGTCTTCAAACTTGGCCCTTTTATGACTTGTGGACTTCAACTCTCAGAATTCCTCAGCCAGCATGCCTGGCTGAGGAATTCTGGGAGTTGAAGTCCACAAGTCATGAAAGGGCCAGGTTTCAAAACCCCTGATCTAGAAGGGGGGGGGGAGGAAGAGAGTCCAGACTTATTCTGTATTATGCAGTATAGGATACAGAATAATGAATTTAAATTATGGAGACGTTCTAGTTGAAAATTAAGACAAAAATTTTGCAACAGAAAGAACAGTTTGACAGTAGAATCAGTAACTGGGGGAAGTTTTTGGATGGTTCAAAGCAGATGTTAGACAACAGTCTTGCAAGAAAGCTATAATTCGGCATTTAATATTGAGCGGGAATTGATATGATATATTTAATGATCTCTTCCATCTCTGGAATTCTGCATACAAAAACTATGAGTGCCACCTAAAACACCAATGAAATCAGGTCTCCAACCTAGATATCGCAGCTGAAAATGTAAAGCTCCATATTGTGCTGTAGCTTTGAACTATATAAAGCTTTCTTCCAAATCATAGATAAAGCAGTAAGATGATTCCTTTGTACCTGGGAGCTACTACATCCTTGTTTCAGTTCTATTTTCATCCTCCTCATCCCACCTAGAGATTTTTCTGCCTCTCAATACATTGCATCCATTCCTCCTTGGTGCCTCTTATGCCTCAAATATCTTTCAGATACTTACATGATGTCTTCTTCCTTCCTTCCCTCCCTCCCTCCCTCCTTCTCCTTTCCCTTCCCTCCTTCTCCTTCCCTCTCCTCCCTCCCTCTTTCACTGCTTCCCTCCCTCCATTCCTTCCTTTCCTCCCTCCCTCCTTCCCCCTCCTTTCCCTTCCCTCTCCTCCCTTCCCTCCCTCCCTCCTTCCATCCCCCTTTCCTCTCCTCCCTCCCTCCCTTCCTTCCTTCCCATCCCACCTCAAAATCAACTTTCCCCGTGGAGTTTTGATATAATGCTGTGCAGTATTTTTATATCATCCACAGCTGAAAGGGGAAAAAGCATCAACAACTAATGAGCAAATTGTTCCCATGCTCATTCTCCTTTTGACCTTCTTTTGGTTTCACCCGGTCAAATTTGGATGATAACCTCAATGGACAAGAAGCTCTTATCTTATATTCTGTAAAGTTTCATGCACACTGATGAAAAATAAGAATGACAGCTACAGTAGCTACAATATTGTGTTATTCTTGTTTTCAACAAAAATGGGAAAACAATTTTCCTTTAGTTCCCCACCAGTTCAAATCAATAAGCTTTCTTCCTTCCTTAAATATTTACTTACTTCCTTCCTTCCTTCCTTCCTTCCTTCCTTCCTTCCTTCCTTCCTTCCTTCCTTCCTTCCTTCCTTCCTCTTCCCTCCCTTCCCTTCTTTCCTTCTTCTTTTCCTTTCCCTCTTTCCTCCTTTCCTTTTTTCTCCTTCCTTCCTTCCTTCCTTCCTTCCTTCCTTCCTTCCTTCCTTCCTTCCTTCCTTCCTTCCTTCCTTCCTTCCTTCTCATGACAATGCTTTTGAATTCCCCAGTACAATCGTTCAACTTCATAGATGTTTATGATATGAGAGTTGTATCCTGGCGTTCCCTTCGAACGAAGCCTCTCACATAAAGTGAGGCTGCACCTGAAATAGCTGGACAGGATGGCGAACGAGTTCCCAAACTTCTGCAAGGAAACCCTTTTGCTCCCCCTCCCACCGAATCCATAGAATGGAATGGAGTGGAGTGGAATGGAATAGAATAGAATAGAATAGAATAGAATAGAATAGAATAGAATAGAATAGAATAGAATAGAATAGAATATGGAGTGGAGTGGATGGAATGGAATGGAATGGAATAGAATAGAATAGAATAGAATAGAATAGAATAGAATAGAATAGAATAGAATAGAATAGAATAGAATAGAATAGAATAGAATAGAATAGAAGCTGGAAGGGACCTGGAGGTCTTCTAGTCCAGCCCCTTGCTCAAGCAGGAGAACCTATACCATTTCAGATAAATGACTGTCTAGCCTCTTCTTGAAAACCTCCAGTGATGGAGCGCCCACAATTTCTGGAGGCAAGCTATTCCACTGGTTAATTGTCCTTATTGTTAGGAAGTTTCTCCTTAATTCTCCCCTTTCTTCCTTTTGCAAGTATCTTAGCTGTAACTTTCATGGCTTTGGACTGAAGTCTCAGCTGGATCCTTCCAACCTGATGGCTGTTCCGCTCCCTGCCATTCTATCTTAAGCTGATGATCCCAAAGCTGGTTTTAGCTGACCTGGCAGATGGAGACATAGCTATGTCATGTCCATTGCAGCTGCCCTTTCTCTCCCTGGACAGCTTGGCTAGATCTGTGAAATCCTGTCTTTGCTTTTCCTTCAGGCCATATTTACTGTGTGCAAATGATTTGCACACAGGACACATGCCCAGAGACGATGTAAGTGCCCGAATTAGCCATTTCCTGGGGCAATTATCTCACCCTGGGCCCTGGCAGCACACAATCGCAGATGACCTAGTGCAGGGGTAGGTAACCTTGGCTCTTTTATGACGCGTGGACTTCAACTCCCAGAATTCCTGAGCCAGCCATGCTGAGGAGAAATGGAGGTTTCCAAGCTGAGCCATGCTGGCTCAGGAATTCTGGGAGTTGAAGTCCACGAGTCATAAAAGAGCCAAGGTTGCCTACCCCTGACCTAGTGAGCTGGGGAGCTGCCATTTTTTTTATAAATCCTCCCAGCTGTTGAAAAAGAAGCTAGGAGCCTCTCCTGTCCCGCTGATTTGCTCCCTCCTCTCTCTTTACCCCAACCAATCGAAATAACAATCCTGCAAACCAATCAAAATACAAGTCGTCCTCGAGTTACAGCCACAACTGAGAGCGGAATTTTGGTCGCTAAGCAAGGCAGTTGTTAAGTGAGTCATGCCCAGGTTTATGAGCTTTTTTTGCTATGGTTGTTAAGCAAATTATAGACTTACAGCAGTTCGCTTAGTGACCGTTCAAAGTTACCACGGCATTGAAAAAAGTAACTTATGACTGTTTTTCACACTTATGACCGTTGCAGCATCCCTGTGGCTACGTGATCAAAATTCGGATGCTTGGCAACTGACATACATTTATGACCGTTGCAGTGTCCCAGAGTCATGTGATCCCCTTTTGCGACCCTCTGACAAACAAATATTTACTTAACAACCCTGTTACTAACTTAACAACTGCAGTGATTCACTTAACATCTGCAGCAAGAAATGGGACAACATTCACTTAACAAATGTCTTGTTTAGCAACAAAAAGTTTGGGCTCAGTTGTGGTCTTAAGTTGAGGACCACCTGTACTGAACGGTGTGGTGGCCTAGTGGCAAAGATGCTTAAGGGTGCAAAGAAAAAATATCTGCTAAGAACTCTGCGTAGGCATCAGGAAGGGTGTCCGGCAAGTAAATGCTCAGTTCCATCCAGTTGTCTTGACTCTATCCTGAATTAAGGAATTACAGGGTTGTAAAAGAAAGTTAAGCAAATCACTGCAATTCAGTGGATCACATGGTCGTTAAGGGAATCTGACTTCCCCTATTGACTTTGCTTGTTGGTAGCCAGCTGGGAAGGTTGCAAATGGTGATCACATGACCCCAGGATGATGCAACCATGGTAAATATATGCTGATTGGCAAGCACCCAACTTTTCATCACATGATCGTGGGGCTACTGTGACAGTTGGTAAGTAAGGAACGGTTGCAAGTGGCTCAGTGGTTAGAATGCAGTATTGCAGGCAAACTCTGCCCACAGCCTAGAGTTCGTTTCTGACCAGCTCCAGGTTGACTCAGCCTTCCATTCTTCTGAGATCAGTAAAATGAGGACCCAGATTGTTAGGGGCAAAATGCTGACTCTGTAACCCGCTCAGAGAATTCTGTAAAGCACTGCGGGGCTGTATATAAGCCTAAATGCTATTGCTATTGCTATCGTTTTGGTTTATTTTAAGAAATTTTGGTGGACTTTAGTTGATTTGTGTGCTACAGCGATACTATGGGACTGAAGCAGTCTGCTGGTTGTTTCTGATATGTTTTTTGATGTATGGCAGATTGTGCTGTCATGGGCTGAGTGGTTAGCAATCTGTGATAAAGTTGTGCAGACATCCTTTTTGTTGGAAGATATTATATACGCATCCTGTCTACTTTTTTATTCATTTCTCTTACGTTCACAGAAAACCAAGAACTCCACCATTCAACCCTCAGCTGCAAGGTCAAGACGCCCTTCCTTCCTTCCTTGTGGTCTTCTCTATGGTCTGTCAACAGACATCTGGGCCATTTGGCATATATCGCACCTGTTGCTCACCCACACAGCTGCCCCAAACCTCAAAAATGACAGTGATTTCCCATCAGCAACCAAGAACAAGAATTCTTTGCTCAGCTTCATATTTCTTTTACATATTGCTTGCCTTCACAGGAAAAAAAGAGGAATAGATGTGAACAAAATAACTACAGTTAGTCCTTGACTTTCAACAGTTCGTTTAGTGGCCGTTCAAAGTTACAACGGCTCTCGAAAAAGTGACTTATGACTATTTTTCGCACTTACAACTATCACAGCATCCCCGCGGTCATGTGATTCAAATTTGGAAGCTTGGCAACTGACTCATATTTATGACGGTTGCAGTGTCCCAGGATCATGGGATCCCCTTTTGTGACCATCTGACAAGCAAAGTCAATGGAGAAGCCAGATTCACTTAACAACCGTGTTACTAACTTAACAACTGCAGGGATTCACTTAACAACTAGAAATGGGGCAAAATTCACTTAATCTTGCTTAGCAACAGAAATTTTGGACTCAGCTATAGTCGTAAGGTCAAGGACTACCTATAACTTTCTCACTTCCTTCTTTCACAGCTTCCTATCTTAGGTGAATACTTGCCTTTTAAGTTACTGTTGCTGGCATTTTGTATAATTTGCAGTAGGTTTTCCTGAGACTGTAATTTTAAGCTTGCTTACTGGCATCTCTGAATTGATTTAAATGTTTTTACATAAAAAGATATTAAATGGCTATGCAATCTCAGTCCTCAAGGCAAAACTAGCTTTTCCAAGTCTGCTAATGCTATTTACAGGTAGTCCTCATTTTACATTTCTATTGCCAAGTGAGACATTTGTTAGGTGAGTTTTGCCCCATTTTACAACTTTTCTCGCCATGTTTGTTAAGTAAATCGCTAGCCGTCGTTAAGTTGATATCATGGTTGTTAAGTGAATCTGGCTTCCCCATTGACTTTGCTTGTCAGAAGGTCACCACGGGGATGCCACAATGGTTGTGAGTGTGAAAAACAATTGTAGGTCACTTTTTTCAGAGCCATTGTAACTTAGAAAGGTCTCTAAATGAACTGTTGCAAGTCAGGGACTATCTGTATTTATTTGATCCCTGTGGTAGGAAAAACTGTGAGGGAATGTAGTCTGGATTCCCAAGAGGGAGAGACTGCATTCCAGAGGACCAAGAGACAGTAAAATTTATATAGTTTGTGCCAGGCGAAAATAACCAGCACCACTTGTGAAGAATCTCAGCGGGAGTTTTATTGCTAGTCAACTATGTTACAAGAATTCTCACCAAATTGTGCTGCTTACTGTACTGCAAAGACTCTAAACTCAACCCCTTTTGATCCCTCCCTCCAGTCTAGCTGGAGATTCCACTACAGTTTGGTTGGGAGAAGGAGGGTCAAATTCTCCTCCCTAGAAGTTGTTTTAATTGGGCAAGATTGTTGTCTACAGGTGAAGAACAGTAAAGAAAACTACTTACAACCCATAACTCTGCTCATCTTCCTTAATTTTTGGAGCCTGACAAATGTACACCTTCCATAGGAGAAGGAGTAGCAGAATCTGGGAACAGAATTAAAAGAGGAATCAGCTTAGAATCTTTATGTAGTCACAAGTGAACGAAGTCTAACCGTCAGTTGAAAATATTCCTGTGCATAAGCATGAGTAGCAATAGATTGGTTTAACTGGCCCTTCAAATGTGGATCTGATCATTCATACCCCACACTTCACTGTGTTAGCTCCAGAAATATAACATTTAAAGCCCTTAAAATGGGGTATTGCAAACCTTTCTGCAGCATTTCACTGTGAGAAAGAGAATAGTCAAAACAAGTCTTTTTATTTCAGTCATCAACCAGCATAATGTAATATTCAACAATAAAAAGACAGCTGTCCCATTATGGTACCAGTCTGACCTATATCTATAAAAAGTGACTAAAATTTAGATCACTATCACAAATTATAAAATTGTTGATACCAATGCTATTAAGACTATAAGTATAAAATTTTAAAGATGAAAATGAATAGAGATTTATGTAATTTGGGTAAATTACAAAACTGCAACTAAAGATAAATAAAAACGAACGAAATATATAAGATCATGGTGCACTAAAATTTACAGGTAGACTACATTTAATACTAATACGGTATGTATGAAAGCTATAAAAGCGTGATATAAATACAATTCTATATAAGGGACTGGCAATTAATTAAGGAGTTAAAAATGCCCAGTTGTAAAAACTGGACACAGATTTAATAATGAATGCTGAATCTTTTTCAATTCATTGTTTCAAATTTTAACTCAGCCATGGAGAATGAAACCAGATTCTCAATTGAATCCCATGGATATTTATTAATTGCTCATCATTAATCACAAAGTTATGGCCAAGAATTTGTGTATCCCGTTCTGGGGAGGGAAGGGTAAAAAAAGATATGGTTTTAATGTTCCCTTTGCCTTCTAAAATAGACCAGGCTTCTAGTCACTGAGGCGTTAAAGAAAAAAGAGCTGCCTTTTCCAACTCTCAGGAGTTGAAATGACAGTTGAGTAATATCTTTCACCAAGATTTTCTTACTTTGCTACCAAGATGAGCAAAAATATATTTAACTAAGTGATTAAAAAGCACTATATAAATTCTGCAGTGTAGTAAGAAGCTTTGCAAATTCAATAGAGTATTTGTTGCTATAGGATCTGTACGGTTTAGAAGCAGTTTATTAACTGTAATCATCGCAGCCAATTCTACGTGGGACAAACATCATGTCAATTAAAAACCAGGATCCATGAACACAGGCTGGCAGTCAAACACCACAAACCCAAATCCTTAATCTCTATCCATACTGACACCAAACAGCACCAGTTTAATTAGAACAGTGGTTCTCAACCTTTTTAATGCCGCGACCCCCAACCGGTCGTAAGTCGAGGACTACTCAACCGGTCGTAAGTCAAGGACTAATCAGCTGGTGCAGCACCATTTGCAGAATGTGACTTTTGGCGGGCTCAGCAGGGCAGAGACAGCCTGGACAATTCCTATTGGCTTTTGAAAGCCAATAGAATTAGACTCTATTCAAGAGAGTCTATTCTATTGGCTTTCAAAAGCCAATAGAATAAAAGTGAGTAGCACAGCTAAGGAAAGGGGGGGAAAAAATGGTGGACTGCGTTGTTTGGCGACCCCCGTGAAATGGTCGTTTGACCCCAAATGGGGTCCCGACCCACAGGTTGAGAACCACTGAATTAGAACAAGGGTAGGCAGCTTCGGCTCTTTTATGACTCATGGACTTCAACTCCCAGAATTCCTGAGTCAAGGAATTCTGGGAGTTGAAGTCCATGAGTCATAAAAGAACTGAGGTTGCCTACCCCTGGATTAGAGCAACACAAAAATCATCGGTCACGCGACCACTCGCCTCGCTCGTGAGTTCATCAAAGCCTGGCACTCCACAAGCAATTCCATCCACAGAAACATCGACCTACAACTAGCCTACGACCCCTCAGGATCCAAATCAACCGCACAGCCAACCAGAGACAGCACCAATCCTCAACCAGCCCACGCAAGGCCCCCCCCTCCCTCCCACCATCAGTTCACCTCCCAATGACCCTGACTTGATGTAGCTTCCCCATCACAAGGCCCTCATTGATGACTCTCACCTGACCCATCACAAGATTCATCCCAAGACCCTCACTTGACACACCCACACCTGAAGCCCTTATAAACAGAAGAACACTGATACAGACATCCCCCTAAACTCCACTGAAGATGTTACCTAGCCTGGTAACAAAACATTCGGAAACCAACCTGCCTCCAGAAGCGGTGAATGCTCCAACACTGGAGGTTTTTAAGAAGAGACTGGACAGCCATTTGTCCAAAATGGTATAGGGTTTCCTGCCTGAGCAGGGGGTTGGACTAGATGACCTCCAAGATCCCTTCCAACTTTATTATTATTATTATTATTATTATTATTATTATTATTATTATTATTATTATTATTATTACCCACAAGCTTGGAGAACAAACCTTCACCCTCAGTTTATTAGCTTTTGGAGGAGGTATATGTGGGCTTATGGATCAGCGTCACTTTAAGCCTCAAGCCCATATGGCAATTTCCTTACTCTCCCTTCAGATGGGAAATAGGAAGAAAAATGGAGGAGGTATCATCCACAGTCTTGTGTACCTTCCTTTGTTATTACATAGACAGTGGTCACATATCTCTGTGTGGTAACGCATCATAACATTAAACAAAAAAACTAATATATCGTGATCAGTGGTGGGGTTCAAATATGTGAACAATTGGTTCTCTATGTGGATGCTGCTTCCAGAAGTCCATTCTGGGCCTCGGCATCAAAAAATTAGCTACCGGTTCTGCCAAAGTGGTGCAAACCGGCTGAATCCCATCACTGATCCTGATGAGAGAAGATTTAAATATTAGACAATGAGACTGGTAAATGTTTGAGTGAGTGAGGTTGGGATACTGTAGATATAAAGGAATGCCAGGTGTGGACATTAATTGGGCCTTTCCTGTAGGAGATGATCTGGCAGAAGCTAATGGCGGGGTCAAATGTGTCATCAGTTTGGAATCATTATGTTCCCACAAGAGACCTAAGTCCAGCCCCTCATGAATTCCATTGGCTCTTATCTAGTGCCAATTTACCTTAACTGTTAGTAGACCAAAGTGCTTTAAACTCCTGTTTCTGATTACTTGTGCCTGACAAATCTACTGCTTTTTCTTAGTATGGAAAATGCAGATAGCACTTAATCTTTCCCAGGGTCACCAACATCAACCTTTGTTAACCTGATGCCAAAGTATGCATCCAAAATATTTAAGTGTCAGCTTCAATGTTGGAAGTTCCAGTGAACAATCTGGATTTACTTTGGGTGGTTTTTAATAGCTCTTGGTTTTCTGATCAGAAAATTGGAAAACAGATCACTATTGCCTTCTCCAGTGGACTGTATTTAGCTGGATCTGTCACAGACCCTTCATGGGTGACTTTTCTAAAATTATATATTCCCAATGGTTAAATGCAGGGGTGTCCAACCTTGGCAATTTTAAGACCTGTGGACTTCAACTCCCAGAATTCCCAGAATTCCCCAGCATAGCATAGCGGGGTGGGGAATTCTGGGAGTTGAATTCCACAGGCCTTAAAGTTGCCAAAGGTGGACACTCCTAGTTTAATGTATAAAACTATTAAGACATGAAGACTTTCCACCACCACCAGGTACCAATTCGTGAAGGAATCTTTGTTTCTTTGATTTGTTTCTGAATTTATAAAGCATCAAATAAATAGAATCTAAATTGTCTTAATTGCCCTTTGTTTCCCTGAGATCAAACAATGCTTTGTGATCTTCTAAAGCAGAGGTCCCCAACCTTTTGGACACCAGGGACCGGTTCTGTGGAGAGAGGTTTTTCCGTGGACCGGAGAGTGCATGGTTTTGTGTGCTGCCTGTGTCCCATGGATGGGGCATTGGATGTGTGCTGCCTGCATCCCATGGATGGGGCTTTGCTTGTTTGTGTGGACCGGTTGTTGGTATGCCGCGGCCCACTGATGGTTGGGGACCTCTGTTCTAAACCAGTAGTCTCCAACCTTTATTGCTTGGCAACCCAGGGGGGAGAGGAGAACCAGCCTGTGGGAGAGGTGGCCCACCACTCATGCATGTACACACCGGCTTGTGGCTCATGCAAGTTGAGCCCCTCGCACACACACCAGCCCACCACCCACACAAGTCGACCTGTGCACACACACATACACACATATGCGCTGGCCAGCCACTCATGCAGCCCACTTCCAAACAGGCTATGGACCGGTAGTGGCTACGGCATTGGGGGTTGGGGACCCCTAGACTAAACCAGAGATCTCTAGCTTTGGCAATTTTAAGACTGATGGACTTCAACTCCCCATGCTGTCTCGGGAATTTTGGGAGTTGAAGTCCGTAAATCTTAAAAGTTGCCAAGCTTGGACACCTGTGGTCTAAACTCTCCTGAAAATGAAATTCTGACTCATCAGTTGTAAAACTGAGAAGCTGAACATAAGCAAGGAGCCAACAGGACTGATGAATTGAAGCTGGTGAAGTAACATAACCCTTCTGAACTGAAAGCACAAACAAAAATAAATAGTTCTTTCTGGCTTTCTCTTTTGCAACTGCTTTGACACATTAGTGTAATTAGTATCATTAATCAAGACAAGACACTTGATACTTTGTGTACTTTACACAGGTAATAAATAGCCGTTCCCTGACAAAACCAGTGTCTGTTGGCTGCCAAAGTCTGTTCAGTTGATCTTGTACCAGAGGGCGAAGAATAGCTCATAATTAGGGAAATGAGCAGCTGCTAACGGGATACAGAGATACTACACAGGTGAAGCCTGAACATTAAGCTGTAATTCAGTGGGATTCTTAATACTGCTCTTGTGGTTGCTGCCTGGATTGTTTCTTGTCTCTTCTTTCCTTCCTTGTCCTACATAGAATTCAGACCAGCTGTTATTCAGCTTCTCTTATTCTGTTCCCTTCCATCATTGTCCCTTTGGTCTAGTGCAGGGGTCTTCAAACTTGGCCCTTTTATGACTTGTGGACTTCAACTCCCAGAATTCCTCAGCCAGACACGCTGGCTGAGGAATTCTGGGAGTTGAAGTCCACAAGTCATAAAAGGGCCACGTTTGAAGACCCCTGGTCTAATGGTTAAGGTGCTGGGCTAAAACCGGAAGACTGTGAGTTCTAGTCCTGCCTTAGGCCTGAAAACCAGCTGAGTGACTTTGGGTCAATCACCAAGAGAATGCAAATTCTAGTCCCGCCTTAGGCATGAAAGCTGGCTGAGTGACTTTGGGCCAATCACCAGGAGACTGTGAGTTCTAGTCCTGCCTTAGGCATGAAACTGGGCTAGGTGATTCTGGGCCAGCTACCAGGAAATCACCTTAGGCATGAAAGCCAGTTGGGCAGGGGTCTACAAACTTGGCCCTTTTATGACATAATAATAATAATAATAATAATAATAGTAATAGTAAAGTTGGAAGGGACCTTGGAGGTCATCTAGTCCAACTCCTTGCTCAGGCAGGAAACCCTATACCATTTCAGACAAATGGCTGTCCAGTCTCTTCTTAAAAACCTCCAGTGTTGGAGCATTCACCACTTCTGGAGGCAGGTTGTTCCACTGGTTAATTGTTCTGTCAGGAAGTTTCTCCTTAGTTCTAGGTTGCTTCTCTCCTTGCTTAGTTTCCACCCGTTGCTTCTTGTCCTGCCTTCAGGAGCCTTGGAGAATAGCTTGACTCCCTCTTCTTTGTGGCAGCCCCTGAGATATTGGAACATTGCTATCATGTCCCCCCTCGTCCTTCTCTTCATTAAACTAGACATACCCAATTCCAGCAATCGTTCCTTACATGCTTTAGCCTCCAGTCCCCTAATCATCTTTGTTGCTCTTCTCTGTACTCTTTCTAGAGTCTCAACATCTTTTTTACATCGCGGTGACCAAAACTGGATGCAGTATTCCTAGTGTGGCCTTACCAAGGCATTGTAAACTGGTATTAACACTTCATGTGATCTTGATTCTATCCCTCTGTTAATGCAGCCTAGCACTATGTTGGCCTTTTTGGTAGCTGCAGCACACGGCTGGCTCATATTTAAGTGTTTGTCCACCAGGACTCTGAGGTCCCTCTCACAGTTACTACTATTGAGCAAGGTATCCCTTATACTATACCTGTGCATTTGGTTTTTCTTGCCTAAATGTAGAACCTTGCCTGGCTGAGGAATTCTGGGAGGTAAAGTCCACAAGTCATAAAAGGGCCAGGTTTGAAGACCCCTGCAGTTGGGTGACTTTTGGTCAGTCACTCTCAGTTGGAGGAAGGCGTTTTAGGTATGTTTGCCATCTTGGGTTAATTGCAAACAATAATAAAGGTGGGATAAAAATTAAATAAATATACTTAATATGGTAAATATACTCCTGCTCAGAATGAACTTGCTCTGCAGCATATATTCAGAATTGAATGGGTTTGTATGTAACCCCCCCCCCCCCATTGGCTGCTACAATGTGCTAGCAGGACAAAATATGTTCATCAGTAAGCAGCGCAAATGGAAACAACCATTCCAATTAAACATAGTCCCAAGATACATCCTAAGGCTGAAAGGAAGATTTATAAGGATTCAGTCATTGGCAGGGGTTTGTTAGCATTTTTTTTATATATTAAAAATGAAGGTCTCGATTTTAGATGATGACATCTTGTCTTGAAAGGTAAAGATGGGGAAAGAAGGGAATTCGGCCAGCGCAGAATTCGTACTCTTATCCAACATGTGATTTTAACGCCACTCCTTTTACGTTTGGGATGGGATCATCTCTTTTTCTGTTAGAAGACAAAAGCAATGGCAAACCACGGCATCGCTGTGCTGAAGTAATGAATTTTTGTAAAATAGGGCCATGGGGAGAGCGGAGATAAGCAGGATACTGTGTGCTTAAAATTAATGAAAGTAAAAATAACATCGCAGTTGATGGAAGCATTCTGTGTATTGGTCTATAAATATTTGGGCCTTTACATCAAGCTTGATTGCTGGCGATTATATGGACTACCCCATGTAGTTTTCATGGCAAAACTTTGGAGTAGCAATAGCAATAGCACTTAGACTTATATACCGCTTCATAGTGCTTTACAGCCCTCTCTGAGTGGTTTACAGAGTCAGCTTATTGCCCCCAACAATCTGGGTCCTCATTTTACCGACCTCAGAAGGAATGAAGGCTCAGTTAACCTTCAGCCAGTCAGGATCGAACTCCAGGCTGTGGACAGAGTCAGCCTGCAATACTGTATTCTAACCACTGTGCCACCATGGCAATAAAATAGAACAAAACAGAATAGCAATAGCACTTAGACTTACAGTATATACTGTTTCATAGTGCTTTACAGACCTCTCTAAGTGGTTTTCAGAGTCAGCCTATTGACCCCTAACAATCTTTATAAAGCCCTAGTAAGACCACACCTCGAGTACTGAAGCCAATTTTGGTCATCATATCACAAAAAGATGTTGGGAGTTTGGAAAAAAGTCAGATGATCAAAGGCCTGGAGACCAAAAGTTGGGTTTGGCTAGTCTAAAGAAAAGAAGAAATAGGGGAGACATGATAGGAATATTCCAGTATCTGAGGGGCTACCACAAGTAAGAGGGGGTCATGTTGTTCACCAAAGCACCAGAGGACAGGTCGAGAAACAATGGTTGGAAACTGGTCAAGGAGAGAAGCAGCCTGGAATTAAGGAGAAACTTTCTGACAGTGAGGACAATCAACCAGTGGAACAGCTTGCCTCCAGAAATCGTGGGTGCTCCATTACTGGAAATTTTCAAGAAGAGACTGGACAACCACCTGTCTGAGATGGTATAGGTTCTCCTGCTTGAGCAGGGGGCTGTACTAGAAGACCTCCCAGGTCCCTTCCAGCTCTATTCTATTCTAATCTGGGTCCTCATTTTACCGACCTCAGAAGGAAGGAAGGCTGAATCAATCTTGAGCTGGTGAGACTCGAACTGCCAAACTGCTGGCAGTCAGAAGTCAGCAGAAATAGCCTACTGTACTGTGTTCTAACCACTGCACCACCACACGGCTCAACTAGTGTTGCTTTTGCCTTCATCCTGAGAGAAGATGACCCAAAATCAGTGGAACAACTTGCCTCCTGGGGTTGTTTGTAAGGTCACACCTGGAATACTGCATCCAGTTTTGGTCACCACATTACAAAAAAGATTTTGAGACTTTGGAAAAAGTTCAAAGAAGAGCAACTAAGATGATTAAGGGCCCAGAGACGAAATCATATGAAGAATGGAGGCAGGAATTGGGAATGGCCAGTCTAGAGAAAAAAAGGACTAGGGGTGACATGATAGCAGTGTTCCAGTATTTGAGGGGTTGCCACAAAGAAGAGGGGGAGTCACCTAATTTTCCAAAGCACCAGAAGGCAAGGCAAGAAACAGTGGTTGAAAACTAATCAAGAAGAGAATGAATTTGGAATTAAGAAGAAACTTCCCAACAGTGAGTACAATTAACCAATGGAACAGCTTGCCTTCAGAAATTGTAGGTGCTTCATCACTGGAAGTTTTTTTTTTTTTTAAGAAAAGACTGGACAACCACCCATCTGAAATGGTATATGGTCTCCTGCTTGAGCAGGGGGTTGGACGAGAAGACCTCGAAGGTCCCTTTCAACTATGTTATTCTATGTTCTACATTTGCCCAAGAATAGCATGCTTTGAGTCATACCGTGTTGAGGAATCTTTGGAAAAGAGAATGGGCACACTGGAGGAGAGAGGGACTTCAGGAGGAAGAAAGGTTGTTGTTAGGAAGAAAGATGAAATTCTATAACTCAGGATTGCACAATGTCAGGTTGGAAGAAACAAACCTGCTATGATCCCGCAGGGAGGTTCACCAAATTGTATTTCTCAGTATAATTGTACTTCTCAGTTTTCATAGAGGCAAATTATTCCACACATAATGGAGCAGTAAATGAATGAATTCCAGGTAATTAATTGGAGATGAGTTGAATTTAATTTAAATTCTCATAAAATAAACCATTTCTGATCCTGGTCACATTCCCTTTTTGGAGTTCCATCTTCCATCTAGAAACTAATGCATAAAATATTTTATTTCCAGTTCCATTTGCAAAGTATATAAGGATCGGAGCCAATATATTCACTGGAAGTATTATGCAGCTGGTCCTCGACTTATGACTACAATGACCCCAAACTTTCTGTTGCTAAGTGAGAGAGCTGTTAAGTGAGTTTTGCCTCATTTCTTGCTACAGTTGTTAAGTAAATCATTGCAGTTGTTAAGTTAGTAACATACTTATTAAATGAATCTGGCTTCCCCATAGACTTTGCTTGTCAGAAGGTGTTGAAGGAAAAATCTTCATCGTGGTTCAGTCCAAGCCGGGGATAAACAACATGGCAACTGCTTTAGAAAGAAGGTTGCAGATTATTGAAGAGGAGAGCCAGACAGAAAGATGTCTCTGGAAAAAAAGAGAGAGAGCACATGTAGGGAGTGGGTTTTTATACCTTCTTGAGCCTTTTGTTTGGAGTTGTTCCTGTGGCATGAACTTTGACCTGAGTCTGAGTGTGCCTTTCTGGCATTCTGATGGTGGTGGGTTACTCCTATTATGTCCCATGGGTCATATCCTCCTTCCCTGGGGCTGTGGCTGATGACTCTTAGATTTTTGGTGTTGATTCTGGGGATCTTTCTTCCTAATCACAGATTCCTGATTCCAGTCTTTCTGACAAGATTATCACCTACATTTCTACAGACTTGGTTTCTGTTTGGGACAGAGAGATTTGGGGGCAGGGTTGGCTTCTGCTTTTAAAATCCTTTAGGGAAATATATTCTGTCTTTTAAATATTTCCAAAAATATTTCTTTCTCTGGGGGGGGACGACTGACTTCCCACAGTCCCAGAAGGTGATCATATCACCCTGGGATACTGAAACCGTCATAAATACTAGTCAGTTGCCAAGCATCCAAATTTTTGATCAGGTGACCATGGGGATGCTACAATGGTCGTAAATGTGAAAAACGCTCAAGAGTCACTTTTTTCAGTGCCTTCCGAATTGTGACATCTTTACAGATGTTGAGATAATTTCTTTTATGACCTATTAAGTTTCATCTCTTGGTCCTTGACAATGTTTCAGTGAAGGCTTTTCTCCACCTTTCTCAATGCAAGATGCTTTTCATTTGCATCTTCATTGCCAAGGAATTCAACCAGGCTCTCCCCCCTCCTCCATCTCTCCATGCATAATGAAATCCATCCTTGCTGTCCTTCCATGAAAGGTTTAGAGAAAAGGCTAAGTGCTTTATTCTGGAGAATGGCTGAGATAAGATTTCCCCAGCAGTGACAGAAAAAGAATAAATGGGCCCAGTTTTATAAGCTTTTTCCCCAACTGTTTATCAGCAGCCATGCACAAACAGAGTCCTTTGCTGTCTGCACGGTTATTAATAATACGAACATGGAATATCTCACCAGGAGCTTTTGGTCTCAATCAGTCTTCCGGCTTCCTCTTCATTAAATGAATTCATTATTTTAGGAGGAACCCTAAAATACAGTATTAGGCAAAACAATATCAACAGGAGAGACCTTCACGTTTCTGGGTTCTATCATCTCCCAGGACTCAAAATGGACACCTAACATTAGAACCATCACTAAAAAGGCACAAAAAAGAATGCTCTTCCTGCGTCAACTCAGGAAAGTTGCATTGCCCAAGGAGCAGCCGATACAGTTCTAAATATAGATCCCAAAGGCGCTTTTTCATGAGGCTAGCTTCAGCTAGCTAGCTAGCTGGGCTCACGCAGGCCACAAATCGTAGTTCATAAGGTCACCAACTTTTTTACAATGAAAAGGAGGACACAAATAAATTGAAGAAAAAAATATCGTAAATAAAAGAAACATTTTATTCATTGCAACAATAATACAGACAACTTGCATGTGCAATGTTTTCCAGCCAGGTGTTTTGGCACGCTCAGCAGCAATTCCTATTGGCTTTCGAAAGCCAATAGTGCAAGTAGCACAGCTCATGCAAAGGTTGGGAGAAAAAAACATCAAAAAAAGGTGCCGGAACGCCGTTCTAAGTGTTCTATGAGAAGAAAAAAAAAAGTCCTGCAGATTAGTCTTCAAATATTGAAAAGGAGGACATGTAGGAGGGCACTTTTCGAGGGAGGACAGAACTTACAAAAGGAGGACTGTCCTCCCTAAAGGAGGACGGTTGGTCACCTTATAGTTCACAAATGTCTATAGTGATTCTCAGTCCTCCCGTTCATAGTGGTCCCTCGTGCTTTTTCATGAGGCAACTAGACTTTTTTGTTTTTTCTTTGAAGATGTTTCACTTCTCATCCAAGCAGCTTCTTCAGTTCTGACTGGATGGTGGGGAATAGAAGGATTTATACTCCTTGTAGAGAGCTGGCCACTTGCATTCTTTTAGAGAGTCGTTGAGGCCATTTGGAGATTTACCTCTGTCCTCAGGGTCCCCTGAGTAGTGCAAATGGGTGTGGAGCCCTCTTGGAACTGCTGAAAGGACTGTGTTGTAGACGGGAGATAGATGATGTCATACCCCTACCCCTCTATTGAGAGAGGGTCGTTCAATTTTGGCATACATGGCCTCTTTGACCCCTCTTTCAAACCAGGGGTCCTCTCTGACCAAAATGTAGACTTTGCTCTCTTCAAAAGAGCGGCCTTTGTCTTTTAAATGCAGATGGACTGCTGAATCTTGTCCTGATGGGTTTGTTCTCCTGTTTATGAAATGGTTGTTTTCTTTCCCCTTGCTGTCTGCAAGGAGTATAAAATCTTCCATTCCCCACTATCCAGTCAGAGCTGAAGAAGCTTCTTGGATGGGAAGCAAAACGTCTTCAAAGAAAAAACAAGAAAATCCAGTTGCCTCCTGAAAGAAGCACCTTTGGGACAGCCTTGACCTGGATAACTGAGAATCTCCATAGACATAGTTCTAAATACAGAATTGCCAGGATTGGAAAACCTCTTTTTTTCTCTCCTGGGAAAAATGTAGCATCAGTTCATTAATGAATGCATTTATTTAAAAGCTTTGCATTCCTTTCTTCTGTATGCTACTGTATACAGGTGGTCCTCGACTTACAAAAGTTTATTTAGTGACTGTTCACAGTTACAACGGCACTGAAAAAAGTGACCTTTGACTGTTTTTCATTCCTATGACCATTGCAGCATCCCCATGGTCATGTGACCAAAATTCGGATGCTTGGCCACTGATTCATATTTATGATGGTTGCAGTGTCTGGGGATCATGTGATCCACTTTGGCGACCTTCTGACAAGCAAAGTGAGTGGGGAAGCCAGATTCACTTAACAACCAGGTTACTAATTTATCAACGGCATTGATTCACTTAACAACTGTGTCAGGAAAGGTTGCAAAATGGGGCAAAATTCACTTAACAAATGTTTCACTTAGCCACAGAAATTTTGGGCTCAATTGTGGTTGTAAGTCAAGGACGGCCTGTACCACTAAAAAGGTAAAACATAAAGAAAACATGCTGCTGATAAAATGTATTTCCTGCACAAATGTTATATAGTATTTGCATGCGGCAGGATGGCAGTGAGAATCACTGATTTCATTGCAATACACAGTTCCCTGGTGGGTATAAAAACGAACGTTACAAAGATGTCAGGAAACCAAGCCTTTAATTAGGAATGAATTAAATGCTATGAAGCCGCTAATAAAAACTGCTTGGACAACAAAAAAAAAGATGATTAAAATGCATCCATAGTAATCCATTAATGTTTCACTGTTGCTTTTATTTGAAAACTAGTTGCCAAATCCATTTGAAATGTCTGTTAGGTGCTCATTGGAATGAGCCTACATGAAATATTTTTGCATTTCTGTTTTTGCCCAGAAGAAATTGTTTTTAAAAAAGAATTTAATGATGGGAAGTGTGTAACTCAACGGTATGGTTTTCCTTAGCTTTTGTTATTGCTTAGACCAGGGGTAGGCAACCTTGGCTCTTTTATGACTCGTGGACTTCAATTCCCAGAATTCCTGAGCCAGCCATGCTGAGGGGAAAGGGAGAGGTTTCCAAGCTGAGCCATGCTGGCTCAGGAATTCTGGGAGTTGAAGTCCACGAGTCATAAAAGAGCCAAGGTTGCTTGCCCCTGGTCTAACCAATGACATGTCTTTATGACCTGATATAAGACAGGCAAAAGAACATTCAAATTTAAGGTACAGGTGGTCCTCGGATTATGACCACATAATCCACAACCATCATAAATACGACCCAGTTGCCAAGCATTCAAATTTTGATCACGTGACCAAGGGGATGCTGTGACAGTTGTAAGTATGAAAAATGGCCCTAAGACACTTTTTTCAGTGCCGTTGTAACTTCAGATAGTAGGTAAATGAACGGCTGTAAGTCAAGGATGACCTGTGCGTATTGAAAGACTTTTATGCAATCAACTCCGAGGTCATTAAACAGCCCACCAGCTTTCAAGTTCTTTAGATGGTTTCATCCATCAAGAGGAAGAAGAAAGAAAAAAGGGATGGAGAAAAAGTTTTAGGAGCTTGCCTTTAAAACACAGAGTCTTTTCCTGGAGTTACGTTTTCCATTCACCACCCATCCTTGAATGGATAGAAAATCACACAGTTATGTGAACCTTTGCAGCCATTGCTGATCTATCTTGTCTTCCCAGTGAATGACATCCAAAGTGATGGGTGACAAGACCTAAATAATTTTCACACCTTGACGCTGTCCTTGCACAACGTCAAGAGAAGGGGGGAAATAGTACTTTAACTATTGTACAACTCCGGATGATTTAAGGTTCCCTTCTCCCCCCCCCACCCCCCTACCCTGTGCAGAAAGGAGCATGTCTGTACAGCATGTACAGAGTGTCTGAGGGCTGAGGGTTAAAATGCAAGCTACCACCACTTTATCAAAGTGACACCCTCTTTTAAGGGGTCTTGTATAGACGTAAAAATAGGCAGGGCTGCTATCTTCATGTTTTGAACCACTATGAGGATGTTTTAACAGAATAGAATAAGAGTTAGAAGAGATCTTGAGGTCTTCTAGTCCAAATCTCTGCTCAGAAGGGAAAACCTATACCCATGGTGGCAAACCTGTGGCACGCGTGCCACAGGTGGCACGCAGAGCCCTCTCTACGGGCACACACACCATCACTCCAGTCCTAGGCCTTCAGCTGTCTTTTATAAAAACTTTTCGCTTTAGGCCTCCGTCGCCGTGTGCAAAAAAAAAAAAAGGTTCAATCAATCAATCAATTTCAACTTCTCGCGGGGGAAAAAAAAGATCTCGCAAAGTAGGAATTCATTCATTGAACATTTTAGTCCCACCCAGTTTGTCGTTACCACCGAAGCCACACCCACCCAATGGGCCACACCCACCCAACAATAAATAAGAGGGTTTTGGGATGCAGTTTGGGCATTCGGTCTCTAAAATGTTCGCCATCACTGCCCTAAGTGGAATTTTCCTTCAATGGGATTTTCCCATGTATTTTACCAGGAAACATAGATAGAGCAGGCTAGAAAAGTCAGTGCCCTCCTAACCATACCCAAGCACTCCAAAATTGTTGGCAATGTCCATTTTCCTCTCTGAGTTCATGGTGATGTAACCCTAACCTTAAGTCCATGGTGATGAACCAATGGCATGCCTGCCACAGGTGGCACGCAGAGCCCGCTCTGTGGGCACATACGCCATCGGCTCAGAACTAGGACTTCAGCTGGGTTTTATAAAACCTTTTCTCTTTAGGCCTCTGCCGCCATGTGCAAAACGAAAAAGTTCAATCCATCAACCAATCACTCAATTTCAAGTTCTTGCGGGGAAAAAAAGATCTCGTAAAGTTGGAATTGATTGATTGAACTTTTTAGTCCCACCCAATCTGCCGTTACCACCACAGCCTCGCCCACCCAATTGGCCATGTCCACCCAATGGGCCCCAACCACCTAATGATCCACGCCTACCCAGCACCCAATGATACATAAGTGGGTTTTGGTTTGCAGTTTGGGCACTTGGTCTCTAAGAGGTTTGCCATCACTGTCTTATACCATTTCCTACAAATTGTTGTTCAACGTCTTCTTGAAAACCTCCAGTGATGGAGCAGCCACAACTTCTGGAGGCAGGTCGTTCCACTGATTAATTGTTCTGTCAGGAAATTTCTCCTTATTCCTAGATTGGTTTTCTCCTTGATTAGTTTCCATCCGTTGTCCCAAACGTGCTTTTTTTCAAAAGGCAGCTGGACTTTGTTTTTTCCTTCAGTTCATAGAAGATTGACAGAACTGAAGAAACTTCTTGGATGGGAAGCAAAATGCCTGGATGGATTAAATACAGTGCACTTAATGTAGTCAGTTAAAGATCTGGCATTCTATTGGCACAGAACTCAAAGGTTGATCAGTTGTGACCTTTTGTATTTGTGTTTTTGGCTTGTTTGCTTTAATGGGTGGACTGGCTGGTGGCTTGACTACCTTGATCGAGTTCATTGGGTTAATATATAGCTCACTCAGGTAGTCCTTGACTTACGACCACAATTGAGCCCAACATTTCTGTTGCTAGGAGAGACAGTTGTTAAGTGAGTTTTGCCCCATTTTACAACCTTTCTTGCCGGCAGTTGTTAAATTAGTTAACGTGGTTGTTAAGTGGATCTTGCTTCCCCATTGATTTGGCTTTCAGAAAGTCCCAAACGTTAGAACAATTAACCAGTGGAACAACCTGCCTCCAGAAGCGGTGAATGCTCGAACACTGGAAGTTTTTAAGAAGAGACTGGACAGCCATTTGTCTGAAAAAGTATAGGGATTCCTGCCTGAGCAGGAGGTTGGACTAGATGACCTCCAAGGTCCCTTCCAAATTTATTATTATTATTATTATTATTATTATTATTATTATTATTATCATTATCATTATCATTATCATTATTATTATTAAGGGACACTGCAACCATCAGTGCCCAAATTTTAATCATGTGATTCAACAATTGCAAATATGAAAAATGGTCCTAAGTCACTTTTTTTCAGCGCTGTTGTAACTTCAAATGACACTAAACAAATGTACTGTAAGTCAAGGACTACTAGTACTGTACAGCACGGGTCCCCAACTTGTGGACTGCACCCCACTAGTGGGCCATGAGGGGTTTGCAACGGAGCCACTGAAACAAATAAGATAATAATCATTTTTTTTTTTTTTTACTGTGGGCACACTGGCCCACATTAAAAATGAAATTCTGTTGCCTGCTCTCAAAAATGCACACATCCATAACAAACATAGAGTCATGCTCTATACATACTTACGTATATACCCACACCTTTACATATAAATACATATAAATATTAACCACTGTCTATCTTGAATACATAGGGGAAAGAGGAAGGTTGAGAGTTCGCAAGGTTGACACTGTATGGAGCAAAACTGTGATTGAATCTGGATGGTGTGCTTCAGGTACCACGAAACCCCCTCCTCCTGGAAGGTAACAAGAAAAAGAGGTCATGAAGAGGATGTGTAGCGTCCCAGGCAACAGTGTGGACCCTGCTCGAGCATCACTTTTATGCCATGTCCTAGATCAGAGTTAGCTGGCTCAGGAATTCTGGGAGTTGAAGTCCACAAGTCATAAAAGAGGCAAGGTTGACTACCCCTGTCCTAGATAGAAGGGAATGAACTGTCAATAATAAACATCCAGCACATCCTCCCTGGCCCAAGCAGTTCATGCACTCCATTTAAGTCAGTGACTGGCACACGTGCATGCCTCTCATGCAAATGGAGCTGCATGCGTTGCATGTGCACTTGCCAGCTGCTCGTGCGAAACCATCCCCTCTCTCCACCACCACCACCCATAGGTCTGCAAAGCTGGAAACATTCAGGAACTCTGCATTTCTAGTTTAATGAAGAGAAGGACATGGGGGGAGGGGATAGGATAGCAGTCTTCCAATATCTCAAGGGCTGCCCCACAGAAGAAGGAGCAAGCTATTCTCCAAAGTGCCTGAAGACAGGACAAGAAGCAACGGGTGGAAACTAAGCAAGGAGAGAAGCAACCTAGAACTAAGGAGAAATTTCCTAACAGTCAGAACAAGTAACCAGTTGAACAACCTGCCTCCAGAAGGTGTGGATGCTCCAACCCTGGAAGCTTTTAAGAAGACCTCAAGGACCCTTCTATTCTATTCTATTCTATTCTATTCTATTCTATTCTATTCTATTCTATTCTATTCTATTCTATTCTATTCTACTCTACTCTACTCTATTCTATTCAAATCAAATCAAATCAAATCAACCTTTATTGCCAAAGTGCAACATGTGTACAATGAGATTGGCTAAGCCTCCCTTCGTGCACCCCCCCGACACAACTCACAGTGACAACAAACACACAATCATATTACGCCACGTGAACTTATTGCACAACGCGCCGGCCCTGCAAGTCTATCATACATGGAGTTATTTCCCATTCAGGAGTCTGACAGCCCATGGACAGAAACTGTTCTTCAACCTGTTGGTGCAGCTGGCTATGCTTCTATATCTCCTGCCTGATGGTAGGAGAGTAAAAAAGTGCTGACCAGGTGGTGAGTCGTCCCTGAGGATTTTCCTCACTCTTCTAAGGCAGCGGGCCCTAGCAATGTCATCTAGCGATGTCAGGGAACAACCCACGATGTTTGGTGCTGTGCTCACCTCCCCCTCTAATGTCTTTCTATTCTATTCTATTCTATTCTATTCTATTCTATTCTATTCTATTCTATTCTATTCTATTCCATATCCCATCCCATTATTCTATTCTATTCTATTCTATTCTATTCTATTCTATTCTATTCCATTCCATTCCATTCCATTCCATTCCATTCTATTCTATTCTATTCTATTCTATTCTATTCTATTCTTATTCTATTCCATTCTATTCTTTCCCTATTCTATTCCATTCCGTTCCATTCCGTTCCGTTCCATTCCATTCCATTCCATTCCATTCCATTCCATTCCATTCCATTCCATTCCATTCTATTCTATTCTATTCTATTCTATTCTATTCTATTCTATTCCATTCTAATTCTGTTCTATTCTATTCTATTCTATTCTATTCTTATTCTGTTCCATTCTATTCTTTCCCTATTCTATTCCATTCCGTTCCGTTCCATTCCATTCCGTTCCATTCCATTCCATTCCATTCCATTCCATTCTATTCTATTCCATTCTTATTCAGTTCCATTCTATTCTTTCCCTATTCTATTCTATTCTATTCTATTCTATTCTATTCTATTCTATTCTATTCCATTCTTATTCTGTTCCATTCTATTCTTTCCCTATTCCATTCCATTCTATTCTATTAGCTGATATTTGAAATCATGACAAGATCTCTCTAAATGAACAGGTCCATTTTGGGCCTTGAGTCAGAGGTCGAGGGAGGATGGAAAGATCATATTTTAAAGAAGAGGGGATCAGAGTGAAACCCTTACTGCAGTGGTCCCAACCTTTCGGGCCCCAGGAACCAGTTCCATGGAGAGAGTTTTTTCCATGGACTGGAGGGGCCATGGTTTTGCATGCTGCCTGCAGCCCATGGATGGGGTTTCACTTGTTTGCATGTCATTGCCCAGTTTGTGGCCTGCCATGGCCCAGTGCATTTCCACAGACTGGGGGTTGGGGACCTTTGTCTTTCTGCATAGTTTCTTAACCCTGGCAACTTTAAGCTGTGTGGACTTCAACTCCCAGAATTCCCCTAGCCAGCCTGTTGGCTGAGGAATTTTGGGAGTTGAAGTTTACACAGCTCAAAGTTGCCAAGATTGGGAAACTCTTCCTTATGCATCAATCAATTCTTAGCGGCAACTAGAAAGACACATCCTGAGGTTTATCCAAGCAGTCCTCAACTTACGACCATAATGGAACCTGCCCATTACAGTTGCAACCAGTCGTAACCTTGACAGTTGTAACCACAGTTGTAACTGATTTTATGACCTTTGCATTCTTTTTGTGTTGTGAAACACTTCAGTCCTTAAGCAAATCCACAGTCCTTAAGCATCCAATAATTCTTAGCAGCACTTAGAAAAATACATCCTGAGAATTAGGCAGATAGTCTTCATTAGGACCATAATGGAGATGGCCCATCACAGTAAATGCCATTTTTGGACAAAACTGTCATAAAATGTGGTCAGATGACCACCAGACTCACTGCAAACAACCAGAAATATGTCTTGATTGCAAGCACCTAAAATGTGATCACGTGACTGGGGGGGGCAACTGTCAGAACTTTGGACCTAGATTGTAGGTACCTCCCACTCCCTGGTATGTCTGTTGGAATGGTAGCTAAATGACTAGTCGTAACTTGAGGACTATCTATATTCTCTGAACTCTATAGCACAGTGGTTCTCAACTTGTGGGTCGCGACCCCATTTGGGATCGAACGACCATTTCATGGGGGTCGCCAAACAACGCAGTCCGCCATTTTTTTCCCCTTTTCCTTAGCTGTGCCCTTTTATTCTATTGGCTTTTGAAAGCCAGTAGAATAGACTCTCTTGAATAGAGTCTAATTCTATTGGCTTTCAAAAGCCAATAGGAATTGTCCAGTCTGTCTCTGCCCTGCTGAGCCCGCCAAAAGCCCCAGTCTGCAAACGGTGCTGCAAGTTGTCTGCAGCGAAAGCGAGCTGTCTGGAAGTTTCCATCCCTCCCTGCTGAGCAACTACTAAAAATGTAAGTAAAAGAGGGCCAGGGGTGGGAGGTGGGAGGCCGGCGGGTGTAGGGAGGGTTGCTGGCGCGTGTGGGGCCCGGCGGGTCCCTTACCTCCCTTGGGCTGGGCCAGCTGGTGGCCCAGCCGGTGGTCGCCCTGCGCCGTCGCTGCCCCTTGCCAGCTACGCCTGGTTGGGTAGTCCTCGACTTATGACCGGTTGGGGTTGCGGCATTAAAAAGGTTGAGAACTACTGCTATAGCACATGGTGCTGTTTCTTAATGTGAAAGATGATTGAGAAGCTGGACTTGGGGAAAAAAAAACCAGTGGGGGGAGAGAGGAAGAGAAACCCCCTGGACTGAAATTAATGTAATTCACGCAGCAGGCTAGACTTAAATTTATCTATTTTGCGGCTGAAATTAATTTAGCATTCCAAATTCATCGGCGTTGGAAGATAAAGACATAAAACAAGCCTGCCAGGCCACGCTTCACTCAGGTTTTTACATTCTTTAGGTGCAAAGAAGAAAAAGCAGGGAAGAAGAAAAAAACACATAGGGAAGAAAAATACCAGAAAGCACAAGAGATCATTTGCTAGGTGTGCAGACAATCATCTGACAGGGATACAGCTCTGGCGCCATTTTTAGCTGGAGCAGAAGATAAAAGGCGAAATTAATGCCGAATGTGTGGAAATACGGAGAAGCTCTATAAATATATGCCGATGGGAAATATGGGCCTTTCAAGCTGTCTTCAGATTTGTTACCTTTTCTAAGAGATGGTTGGGTTTGGATGTATTTTGAAGCACTAGAGGTGACACGATAGCAGTATTCCAATATTTGAGGGGCTGCACAAAGATGAGGGGGTCATTTTGGTTATTTTCCGAAGCACCAGAAGGCAAGACAAGAAACAATGGATGGAAACTAACCAAGGAGAGAAGCAACTTGGAATTAAGAGAAACTTCCTAACAGGGAGGACAATTAACCAGTGGAACAGCTTGCCTTCAGAAGAAGAGGTAGCTGTAATGATTGAGTAACACCACTGTAACTACTATCTTGAACCAACCCTGATCGCTGATTATTTCTTATAGCCCTTCTTAGATGACATGTTGTATTTTGTTTGACTATTTTAATTGATTGGTTCATTGTCAGACAGAATTAGAAGGTGGGAAGGAAGGAAGGAAGGAAGGAAGGAAGGAAGGAAGGAAGGAAGGAAGGAAGGAAGGAAGGAAGGAAGGAGAAAGGAAGAAAGATATTATATAAGCCCATAACTTCAGATCATAAGCAGGTCTGTAGTAATTTTGAACAGCCATTAAGCGATCAATCATTAAGCAGGACAACCTGTATATATTATTAAATTTCATAATATAAAATAACAGTTAAAATAAAGATAATAGGAAAATCGGGTATTGGGTAGAGAAAAAGAAGAAGAAAAAAGCATTGACTTTCAACTTTTTTCAATACAGTAGAATAAAAATAATAAGTTTGAGCCTCGGCATTTTACTTGTACATACCCAGAATACTAGCCATTTCTATATCAACAGACTTATCTAATCAGCAAATCCCAGAATCAAACTTTCCGTTTTTCATATTTTGAGCACAAGGTCTAGAAGAAACAAAAGTAGAAGTAGAAACAAAGCTGTATGTATTATTTTCCTTGATTAAAGCACTTTGGCCATCTGTGCAGCCTCCATCAGTTTTTTTCATGCCATTCCTCCATTGTGGGGATTAATATATACTTCCACTCTCTTAATATAGGGAAGCGAGAGTTGTGTAGGTCTCACAGCTTATCTCACAGTTTCCTTCCTTCCTTCCTTCCTTCCTTCCTTCCTTCCTTCCTTCCTTCCTTCCTTCCTTCCTTCCTTCCTTCCCTCTGCCTGCCTACCTGCCTGACTATCTGCCCGTCTGACTTCTTACCGCTTTTCTCTGCTTTGAGCAATGATGTTTCTCCAGGTAGGAAATTGTGTGATGAAAGCATATGCATGTATATATGGGGTTTACATATCGATTCTGTAACTTTTTTTAAAAAAAATCATTTTTTCATTTAAATTTAAATGTGTCTTTTAAAAATCTCACATACACCTGGAGATTGTCCTGATCTTTCATTTTATTCTTTTGATTATTTTTTTTCCTCCCATTCTTGTTGGTTTAGATTTGCAGGGCTGCTCCAGTTTTTGTCGCCTTTATTTTTCTGCTTACAGGGGAATAATTTAAATTATCTTACATCATATAAGCTGCCAGTTGCCAAAAGTCAAATTGATCGTGGCAGGATAGCAGTGTAATAAATAAAGAAATCAATCAGTTAATTAATTAAAAATAATGATGTGCTTTTTTTGTGTTCTTAAATGAGAAATCTACCTTTGGTTTCCCGTTTTGATCATAAAATATGCCATTAGCATAATCTTTTGGGGAGACACAAATACTAACAGAAAGTTTGGCTATGCAGGACAAAATGCCCCTATTTGTCTCTATAAATCAAGTTGGTTTATTTAAATGTCTGCACCCTGGTGCAGTCACCAAGGAGCAATGCCTGAGCTGAGAAATTCTGAGGAGTTGAAGTCCACAAGTCTTAAAGTTGTCAAGTTTGAAGACCCCTGTTCTAGCCTGATGCTTTAACCACCATACCAGTGATGGCGAAACTTTTAGAGACCGAGTGCCCAAACTGCAACCGAAAACCCACTTATGCATTGTCGGGTGCCGGGTGGGTGTGGCCCATTGGGTGGGTGTGGCCCATTGGGTGGGTGTGGCCCATTGGGTGGGTGTGGCCCATTGGGTGGGTATGGCTGCGGTGGTAACAGCAGACTGGGTGGGACTAAAAAGTTCAATCAATCAATTCCAACTTTGCAAGATCTTTTTTTTTCCCCGCAAGAAGTTGAAATTGACTGATTGATTGAACCTTTTTTTTTTTGTACACAGCAGCGGAGGCCTAAAGCGAAAAGGTTTTATAAAACCCAGCTGAAGGCCTAGGACTGGAACGATGGCGCGTGTGCCTGCAGAGAGGGCTCTGGGTGCTGCCTCTGGCACCTGTGCCATAGGTTCACCACCTCTGCACTATACCAAACTGACTCTTACAATTACAGATAGTCCTTGACTTATCATCTTAATGGAGACATTCGGTTAATTCTAAAACAACCAACCCTCATATATCGGGGGGGGGGGGAAATGGAACGGGCCTTCCTGACTTAAATCTCTGCCAAAAAGAATGACGATGCATTTGAAACTTTCTTAGTTTTAAAAAAATAATATCGAAAACACTTTCTGAGAAGTCAGGGTTTTTTATTAACAACTTAACCTTGGAAGGACAGTATCAAGCAATTTGCTACTTCTATGTATTTCAATTGTGCCTATTTATCAGATCACCCTAATGTTCCACCATTCTGACTGTGTAAATCACTGACACAGAACAGCCTGGGTTAAATATTTCCCTCCTCCTTATTTAATGTGTTTGTTTGTTTTTTTTAAAAAAAGTCTTCTCATCCATCCATGATTGCCCCCTGTATGATCATTGAATGAAAATAAAGCCTTAGTAAGACCACACTTGGAATACTGCATCCAGTTTTGGGCACCACATTACAAAAAAGATGCTGAGACTTTGGAAAGAGTGCAGAGAAAATGATTAGGGGGGGGAGGTGTGGAGGCTAAAACATACGAAGAAAGGTTGTAGGAATTGGGTATGTCTAGTTTAGTGAAAAGAAGGACTAGAGGTGATATGACAGCAGTGTTCCAGTATTGAGGGGCTGCCACAAAGAAGAGGGGGTCAACCTATTTTTCAAAGCACCAGAAGGCAGGACAAGAAGCAATGGATGGAAACTAATCAAGGAGAGGACCAACCTAGAACTAAGGAGAAATTTTCTGACAGTGAGAACAATTAACCAGTGGAACAACCTGCCTCCAGAAGCTGTCAATGCTCCAACACAGGAGGTTTTTAAGAAGAGACTGGACAGCCATTTGACCAGAATGGTGTAAGGTTTCCTGCTTCAGCGGGAGGTTGGATTAGAAGACCTCCAAGGTCCCTTCCAGCACCGTTACTCTAAAAATAACAAAATGAATGAACAGATAGATATCCTCCTTATAACTCACAAAGAACCTTTCTGATTGTTCACAGAGAAATGATAAAGTGTTTAGGACCGGAACATTTATTAATTCTTTTTTGACTGAAATAATTCCTGCCAAGGAGAAGGTTAAAAACAAAACCTGAAATGAATTTTTCCTCTCCGTGCCAGACCAAGTTCTCCTACGGGCTCAGTCCCCAGCTCCTATTTTTATCTTCTTTTTATCCCCAGCGCAATAAATACCTTTCAACATGGAAACCAGCCTTCCCAAAAAATCAGTGCAAAAGAAACAAGTGGATAGCTGGAACAGTTAAGACCAGCTGCCCGTCGTTCAGCGAAGTAGCCCTTCGCTGCACTCTCGCTGCAGGACCAAAGTGCGAACTGAAACTGATAAAATGGCATGATGTCCCATCTGACGGGACCCTGGGACATATCAGGCCATGAGGACAGCTGGGACTTACTGAAATGGTCAGCCAAGAGAGCTTATCTGGTTACAAATCAGCTTCAGTTAACAGGATTTTGTGTGGGAGTTTTCTCCCCACAGAAAGAAAAAAACATAGCATGGGTTTAGATAGATAGATAGATAGATAGATAGATAGATAGATAGATAGATAGATAGATAGATAGATAGATAGATAGATAGATATAGAGGAGAGGAGAGAGAGAGAGAGAGAGAGAGAGATCATAGATGATAGGAGAGAGAGAATGTGTGTATGTGTGTGAGAGAGAGAGAAATGAGAGATGATAGAGAGAATGGAGAGAGAAAATGACAGAGAGATAGAGAGCAAGGGGGTGATAAATACACACAGAGATAATAGTGATAAAAAGAAAAAAGTGAATTTGTATATATGAGTGTGAGAGAGAGAAGAGATATGAGAGAAAGAGAGAGAGGATAGAAAGAGAGAGATGACACAGAGAGATGATAGAAAAATAGAGAGAGGGAAAGATGAGAGACAGAAAGAGAGAGAGAGAGAGAAACAGAGAGAGAGAGAGAGAGAGAGAGAGAGAGAGAGAGATTCCTACCCAAAAAATAATTTGCAAGCTTAATTATACCAAGTCAAATATATATACAGTGGGTACTGTTGAGTCCTCAGCGAATGGCAATAACTTCACGAAGCATTTGGTAGTTCTCAAGAGCCTCTTTATTGTTGTTCAGCAGCCCTGTTACAACGCCGAGGCACACAAACCTCTCTCCTTCTCTTAAAGACAATCCCCTGGCCAAACGGCAACATTTGGCGCGCTTTGCACTTCACGCATGCGCTTGAGTTCTGGTGCCAGCCAGTCTGGTCCCGGGCAGCTTGCAACTGCCCGGGACTGTTGCAACATCCCAAGCCTGCCTTTGCAGGCTCAGGACACAACAGGTACCAAATCATTCAGAAATAAAAAATGAATCTTAGACAGTGAGTCTATATTCTGACTGTATCTGCTAGCAAAATATGGACTACTGTATCCAGGAAATTCACTTCTATCTTTTCCCCCCTTCTTTTATTCTTTAACCTGTGTAGAAATTTGGAAGTAAAACACACGACTATATTGTGGAAATATAGAATTCTAGAATTGCAGAAGGCCATAAGCCTTCAAGCATCGCAATCTAAGTTAAAGCATCCAATTAATGCAGAAGAGAGAATGTATAGTGTTGGAGTCCAAAACTAGAATTAAGAGGAAAACATTGACCATATTTGAGAATTTGATACAAGTTTCTTGCCATTTATTTCTTGCATCTGTTCTGCATATTATCTCTGGATAGTGAAAGGACAGTCAGATGCAGCTTTGGGCAGAAAAGTAGCTACATCAGCTGCAATTGCTGGGGTTGGCCAGTGATGCAATGGCAGATGTTAGAGGAGAGATGTGTATCACATCTGGCTTGCATTCTGTCTTCAGGGTTGAAGCTAGCAAAATGCAACAAAAGGAAGACTAGGGAGGGAATAACAGAATAACGGAGTTGGAAGGGACCTTGAAGGTCTTCTAGTCCAACCCCCTGCTCAGGCAGGAAACCCTATACCATTTCAGACAAATGGCTGTCCAGTCTCTTCTTAAAAACCTCCAGTGTTGGAGCACCCACAATTTCTGGAGGCAAGTCGTTCCACTGATTAAAGTCCACTGGGAAAATACTACACAGCTAACGATAACAGATGGAGAAAGGGTGCCATCTGCCTCCAGCCCTTTGCAACCTAAAGAAACCTAGGAATTCACTCTGCATCATTGGGTACAGGTAGTCCTCAACTTATGACCACAATGGAGCCCCAAATTTCCATTGTTAAGCAAGATGGTGAGTCTTGCCCCATTTTACAACCTTCCTCAAAACGCAATGGGACTTTCTTGTTTTTGTTCTTAATTTCTTGAAGACCTTTCACTTCTCATCCAAGGAACTTCATTCAGAACTGAAGAAGCTCTTGGATGAGAAGCGAAACGTCTTCAAGAGAAAAAACAAACAAACAAACAAGAAAGTCCAATGGCCTTTTGAAAAGCAACTTTGGGACAAGCCTGAGTAATATTGAATAATCTTCATTTATGGCGGGGAGGTGGTGGTGGTGGTGTCCAACCTTGGCCACTTTGAGAAATGTTGACTTCAACTCCCAGAATTCCCCTGGCTGGCCGAGAAATTCTGGGAGTTGAAGTCCACAGCTTTTGCCAAGTTACCAAGGTTGGACATCCCTGATTTTTAAAACAGGCTGCCGAAATAGACTTGCTTTGAGGCCGCCATTCCATCAATGGTTTCCATTAACTCCAAGTACAATAGGCGTCTTCTTGACAGGCATATGTTAACCAATATTATGCCACAGATGAGTGCCAGTATCTGAACTGGGCATCATTCGAGATGCCAAATTCTCTTATAAAGATATGGAGAAATAGGGAGAATGTGATTATTCTTGACAGCTGAAGCTCGGGCCTGGAACTCCTTTCTTCATCCAGAGATCAGCTGGATGCTTTCAGGCACGATGGAAGAAGTTCTGCTGGGAGTCAGCTAATGGCAGGTGTTTTATCCATGGGGGATTAGCTCCCTCAGGAAGAGTGCTGGACTCATTTTTTTGGCGTGGGACATGTTCCAGCCAGCCCTTTCCCTATCCTGGGAAGATGACATCAAAAGCCTCAGGCCCTACAGGAAGAATTCATCTACCTTGCAGATTTTTTTTCATGCAGGATCGTCTTAAAAACCACTTCCCAACCAGCCACAGCTGTCTGAAACTATTAGATTTGTCTCCTTCAATAAACCTCTTCCCCTTTCTCAGTTTCCTGCTTTCCTTTGGCTGGATAAAATAGAATTAGCAGTTATTTTCAGGGAAATTATAGAACTGAGGCTGTCCCTGAATCAATCTCTCTCTCTCTCTCTCTCTCTCTCTCTCTCTCTCTCTCTCTCTCACACACACACACACACACACACACACACACACACACACTAAAGGCAGCTGGTGTGAGCAGTGCACAAAGGCCATTTCCGAACATAACCAGCAACAGAAGAGCAACAAAGATGATTAGGGGACTGGAGGCTAAAATATATAAGGAACAGTTGCTGGAATTGGGGATGTCTAGTTTAACGAAGAGAAGGACGAGGGGGGACATGATAGCAGTATTCCAATATCTCACGGGCTGCCATAAAGAAGAGGGAATCAAGCTATTTTCCAAAGCGCCTGAAGGCAGGACAAGAAGCAACGGGTGGAAACTAATCAGGGAGAGAAGCAACCTAGAACTAAGGAAACATGTCCTGACTGCTAGAACAATTAATCAGTGGAACAACCTGCCTCCAGAAGCGGTAAATGCTCCAACACTGGAAGTTTTTAAGAAGAGACTGGACAGCCATTTGTCCGAAATGGTATAGGGTTTCCTGCCTGAGCAGGGGGTTGGACTAGATGACCTCCAAGGTCCCTTCCAACTTTACTACTACTACTACTACTACTATTCCTACTACTACTACTACTAATATTATTATAATTATCGATCATCGCACAGTCAGCCAGATGTTCAGACTGGATTTGGCATTTTGTCTACCTATCGAGTCCTTACCCAGGACCTGGGATAGGCAGATGTGGATGTTTGATGGTATTACAGATATCGTCGCAGGATGGAAGCAGTTCCTAATAAGGCCGCCTTTTGCAATTGACTAATAGCGAATTTGTCAATGCCAATGGTGTTCAAGTGGTGCTCCAGTTGTTTTGGGATTGCACCCAAGGAGCCTATGACTATTGGTACTACCCTTGCTTGCTTTTGCCACAGTCTTTCTATTTCTATTTGTAGGTCTTTGTATTTTGTTATCTTCTCCAGTTCTTTCTCTTCTATTCTGCTATCTCCAGGCACTGCCACGTCCACTATCCAGACTTTTTTGTCTTTCTTATCGACAATTGTTAAGTCTGGGGTGTTATGTTGCAGGTGCTTGTCTGTTTGAATTCTGAAGTCCCAGAGCAGTTTAATTTTATCATTTTCTATGACTTTCTCTATTTTATGATCCCACCAGTTTTTGCTTACAGGCAAATGATATTTTTTGCAGATCTTCCAATGCACCATTGTTGCTACTTTGTCATGCCGCTGCTTGTAATCAGTCTGTGCAATCTTCTTGCAACAGCTTACCAAGTGGTCCACTGTTTCTTCAGCTTCTTTGCATAGGCGGCACTTACTGTCTGTTGCTGTCTTCTCAATTTTGACTTTGTATGCATTTGTCCTTAAGGCTTGGTCTTGTGCAGCCAGAATTAGTCCCTCGGTCTCTTTCTTCAATTTTCCTGCTCTTAGCCATTGCCAGGTTTTATTATTATCTGCTTTCCCAGCTATTTTTTTAATGTATTGGCCATGTAGTGCTTTGTCTTCCCATGCCTCTATTCTGTTCTTCATTTGGTCTTTCTTGTAGGCCAGTTTGGTCTCTCCAGTAGTTAGTAAGCCTTCCTGATATACTAATTTCAGTGCATCTTCATCATTGTTCTTCAGATATTCTTCCAAAGCCATTTTTTCTTCTTCAACCATCTGATGTACTTGTAGCATTCCACGCCCACCTATTTGCCTTGGTAGATAAAGTCTATCAATGTCACTGCGTGGATGAAGGCATGATTCATTGTCATTATTTTTCTGGTCTGCCGATCCATTGCTTTTAGTTATTATTATTATTATTATTATTATTATTATTATTATTATTATTACTATAACTTTGGGACCCGCACAAGCTGCTCACTGCAATATAGGGATTGAGTTTGTGCACTGAAAATATGGAACTAACCTGACTTTTGGCAGGCGGCGCTTTCGGTCTGACTTGGCACTTCTGCAAAGGAGGAGATTTATAGAGGGGATCCTTGCTGACAACCTAGATTGAAACGTGCTGAACGTTGAACATGACCCCACAACAATATTAAGGAGCAAATAGTAACCATAACCCACAAGGAGTGCTTAACTCTGCCTGGAGGTGGCCTGGCTGATAAACACGTTCTCTTGATTCCTATTAAACGTGGTATAGCAAAAATGGGACTGTCATTAAAAACAGCAGCTGTGAGATTGCCCAGTGTTCTTCCCATCGTGTAATGCTTATAAAATGGAGCTTTGCCTCAATTTTAGAACATTTTTCACTCATTCATGTATCCCAGTTCCACATCATTGGGATGAAGGAAGGGACAGAAAAGCAAAGAATTGTGATGTTTGGGCTCACGTTGTAGGAGATACATGTTAGGGAGAAAGGGATCCATCTCTCTAACTGCTCTCAATACCAGCAGTCCTCAACTTGTGACCACAAATGAGCCCAGAATTTCTGTTGCTAAGTGAGACAGTTGTTAAGTGACTTTTGTCCCATTTTACGAACTTTCTTGCCACGGTGGATCAATGCATTTGTTAAGTTAGTAATACGGTTGTTAAGTGAATCAAGCTTCCCCATTGACTTTGTTCATCATAAGGTCACTAAAGGGGATTACATGACCCCCTGGGACACTGCAACCGTCATAAATATGAGCCAGTGTCCAAGTGTCCAAATTGCCACGGACACAAAGAAGATGAGGCATCCTATTTTCCAAAGCACCTGAAGGCAGAACGAGAAGCAAATGGTGGAAAATAATAAAATAAAATTAAAATTAAAATTAAATTAAAATTAAAATTAAATAATAAAATAAAATAAAATAAAATAAAATAATAAAATAAAATAAAATAAAGTAAAATAATAAAATAAAATAAAATAATAATAATAATAAGATGATGATGATGACAACAACAACAACAACAACAACAACAACAACAACAACAATAATAATAATAATAATAATAATAATAATAATAATAATAATAATAATAATCTAGAACCAGTACCGGGCCGTGGCATGCCAGCAACCAGTCCACACAAACAAGCAAAGCCCTATCCTTGGGATGTAGGCAGCACACAAAACCACGCCCTCCCCTCTGGTCCACGGAAAAACCTCTTTTCATGTAACTGGTCCCTGGTGCCCAAAAGATTAGGGATCTCTGACCTAGAAATAAGGGAAAAAAATCCTGACAGAACGATTAAACAGTGGAACAACTTGCCTCCAGAAGTGGTGAATGCTCCATCACTGGAGGCTTTTAAGAAGAGACAGGACAGCCATTTACTGTATCTGAAAAGGTATACGGTTTCCTGCCTGAGCAGGGGGTTGGACTAGAAGACCTCCAAGGTCCCTTCCAACTCTGTCATTGTGTTTTATTCTGAATTTTGATCATATGACCATGGGGATGCTGCAATGGTCGTGTGAAAAATGATCGTAAGTCACTTTCTTCAGTGCTGTTATAATTTCGAACAGTCACTAAATGAACTGTCGTTAAGTCAAAAACTCCCCGTAGTAGTATTGACTAATGTGTCTATCATCACAGCATGAGGAAGCTTTTATAAAATAAGTTTGGTCTACTCAACCTGGCTCCATGGAACCTTCCACTGATGTGGGTGCAGGGAAGCAGAAACTGTCCAAATTCAGTTTTCTACCCTTTGGGTTGTTTCCATGCTGTTACGCTACTTTGGAGAAAGCTGACTTCTCCATCACTATGAAATAGCATCAGAACATCTTGGTGCATTATGTAAAATATTCCTGCTGCATAGGATAAAGATAGGTATTCCTGTAGGGAAGAGAACAGGCTCTGGTTCACCTATTGTGCTAAGCCATCATTTAACAATATCGGCTCCCTTTGTATAATATGATATGCCGAGACCAAGCAAGGCCCATTCTGGTTAGGGTATTGTGGGAACTTGAGTAGTTCCCACAATAGTATTTTGGGTTTCATAACTGAACACATCTTTTTTTTATTAAAAGTTTTATACAATATATATCCCAAATCCCTCCCTCCCTCCCCACTCCCCCACTTCCCAGAGCTGATTACAGGGTTACAAATAAACAAACATAATCTAACTAACATTACCTAACTATACAAACAGTCAAATCCATAACATGCTTTAACTCCTTTTCAAAGTAAATATTAACAAATTAAATACAAAAATAATAATATAGTTAAACCATAAAACTAAGAGTAATATAAATTCTACCATATTAAACTATTAGTAATAATCTAAAATTTACTCATAAACTAGATAATACTTTTTAGTCTCATATTTATTCTGAATATAATCTATCCATCTTCTCCAAACTGAAATATATCTTTCTTGTGAGTAGTCCTTCAAATAAGCAGAAATCTTTGCCATTTCTGCTAAATTAGACACCTTGAGTATCCATTCTTCCATAGTAGGCAAAGAGTTTTTCTTCCAATATTGCCCCACCAATAATCTTGCAGCTGTTATAAGATTCAACATCAAATTAATCTCTTTAACATCAAAATCTACAATAACACCTAACAAAAATAATTGTGGCGTAAACTTTATCTTACGGCCCAAATGTTGGAGATGTGGAAGCTTAGATGCAACTTATTTTCATATTTGGTGGGTGTGTAGAAATATAAAAGCTTTTTGGATTAAGATTTGGTGGAACATTCAGAAGATTTTTAAGATAACTGAACACATCTTGAGGGTGGTTCGGTAACTAGTAGGCAACAAATATAATTGGCAGAGAGGATGAGATATAATCTCCCGACGTTATCCTTGAAAACCCTCCCTGTAAGTAGGAGTGGAGCCACAGTAACCCAATGCCTCCTGCCTCACTCAACCTTCAAAAGCAAAGTTGGTTCAGGAAGAGAGGCTGGATAACGGTATCAAAAGTTGCTGATAAATCAGGAAGAAAGAAGAGTCATCCTTCTCCTATCAGTCTGTCGGTGAAGGTCATCCGTCAGAACAACCAAGATTTGTCACAGCTCAAACTGAACTGGAATGGGTCCCCTCAATGTTCTCCAGGTATTCCTAAGGCTGGCTAGCAGCTACCATCTTAAGCACTTTGACCCAAAGATGATATTACGTAATTGGATGCTAACTATTATAAACGTCTGACTCCGTGGAAAGCTTCATTGCTTAGGAGCTCAATGACCACTTTTGCAAACGCTGGGCACAGCTCCATACTCTAAGATAACAGAATAACACAGCTGGAAGGGACTTTGGAGGTCTTCTAGTCCAACCTTCTGCTCAGGCAGGAAACCCTATACCAGTGATGGCGAACCTTTTAGAGACCAAGTGCCCAAACTGCAACCCAAAACCCACTTATGCATCATTGGGTGCCGGGTGGGTTGGCCCATTAGCTGGGTGTGGCCAATTGGGTGGGTGTGGCCCATTGGGTGGGCATGGCTGTGGAGGTAAAGGCAGACTGGGTGGGACTAAAAAGTTTAATCAATCAATTCCCACTTTGCAAGATCTTTTTTTCCCCCGCGAAATTGACTGATTGAATCTTTTTTTTTGTTTTTTTGTAGACGGCGGCGGAGGCCTAAAGCGAAAAGATTTTATAAAACCCAGCTGAAGGCCTAAGACTGGGGAGACGGTGCATATGCCCACAGAGAGGGCTCTGAGTGCCGCCTCTGGCACCCATGCCATAGGTTCGCCACCACTGCCCTATACAATTCCAGACAAATGTTTGTCCAATCTCTTCTTTAAAACCTTGAGGACTAGAAGACCTTCTAGGTTCCTTCCGACTCTGTTGTTCTGTTCTGTGTCAACACTTAGTATAATCATAACACCACGATTATATTTCTTTACTCCATTCAAGCTTTGCTGCCTCTTATACTTTCTGATATGAGGTTGGCTTTTACTTCTTTTTCTCCTCCCGTTATATTTGTGAACTTTTTTTTTTTTTTGGTAGTAACCTGGGAGAAATACTGCAGTGACTATACAGTGTTTCTCAACCTTGACAATTTTAAGGCACGTGGACTTCAACTCCCAGAATTCCACAGCCAGCAATGCTGGCTGTGGAATTCTGGGAGTTGAAGTCCACGTGCCTTAAAATTGTCAAGGTTGAGAAACACTGGACTAGAATAATAAGTGAACAGCCTGAAGTGGGAGAAACTGTTCAGCAATCTTAACTTTGGTCGGTTAAGGCTAAGTTTTCACCTTTTGGAAGAAGATGACCCCCCCCCCCCCAGCAGAGATATCACTGTTGGTCCAAAGGAGTTGGTCAGTGATGCTCTTCTTTGGGAGCTGGCCAAGTGCTATCCCCTTTAATGCTCTTAAAACCTCCTCTGCATATCATCAACGCTGCACTGTCAGTGAGATTCAAGGCTGCAGAGAAATCCAGCCGAATCAGCAATCTGCTTCACACTTCTCTGTCCAAGAACAATCCACATCTCAAAGGAAGGCAGAATATTGGCAAAAAGGGGGGGGAAGGGGGCCACCACCTTCCCCGATGACCTTCTTCCGGGGAAGGAGGACAAGCCGCTGCATTTCGTGAGGGAATTGGGACAAGATTTTCTTTTTAAGAAAAATAAAAAGGGGAGGAACGTTGGCCAGGAAGAAAGCTAGAGGAGAGGAGAAGTCATTTGACGAAATGACTTGCCTTCCAGAGTTGTGAGCGCTCCATCTCTGGAGGTTTTCAAGAAAAAAATTTACAAATATTTTTCCAGGATGGTATAAAGCAGTGGTTCCCAACCTTTTTAATGCTGCGACCCCCAACCGGTCGTAAGTCAAGGACTACTCAACCGGTCGTAAGTCGAGGACTACTCAACTGGTGCAGCACCGTTGGCAGAATGGGACTTTTGGCGGGCTCAGCAGGGCAGAGACAGCCTGGACAATTCCTATTGGCTTTTGAAAGCCAATAGAATTAGACTCTATTCAAGAGAGTCTATTCTATTGGCTTTCAAAAGCCAATAGAATAAAAGGGAGTAGCACAGCTAAGAAAAAGGGGGGGGAATGGCGGATTGCGTTGTTTGGCGACCCCCGTGAAATGGTCATTTGACCCCAAATGGGGTCCCGACCCACAGGTTGAGAACCACTGGTATAAAGACTCTTGCCTTGGACAGGGGGTTGGACTGGAAGACCTTCAAGGTCCCTCCAAGGTCCTTTCCATCCCTATGATTTTAGGATGCTTGGAAGAAAAAGTCCAGATGTGGACTGGGATGTAGAATAAGACGCTGGTCGTGTTAGCAAATAGCACCTAGACTTATATACTGCTTTGTAGTGCTTTACAATACTCTCTGAGTGGTTTAAAGAGTCAGCATATTGCCCCGAACAATCTAGGTTCTCATTTTACTGACCTTGGTAGGATGGAAAGCTAAGTTAACCGTGAGCCAGTCAGGATCGAACTCCTGGCAGTAGGCAGAATTAGCCTGCAATACTGCATTGCACCACCGTGGCTCATGTTATTCCAAATTAGGATGTTTCAGAGTTTCCTGGGGCAGAGGAAAAGAAGGAAGTGAAAGAATCAGAAGGAATGACACCTTCTCCACCCATCTCAGATTCCTAAGACCACCAACTCCTACAGACACTCTCTTTTCCCTTCCCTTTGTGGCAACAGGGGCAGTTGCAAAGGGTCACATGGAGAAAAAAGGAGAAAGATATTCCCCTACATTCTTTCCATCACCAAGTTACACATGTTGAACAACCTGATAAGGTTCAGAGATTAGGTAGCTCTTAAGAAGAGTACCATTCCTTTGAACCATGCTTCAAAGGTGCTTTTTCAAGAGGCAACTGGACTTTCCTGTTTTTCTTCGAAGATGTTTCACTTCTCATCCAAGAAACTTTTTTTTAACTCTGACTGGATGGTGGGGAAGCTGAAGAAGCTTCTTGGATGAGAAGCGAAACATCTTCAAAGAAAAACAAGACAGTCCAGTTGCCTCTTGAAAAAGCACCTTTGGGGCAACCATGACCTGGATGGCTGAAAATCTCCATAGACATCATGCTTCAATTAGTTAATTTTGGGACTGGGATTGGGATCAGTTTATTTGAAGGAGTGTCTTTTCCCAGTTTTATCTACCTGACTCACCAGAGCAGGAAGGCAGGGTAGAGCCCCCTCTTTTGAAGAGGTCCATCTAGTGCAGGGGTAGGCAACCTTGGCTCTTTTATGACTCGTGGACTTCAACTCCCAGAATTCCTGAGCCAGCCTGGCTCAGCTTGGAAACCTCTCCTTTTTCCCTCAGTATGGCTGGCTCAGGAATTCTGGGAGTTGAAGTCCATGAGTCATAAAAGAGCCAAGGTTGCCTACCCCTGATCTAGTGGGACCAAGAAGAAGGGCCATCTCTGTGGTGGCTCTCTTTCTGTGGAACAGCATCCCTGCAGAGACAAGATTGGTTCCCACTTTGATACTCTTTCACAAGGCCCTGAAGACATGATTCTGACAATGGGTCTGGGGATCCCAGAGTCAAATGGAGGCCTCAAGCAGTTGGTCTGATTGTTGTCATCAGGGGGATGAAGGATTACTGAGTTTTGTACTGAGGTTTTATCTTTATAGGCCACCCGGAATCATCATGAGTGAATTGGGTGGCCATATAAATTTTCTAAATACTGACATACATACATACATACATACATACATACATACATACATACATACATACGTTGAGCCAGAGTATGGAATTATTTACCAACATCACAAAACACTCATAAATGCATAATAATCAACAGGGGTTGTAGTCTCCAGAAATTATCTACCACAACATGGCTGACTGAATTTCAACAGACTTTTCTGAGGCAATTTCTTTTCATTGGGAGGCCACCTACATTCTTAAGGGTCTTCCAGGGGCTCCTATTCTGTTATTTTAAACTGATGATATTTGGAATTCTCCCTGAATTTCTCCTTGTGTTTGGACTCCAGAAATAATCTTGTTCCTCAAACGGAATTGATGCATTAGGAACCTTTCACAACTGTGTACGAGCCATATGTTCGACAAACTTTGGACTTCTTTCCAGGCATCATTTCCCACCCATTAGCTAATCACAAACACATACCCAATCTACCAGGACCATAGGTGTTCTTGTTAAAATTTGATTGATAAACATGCTTCTACTTTTACACTGTTTTTTTGATGTACTACAACCAAGCTAAGATCAAAACAACAGAAAGAGAAGCAAGTTCTGAAAACTACCAAATGCTGAACCTTGACGTTCTAGTGGTCTCCCATCCATTTATTGACTAGTCTGATCCTGCTTAGCTTCCAAACTCAGCCGGGTGCTGCCACCTATTGAAATTTTATTGCACTCAGCCAACACTGTGTTGAAAGAAAAATCTTCATCAGGGTCCAGTCCAAGCTGGGAATAAACAAAATGGAGACTGCTTTAGAAAGAAGGTTTAGTTTATTGAAGAGCAGAACCACAAGACATGTGGCTCTGGAGCAGCTGACCACATGTAGCTGGGAGTGGTGGGTTTTTAATATCTTCTTGGGCTTTTATGTTTGGAGTTTACCTGTTCCTGTGGCATGAACTTCGACCTGAGCTTTTGAGTGTGTCATTTTTGGTATTCTGATGGTGGTGGGTTATGTCCTGAAGGTCATATCCTGACTCCCTAGGGCTGTGACTGATGGCTATGTCTTGTGTTGGATTTTTTGGGTGAGGGGTTGTTGGTTCTAGGGAACGTTGTCTTTCTAATCCAGGGGTTCTCAACCTTGGCAACTTTAAGACTTGTGGACTTCAACTTCCAGAATTCCTCAGCCAGCTTTGCTGGCTGAGGAATTCTGGGAGTTGAAGTCCACAAGTCCTAAAGTTGCCAAGGTTGAGAACCCCTGTTCTAATCCCATCAGCTCCAAGCTTCCTGGCTACAGTCTTTCTGAAAGGATTATCAAATCTGCATTTCTACAATCTGCCTTGCTTGGTTTCTGCTTGGGGGAGGGAGAGTTGGCGCTGTCTTTGCCTAAGATTTTTCATTATTACTTTGGGGAAATATAATATTCTGTCCTTTTTAACATCCCCCCAAAATATTTCCTTCTGTAGGAGGTTGGGTGGGTGCTGACTTCCAACAACTGAAATCAAGAAATATATTATGAACTTGGTGAGCCTCTGCAAGTGGTTGGTGTCCAACACTCTACTGTATTGTGGAATGGAGAAACACTTTCTGCAGAGGCTGTGCCTCTACACAAAGTGATTGAACACAGCACTCATCTATTGCGATAGGTTCACACAAAATGTTGAACCATAAGCTGACCAAACAGACTGGGTTTGCGCAAGATATTAAGCAGCTAAACAAGGCAGCTAAAGTTAACCTTGAGAAGCATTTTATGCTAATTTTTAACCTAATGATTAACATTGATAATTATGCCTGCTGCAAAAGGGTTTGTAGACAGAACATGGGAATGAAAGGAGCCACAACCTCATCAACACCTCCTCTTTAGTGCAGAAATCCAGATAAAAGCAATCCAGACAGAGGGCTGTTCTGTGTGGACACATCCTTTGTGCATTCTGGAACTGGAATATTGAATTCAGTTTTGGTCACCATGATACAAAAAAGGTGTTGAGATTCTAGAAAACATGCAGAGAAAGGCAATGATGAGATGACTGGAGGCTAAATCATATGATGAACACTTGAAGGACTTAGATGTGTCTAGTCCAGGGGTAAGCAACCTTGGCTCTTTTATGACTCGTGGACTTCAACTCCCAGAATTCCTGAGCCAGCATGGCTCAGCTTGGAAACCTCTCCCTTTCCCCTCAGCATGGCTGGCTCAGGAATTCTGGGAGTTGAAGTCCACGAGTCATAAAAGAGCCAAAGTTGCCTACCCCTGGTCTAAGCAAAAACAAAAGCTAAGGAAAACCATATCGTTGAGCAACACACTTCCCATCATTAAATTTTTTTAAAAAATAATTTCTACTGGGCAAAAACAGAAATGCAAAAATATTTCATGTAGGCTCATTCCGACAAGCATGGCTGGCTCAGGAATTCTGGGAGTTGAAGTCCATGAGTCATAAAAGAGCCAAGGTTGCCCACCTCTGGTCTAGTCTAACAAAGAGAAGAACAGGGGTCACATGATAGCAGTCATCCATTATTTGTGGGGCTGTCACACAGAAGAAGGAGTTGACCTATTCTCCAAAGCACCAGATTGCAGGACAAGAAGTAATGGATAGAAGCTTATCAAAAAAAAGATCCAATCTAGAACTCCTATCAGTGAAAACAATCAATGGAATGGCTTGCCTCCAGAAATTGTGAATGCTCCATCACTGGAGACTTTCAAGAAGAGAGTGGACAGTCATATAGGGTCTTCTGCTTGCGCAGGGGTTTGGACTAAAAGATCTCCAAGGTCCCCTCCAACTCTGTTATTCTGTATTCTGTATAACTTTAGTTCCAAAGGCCATGTTAAAACATCCATTGATAAGGAGCCCACCATTTCTCCATCATTTGTTCCATGGGGGAACTAAGTTTCCTATAATCTCTTCTCTTCTCTTCCCTTCCCTTCTCCTCTCCTCTCCTCTTTTCAGTTGGGATGAGACTTAGATTTCACATGGAATGCTACTCTAATGGATTCAGAAAAGTGCCCAGGACCCAGGAATCATTTGTTTGTACTCCTCTTCCACAGTGGAATAAATCAGGGAGAGAAGTTGAATTTGGGAATAAAATCTCTCTTTGCACAGCTTATTTGAGGATCAGATGAAAGATTTATCTGGTGTATCTTCACTGTTTGTTCATCAGAACACAGTGAACACAAGAAGTGTTTAAAGACTAGGAATAAGTAAAATTTCCATTCCAGAAAACCACATTTTTACTTTTTAAAAAATCATTCTAGGCCAATTTCCTAGAATTTGGAGGGCAGGGTGGACGGTTTAATGAGTGATGTCCCTGTTGTCGCTGCCCTGTCATTTTTCACAAATGAGAAAAACAATCCTCTTGCTGAAAATGAGTGTTTTGCCACCCATTTTCAACAGCCTGCTTTTCGGGAAGCTTTGGGGATTAGAAATGGGGTTAGGAAGCTATGCAGTGCCTGTATCATTGCCCTGGACTACCCAGACTTAATAAACTCTTATCAATGATTATACCAGGATGCTATAGCTTCATGTACAACAAAACAGAATAACAGAGTTGGAAGGGACCTTGGAGGTCTTCTAGTCCAACCCCTTGCTCAAGCAGGAAACCCCAGGGCTTTTTTTTCTCATAGAACGCCCCGAACGGAATTCCGGCACCTTTTTTGGATGGAACCTTATAGGGTAGGCAAGGCGGATTGTATGACGTATGTGAGATATGGCACCTTTTTTTTTTAGAAAAAAAAGCACTGGGAAACCCTATACCATTTCAGACAAATGGCTTTCCAATCTCACCCACAACTTCTGGAGGCAAGCTGTTCCACTGGTTAATTGTTTTCACTGTCAGGAAATTTCTCCTTAGTTCTAGGTTGGTCCTCTCCTGGATTAGTTTCCATCCGTTGCTTCTTCTCCTGCCTTCAGGTGCTTTGGAGAACAGGTTTATCCCCTCTTCTTTGTGGCAGCCCCTCAAATAAGGGAACACTGCTATCCTGCCACCCCTAGCCCTTATTTTCATTAAACTGGACATACCCAGTTACTGCAACAGTTCTTCGTATACTTACCAATCACATCCAGGTTCTGTCAGGGTGCCTGTTACCTATTTCTAAAATATAGGAAAATGTTTCTTTGCACCTAAGCAGTAGAACAGGATGTTAAAACACCCCTGTTCCTGTATGTGGCTACTACTCGGTGATCCAGCCCAGGACTTGGAAACTTCCCTTGTAGTTAGGCTGATGCAGTTTCAGAAGTTTTGGGGGTTAATACATGTAAAGGTTTCAAGGGGATTCCTGACACCCAGCGGCTCTGATCTCATTTATTTCGTGCTGGTCTCTCTGCGCCAAAATAAAGGATTGTTGCAGAATTGCAGAGGAAGAAGAAGAAGAAGAAGAAGAAGAAGAAGAAGAAGAAGAAGAAGAAGAAGAAGAAGAAGAAGAAGAAGAAGAAGAAGAAGAAGAAGAAGAAGAAGAAGAAGAAGAAGAAGAAGAAGAAGAAGAAGAACAGCAGGAGGAGGAGGAGGAGGAGGAATAATGCAGAAAAAACGGCTAATCTTTTTTTCAGAAAACTGGACCCACTCTGCAGTTCCCACATGTCCTTCACTTTATGAAAACTTAGCACTGCATTGCAGTAGTTCAAGAATTCTACTGCATTCAACCTCAGTGGATGGGTTGCAGCTGCACCTACAAGGTAGAATTATCAAGCCTGAAAACTGGGAAATAATAGACAGTTACAAAGAATATTGTTTCATAATTACCTCTATAATGAACCCAAGACTCTACAACTGCCTCTCTTGTTTAGGTAGAGTCCATTGCCAAATACAACCTTCCAACACATCCATACCTCTGTCCTCACCAAGGCCAGTCAGGCAGAACCTCGTGAATCGGAAAAATTCATGTTTGCTACAGAAAGGCTGTCTTAATGTAAATGCGGGGGAGGTATTTTAGGGAAATTATCACTAGTGGGGGAAAAGACCAATGTCCCGTCCTGCTTTCCTGTTGTCCTTTAGATCAGGGAGATATGTGGACTTCAACTCCCAGAATTCCCCAGCCAGCCTTCTAGGCTGGGGGATTCTGGGAGTTGAAGTCCATGCATGTCAGAACTGCCATCTTATGCCTGAGCTTCGCATTTGGTAGCTGTCAGTCTGTCATGGACCATGAGGGGGAGGGAGCTGGATGTGAGGTGGAAGCCGATTGCTCATTCTACCTTCCAGAGACACCAAGTCAAGGTCATGGAATGGAATGTAACTGCTGACAACTCACCAACCAGCCTACCATTGAAGAGACAGTTCCCAAAACAATCCATTCAAATTTAATTGGACAATATGGGACCAGCAAAGGGAAGGAACTGGAGAGAAACTGGACAGGGAAAGTTAACCAGGGAAATCTGGTGTGTGAACTTCAGTTCTGTCTTTGCTATAGTATAAACCAATTGGCCTTTTAATGAAGTATACCTTTCGCAACAACTGGAGTCGAGGATCTTTCTTGCTTAAGGGACCAAGTCGAGGCAGGTCTGAGAACACAGCTTAAAGTTGCCAAGATTGGGACCCCCTGATTTAGATGATGCTCATTGGTCATTCTGTCCTGCAGCTGGAATCCTTTCTATCTGGATAGATTTGCAGGGAAGAACCACCAGAGAAAGGTTAATCTCCCACCCAACCCCATCTGCATTACTACAGACCTCAAGCCCTCCTGCCTCTCTTTATCATTTCTAAGTCTGTCCTACAAATACTAGAATTTGTATTTATAGCCAAGTGGAAAGACACTCTCTGATGCCAAAAGTGGGAAGATTGCCCTTCAGGCCATATTGGATCAGAAAGTAAATACAAACATTTTCCTCTGGTCAACTTCTTGATCCGAACTCATTGATAGCCTCACATTGCAAGGAACAAGGACATGCATTCAATTTCGCATCTGCTACGATTGTTGGCCAAGCTGGGACAAAAATAGCCAGAGAAATGACTGAAGCCTAGGAAACGGGCCTCTTGACAATCAATAGGAGTGCTGATTTACCACCTATCAGTCACTTAGAGCTGAGGGCGCAGTGGCCCAAGGAAACAATAATTAATGACTTAATAGCCAGCCATCAACACCCTAATTAACAACTAAAAGCTACACACAACAACAACAACAATCATATAAATACAACACTTAGAACAGCCCAGTGCACATATTCTGGAGAAAGAGAAGTTCCCTGAGGATGGGGCCCAGCCAACCTTGATACAATAAAAGCCAAGTGATGCCCAATGATACAGTTTAGGGGTGTTAGGTCCAGGGCCCAGAGACAAGGGGTCGCTGGGCTCCCCATCTTCTTCTCCTTTGTCTCCATCTCCCTTTCTTCTCCATCTCTTCTTCATCTTATTCTCCTTCTCTTCCTCCCTCTCTGCCCCATTCCTCTTTCTTGTCCTTCCCCTCTCCTTCTGTTTCTCCTTTTTCTTTTACTTCTCCTTCACTATCCCCATCTTCCTTGCTCCTTCTCCTTTTCCTTCTCCTGGTCCTCCTCCTCCTTCTCCTTCTTCCTCTCCTCCTTTTTTCCCCCTCTCTGTCCCCCTCTCCTTCTCCCTTCTCCTTTTTCTTGTCCTTCTTTTTCACTTGCCCCATCTCCCCTCCTCCTCTTCCTCCTTCTCATTCCCCTTCTCCTTCTTTGTCTCCTTCTCCCTCTCTGTACCCATCTCCCTGTCAGAATCCAATTATATTTCATCTTTAATTATCAAATATAGAAACTCCCAATTCTGCCATCTCTGGATTCTGCCATAAGAGGGAGAGAAGGGGGAGAACAAAGGGGCTTTATGGCCCTCACTTCCTTCAGTACACTTCAAAGGGCTGAATGTTGAATGTGTGTTTATTGTAACCTCGAAGTGTTAGCATACCAAAGGAGAGTATTTGCCTTTCATGTAGTTATCTGAAGTCTCCATCCAGACGGAAGAAAGAAGAAAAGGGGTGGAATTGTGATACTTGAAACTATCACTGGAAGGGGGGTTGATTGGGTGGGACTACTGGGGAACCCCTTAAAACCTTGAATGGGAGAGCTTGAACCCCAAGTCCTGTCTAGCATGCCTGCAACCATTTTCTCTTAATAAAGGATTCCTGTTGGAAGAATTATTCCAAGAGTTCTGTCTTCTTAAGATGCAAAGTGGGGTGGGTCCTTACATTAGACAGGACTTGCAAAATTAATCCACCTGGAAGGGAGACCCTTGCCGGGGGATTTTGCAAAAATTTACCATGTCAGACAATGGAGCAAGAGAGGGGGAAAACTCCCTGGAAAGAGAGCCGCTGACCCAGTTGGAACCTTGCCAGATGTTGGGATCCGAGAGGCCAGATTCCTCAGGAGAAGAAGTGGTGGAGACACAGGACCACAAGCCTCGCTGGTCGATGGGCGTTGGAAAGAAAAGTGAGTGGGGAAAGGAATCAAGAAAGGTGACCCTGAGACGGGGGACCAAGCAACCAGAATGGAAGCAGGAGATGGAGAAATCCCTGCACGCAAGTGAAGAGGGAGGAAGCTGGGCACCGTACTCAGACTGGATCCTAGAGAAAGCTATTGACCTGATGAAGAGAACTCTCAGCTCCCTAGGAGAGGAGAATACTGAACCCTACGGCCGCCCCAGTTCCTGGAGCCGCAAAGGGAGAGACACCGAGGAGGACATGGAACCTGCAACCCCAGGGACATCTACTGATCCAGGAGCTCCCACCCCCTACCGGACCACAGATGGCAATCTGGACGGAAGGCACTACCACCCACAACAGAGGCACCGATCCATTCCAAGACGTCCACCATTGGAAGTGAAATTCAAAGGGGAGCCAACACGCTTGGGGTTTTTCCTAACCCAAGTCCTCAGCTACATGGAGGAATATGGGCAGGATATTCCCAGCGACAAAGCCCGCATCCGGATCGTGCAATCTGCCCTGGATGGACCAGCTGCGGATTGGGTAGTGAACTTGCATGACTCCAATGCCCCAGAACTCAGTAACTTCAACCGTTTCATGTCCTCTTTGAGAAGACGATTTGAAGACCCCCTGGCTGATCGCAAAGCCCGTGAAAGAATAACAACGATGAGGCAGGGCAAACGCCCAGTGGCTGAGTATACACAAGAATTCCGGGCCATTGCCAGCAAACTGAATTGGCCAGAAGACATCCTCCTTGGCCATTTCAAAGACGGACTAAACTATGATCTATATGATGCTTGCCTGCCCCGAGGGGACCCACATCGACTTGAGGAATGGTACGTCTTGGCAGAGGAAGCAGAGATCGACATATTGAAGAGGCACCGCCGAGGAAAACAATGGAGCCGCCCCCCGCCTGAGCTGACACACCAACCGGTGAAATCATCGGATACAGCCAAGAAGCAAATGGGATGTTTCAAGTGCGGAAGAGAAGGGCATCGAGCTGTAGAATGCCGCTCAAAGGCCCCCCAGCACAACCCAGACAGATCCCCAATCAACAAACCCGGAAAGTATTCAGCTAAGCCAAAAGAAACGGCCATGAGAATGATGGAAATTGCAGAAACCCCCACCTCTGCTCACCAAGGGGAAAGGACTCCAGCCTACACCACAGGGCCGGTGGATGCCTCAGATGACAGCTCGGAGGGCGAACCCCTGGTAAGTGGATGCATCACACCCATCTTCAAAACAGTGACTATATTAATCCCCCCCATGCCCGAAGCTGTGAAGGTGAAAGCCTTAATAGACTCTGGCTGTACCCGCTGCCTCATTAGCCCAACACTAGTGGGGAATCTGGGCATCCCATCCAGGAGACTGGAACAACCAATCTCATTTGGCCAGCTAGATGGATCCATAGCAGGGGGGGTGCCAGCTACCCTAGCCACTTTGCCAATACATCTCTCCCTGGGCAACCATGAAGAGGACTTAACGTTTGTGGTGACCCCAGGTATGGAATGCCCAATGATTCTAGGGATGGAATGGTTGAAAAAATGGAACCCCTGGGTAAATTGGAGGACGACAGAAATCAAATTCCCGAAGGGGGACCCTATGGACTTAAAACCCCAAGGGAGGCTACCAGAATCAAGAATAGAAAAAGCATCCATAGGAGAGGAAAAAAGATTAACAGAAATACCAGAGGAATATAGGGACCTTGCTGAAGTCTTCAGTGAGGAGAGGGCGAATGAGCTTCCCCCCCACCGACCCACAGACTGTACCATTGAATTCAAGCCTGGGGCAAAACTCCCGAAGCCCAGATTATACTCCATGAGCCCAAAGGAGAAGGAGGAAATGGAAAGATTTATAAAAAAAAACCTGGAGAGAGGTTTCATTGAACCAGCTAAGCCTAAAGTGGCTGCCCCGGTCCTTTTTAGAGAGAAGAAGGATGGCTCTTTACGTTTATGCGTGGATTATAGGGCCCTGAACACAATCAGTGAAAGCAACCTATACCCGCTGCCCCTCATGAAAGACATGCTGTCACACCTATCGAAAGGGAAAATTTTTTCTAAACTAGACTTAAGGGAAGCTTACTATCGAGTGAGAATCAAGGAAGGGGACGAATGGAAGACTGCATTTAACTGCCCCATGGGGTGCTATCAATTCAAAGTCTTGCCATTTGGATTACAAGGGGGCCCTGCAGTCTTTATGCAATTAATCAATGACGTTCTAAGGGAGCACCTGTTTAAGGGGGTCCTTGTTTACTTGGACGACATTCTTATCTTTACTGAAACAAAAGAAGAACACGTCAAACTTGTCAGAGCGGTTTTAAAGAAGCTGCGAGCCGCTCACCTATATGCCAAACTCTCAAAATGCGAATTCCACCAGGAAAGGATAGACTACCTAGGCTATCGCATATCCCCACAGGGCATTGAAATGGACCCAGAGAAGGTCAGAGCAGTATTAGAATGGGCACCACCCCGCACAAGAAAGCAACTACAAAGTTTCCTGGGCTTTGCAAATTTTTACCGCCAATTCATCCCCTCATTTGCACAGATAGCCTTGCCCCTCACTAACTTACTAAAAACGAAGGGAACATCCTCAGTAAAACCTAGCCAGCCACTAACATGGACAATGGAGTGCCAAGCAGCGTTTGAGAGACTAAAGAGACTTTTTTCTGCCGAACCAGTACTAAGGCACCCAGACATGGACAAACCCTTCATAATACAGGCAGATGCAAGTGATGTGGCAGTGGGGGCTGTGCTATTACAAGAAAATGATGATGCAGTATTGCAACCCTGTGCATATACATCCAAGAAACTCACGGAAACAGAACAGCGCTGGCCCGTATGGGAGAAGGAGGCTTATGGGATACGTTGGGCATTACTCACATGGCGACAGTTCCTGGAAGGCAACAAAATCCCCTTCCAGGTGTGGACTGATCACAAAAATTTGGAAGCCCTGAAAACTTCCAGGAAACTCAATCCCAAACAAGCCCGCTGGTCCCAGCATTTTCACCAATTCCAATTTAAGCTCAAACATTTACCAGGAAGAAAGAACTTCCTGGCAGATGCACTATCTCGCATGCCCCAATATAACAGCGCACGAACCACAGACTCTAGACCAATAATGGCAGAGTCACAACTGGCAGCACCAGTAACCACAAGAACCCAAGCCAAATTAAAACCACAACTGGACAGCCAAACTGGAATTGAATTCAGAAAAAGTTTGGAAACAGATGATTGGTTCCAGAAAAACAAAAATGTGTGCACAATGAAAGACGGGTTGCCTTGGATAGGGGAAAAGTTATATATACCAACAACTCAAAGAGTAACTTTCATGCACCTTTGCCATGACACAAAATCAGCAGGGCATTTTGGATTTGTAAAAACTTTACATTTAATTAAACGGCAATTTTGGTGGCCATCCATGAAAAAGGACATTGAAAGTTATATAGCCAGTTGTCCAAAATGTGCCACGGCAAAGAGGTTGCAAGGGAAAGTGCCAGGACTATTGCAAACAGTGGCAAGTCCCTCAGCCCCCTGGAGAGAAATAGCCATGGATTTTATAGTGGAATTGCCAGAAAGCAATGGGAATACTGTGGTCTGGACGGTCACGGACTTGTTTTCCAAACAGGTGCACTTTATCCCTTGCCAAAAGATTCCCACTGCAAAAGCCTTAGCAAAACTTTTCATCCAACACATTTACAGATTGCATGGGGCACCCCAACGCATCATCTCTGACAGGGGGGTGCAATTTACGTCTGCATTTTGGAAGGAATTTTTATCCCTCTTAGGAACCACTCAGGGACTGACATCTAGCCACCACCCTCAAGGAAATGGGGGGGCTGAAAAAATGAACTCAGTACTTAAGCAATATTTAAGATGTTTTCTTAGTTTCCAGCAGACCGAGTGGGCGGACTTACTCCCCTTTGCAGAAGTTGCCTACAATAATGCAGTCCACTCCAGCACAGGTTACACTCCTTTTCAAATAGCCACCGGTCAAAGTTTCAACCCCATGCCAGAATTAACCCCAAACGAACCAACGATCCCCTCGCTGAAAGAATGGATGGAAAAATTACAAAACACCTGGCCAATAGTCAGAAAAGCACTAGATGAAGCTAGGCAGGCTTACAAAACACAAGCCGATAAAAAAAGGGTTGAGCCTACACCATTCATTATAGGAGAGATGGTGTACTTATCTACAAAATACCTAAAGTCCCTACAGCCCTGTAAAAAACTTGGACCAAAATACATAGGACCTTTTCCAATCAAAAGAATCATAAATCCAGTAACAGTAGAATTAGAATTACCCAAAAATCTCAGGCAAATACACCCAATTTTTCATTGCAGCTTGCTGAAAAGAGAGCATCAGTCACCTCTACGGCCAAAAATCCCCCCCCCACCACCTCCAATCATGGTGGAGGGTGAACAACACTTCGAAATAAAGGAAGTCCTTGACTCTAGGAGATATCATGGAGCAACTTAGTACCTAGTTGCCTGGAAACACCTCCCTCCCTCACAAAATGAGTGGGTCCATAAACGTCATGTCAGAGCCCCGAAGCTATTGAAGAAGTTTCACACAGAGTATCCTAACAAGCCTGACTAAATTTTATACTTGTGTTTTCTTCAGGTGGATCTCTCTTATTGTTAAGAGGGGCCGGATGTCAGAATCCAATTATATTTCATCTTTAAATTATCAAATATAGAAACTCCCAATTCTGCCTTCTCTGGATTCTGCCATAAGAGGGAGAGAAGGGGGAGAACAAAGGGGCTTTATGGCCCTCACTTCCTTCTTTACACTTCAAAGAGCTGAATGCTGAATGTGTGTTTATTGTAACCTCGAAGTGTTAACATACCAAAGGAGGGAAGTTGCCTTTCATGTAGTTATCTGAAGTCTCCATCCAGACGGAAGAAAGAAGAAAGGGAGTGGAATTGTGATACTTGAAACTATCACTGGAAGGGGGGTTGATTGGGTGGGACTACTGGGGAACCCCTTAAAACCTTGAATGGGAGAGCTTGGACCCCAAGTCCTGTCTAGCATGCCTGCAACCATTTTCTCTTAATAAAGGATTCCTGTTGGAAGAATTATTCCAAGAGTTCTGTCTTCTTAAGATGCAAAGTGGGGTGGGTCCTTACACTCCCTTTCTTCTCTTTCCCCTCTCCTTCTCCCTCTCCTTCTCCTTCTCCTTTTTCTTGTCCTTCTCCTTCACTTGCCCCATCTCCCCTCCTCCTCCTCCCATTTCTCTTTCTTCCTCTTTCTTCTTCTCTTTCTCCCTCTCTGTCGCCATCTCCTTTTCTTCTCCTTCTCCCTCTCCTACTCCTTTTCCTTCTCCTTTTTCTTGTCCTTCTCCTTCACTTGCCCCATCTCCCCTCCTCCTCCTCCTCTCCCTTCTCCTTCTCTTTCTTCCTCTCTTTCTTCTTCTCCTCCTTTTTCTTTTCTTTCTCCCTATCTGTTCCCTTCTTCCTTCCTTCCCCCTCTGCAGATGATGGAGAATAATTGTTGCACACTTTTCCCCTTGCCAAGCAGTAAATGGAGAGTTAAAAGAGAGAATGAAGCTTTGCAGCTAGGGGAGAGTATAGGGTCTAGTCATTTTTAATCTGACATGTGGAGAAGTCAACCCTGTTGACAGTTCACCTTCTTTGTGACTTGTACTTCTTAACCCAAAAGTTCATTTCCAGCAAGCAACACAAGCTTTGCTGCCCAGTTCAGTTTCATATTCAAGATTTGTCCAAAGAAAATGCATCTTAGCTCCTATTGGCTAGCAGCAATATTTCCGTCAGTATTTAACTGGGACAAAACATCTCAAAAAATAATTTTCTGGAGACATTTAAGATTCCTAATTTTCAGAGACTCGCCAGTTCGTTAATGACTCCCTCTGCTCCCCATTAAAATATCCTGCAAAATTGTTTCCCGTTTGGGTAGTCTACCGATATGGTAAGGGGGAGGGGAGGAGAATCTGGGGACAGTTTTCTAGGATTGTTTTCTCCAATTTCGTGAAGGACACTTTCATAATCTGCTCCTCTGAACTTTTAGGGAAAATAGGCTTCCTGCCACCGTTGAGGAGAATGGCTGAGAATCAATATGCTTGACAAATCTGTTGACCACAATCCAAGGAGTTCGTTCATTCATCTTCCTACATAAAATCAAAAGATGGAACAAAATTGGTCTTTCCTACTTGTGCTAATGTATTCTCCCATAAGGATCTGTTGAGTAAGAAGATGCTATTTTTGCTAAATTGGTCTCAGACTTGAAGCTTATTTTAATGCAAATGGATTCAGCGACACGATTAAAATTGTATCTTAGTTTTCTCTTATGGACAGGTAGCATAGAGAACAGATGACCTATATAGAACAGTAGGTATATATTTCCCTTGAAATGTTCTGTCCAGGCGTGTAAGGAGGAGTCTGACCCCACATAAGGAATAGTGAAACAAGTATTATAACTACCCTAGAAAGCTGATTTGTTTGCAGGACATACAATACAAGAATGGGCAAAGCCATATGTGTGTCTTTGTGTGGGTGTAAATGTGTGCGTACCTTCAAATCAGTGCTGACTTCTGGAAATTGCTTAGAGAAGCCACCCAGTTTTCTTGGCAATATTTTGGAAGTGATTTACCTTTGTCGTCATCGTGGTCGTCATCTTCTTCTTTTCTTCTTCTTCTTCTTCTTCTCCTTCTTCTTCTTCTCCTCCTCCTTCTTCTTCTTCTTCCTCTTCTTCTTCTTCTTCTTCTTCTTCTTTTAAAAAAAATCAGAATTTTTTTAAGGGATTGCAGTCTCTGCTCTTCTGTTGAAGTCTGGGCTCTCCCTTTGCACTTGAATAGGAACAACCGTTCATGAAGAACAATTCACAATTCAAGAATTGGCCTCTGGTCCTCACTCGGTGGAAATTCTAAAACAATCCTGAATAAAGTGTTCCAATATCTCAGGGGCTGCCATAAAGAAGAGGGAGTCAAGCTATTCTCCAAAGCACCTGAGGGCAGGACAAGAAGCAACAGATGGAAACTAATTCAAGGAGAGAAGCAACCTAGAACTGAGGAGAAACTTCCTGTCAGAACAATTAACCAGTGGAACAGCCTGCCTCCAGAAGCAGTAAATGCTCCAACACTGGAAGTTTTTAAGAAGAGACTGGACAGCCATTTATCTGAAATGGTATAGGGCAGGGGTAGGCAACCTTGGCTCTTTTATGACTCGTGGACTTCAACTCCCAGAATTCCTGAGCCAGCCACGCTGAGAGGAAAGGGAGAGATTTCGAAGCTGAGCCATGCTGGCTCAGGAATTCTGGGAGTTGAAGTCTACGAGTCATAAAAAAGCCAAGGCTGTCTACCCCTGGTATAGAGTTTCCTGCCTGAGCAGAGGGTTGGACTAGATGACCTCCAAGATCCCTTCCAACTCTATTATTATTATTATTATTATTATTATTATTATTATTAAATAGCTGCTGGATGAAGATTTGTTCCCTAATTGCTTCTTCTTTCAAATATTATTATTGCTCTCTCTTGGAAAACCGGCACAGCTCTGAAGCAGAAGTCCTTAATTTTAAGTTCATGACCGTCATGGATGGGCAAAGCAATTTTTGCATATATGTACGTCCAGTCTTCGATTTAGGATCACCATTGAGCCCAAAATTTATCTTGCGAAGGGAGAGACGTGTGTTAAGTGAGTTTTGCCCCATTTTACAACCTTTCTTGCCAAGGTTGCTAAGTCCATCGCTGCGGTTGTTAAGTGAGAAATACAGTTAAGTGAATCAGGATTCCCCATGGAGTTTGCTTTTTCCACAAAAGGGGATCACGTGACCCCGGGACATTACAAGCGTCATAAGTACATGCCAGTTGCCAAGCATCTGACTTTTGATCACACGACCATGGGGATGCTGCCACAGTCGTAAGTGTGAAAAACAGTTGTAACTTTTTCAGTGCCATTGTACCTTTGAATGGTCACTAAAGAAATGGTTGTAAATCGAGGACTGCCTGTATTGCCTAAGACTTTTGACAATTGCCAAAAGCTCTGCCTCTCAAGAAGAAGTTTATTTTCACATTTTCAGGGAAGAAACCAAGAAAATGAATGGCTTTAGTAGCAATAGCAATAGCTCCTAGACTTATATACTGCTTCACAGTGTTTTCAAGCCCTCTCTAAGTGGTTTAGAGAGTCAGCCTCTTGTCCCCAACAATCTGGGTCCTCATTTTACCAACCTTGGAAGGATGGAAGGCTGAGTCAACCTTCAGCCGGTCAGGATCGAACTGCTGGCAGTGGGCAGAGTCAGCCTGCAATACTGCATTCTACCCACTGCACCACCATGGCAAAAGAACAGAACAGAATAGCAATAGCACTTAAACTTATATACCACTTCATAGTACTTTACAATCCTCTCTAACTAGGGAACAGCATCAGTGCTAGAAGGGAATGGATAGGAGAAGGAGAAGGAGAAGGAGAAGGAGAAGGAGAAGGAGAAGGAGAAGGAGAAGGAGAAGGAGAAGGAGAAGAGGAAGGAAGGAAGGAAGGAAGGAAGGAAGGAAGGAAGGAAGGAAGGAAGGAAGGAAGGAAGGAAGGAAGGAAGGAAGGAAGGAAGGAAGGAAGGAAGGAAGGAAGGAGAACTGTGGGGTCCTGGGTGCTCTCTGAGCTGGGTGGTTTTCTTGCAGATGTTTAATGACCCAACTAGGGAACAGCATCAGTGCTAGAAGGGAGTGGAAAGGAGAGGGAGAGGGAGAAGGAGAAGGAGAAGGAGAAGGAAGGAAGGAAGGAAGGAAGGAAGGAAGGAAGGAAGGAAGGAAGGAGGGAAGGAGGGAGGGAGGGAGGGAAGGAAGGAAGGAAGGAAGGAAGGAAGGAAGGAAGGAAGGAAGGAAGGAAGGAAGGAAGGAAGGAAGGAAGGAAGGAGAAGAACTGTGGGGTCCTGGGTGCTCTCTGAGCTGGGTGGCTCATTACACTATGAGCCGAACTAGGGAACAACATCAGTGCTAGAAAGGAGTGGAAAGGAGAAGGAGAAGAGTGTCTTGCCCCCAACAATCTGGGTCCTCATTTTACCAGCCTATGAAGGATGGAAGGCTGAGTCAACCTTCAGCTGGTCAGGATCGAACTCCTGGCTGTGGGCAGTGAGTTAGCCCACAATGCTGCATTCTAACCACTGCGCCACCACGACTCCATAGCTCATAGCTAAGTGAATGGTAATTGGGAATCATAACCCATAAGGCAAGTGGTTTCTTCTCCTCATTTAGGAATCTTCCTTCATTCTGTTCTAGCTTTCATGCCAACTAAAGTGATAAATGGAATTCCCCGGAACTATTCAAACCGCATTATTTATAGGCAACAGCAAAGCATCCTCTCACTTTGAACGGGCAGTTTACGGTTGCTGGTTTCCTGTCAGCATTAAAAAAAAAAAAAGGCTATCTTGCCAGATGCTGGAATTCTCTCCACCCCCGTATAATAATAAGAAAGGAGACAATCCTAGCCGGATGAAATTGCGCACATACACACACAAATAGATCCCTGCAGAAGAAAGTGTAGCAAGGGACAAATCGAAGCAGCCAAATCCTAATGCTGAGGCCACAAGAAAATTCAAGGACCTTAGTTGGATAGTCCAGGCATCTCAACAATTAGGATGATACTAAAAACTATCTGCTCCAATATTTGCTAATTTTGCAAACTGCATAGGGAGGAGAGAGAAAAAGATCCTTCGTTTTTTTTTTCCAATCTGCCTTATTGCTTTGGATGAAAAAATCAGCCTATTTTAGACATTTGCAAGGAGAAGAAAACAGGGATGAAATTCTGAGAGGAAGAGGAGAAGAAGCACAGTGCTCTTGTATTTATTCAGCTTCAAGGTGATCAAAGATATGGATGGGTGCAACTGTCCTGACCTTTATCGTATAATTAGTGCTGGATCAGCTTGCAGCCTCTTGAATCAAAAGTACGTATAGTCAAGGCCATGGTTTTCCCAGTTGCAATGTATGGCTGTGAAAGTTGGGCCATAAGAAAGGCTGAGCGCCAAAGAATTGAGGCCTTTGAAGTATGGTGCTGGAGAAGACTCCTGCGAGTCCCTTGGACTGCAAGGCAATCAAACCAGTCAGTCCTAGAGGAGATCAACCCTGACTGTTCTTCCTGAAGTTGAAACTCAAGTACTTTGGCCACCTAATAAAAAGGAAGGACTCACTGGAGAAGAGCCTGATGCTGGGAAAGATTGAGGGCAATAGAAGAAGGGGACGACAGAGAATGAGGTGGCTGGATGGAGTCACTGAAGCAGTAGGCGTGAGCTTAAATGGACTCCAGAAGATGATAGAGGACAGGAAGGCCTGGAGAACATTGTCCATGGGGTCGCGATGGGTTGGACACGACTTTGCAACTAACAACAACAAGGTGGGATAGGCCACCAAGATCATCTAGCTCAGGAGTCTTCAAACTTGGCAACTTTAAGACTTGTGTCCCAAAGGTACTTTTTTCAAAAGGCAACTGGACTTTGTTTTTCCCTTGAAGATGTTTCACTTCTCGTCCAAGAAGCTTCTTCAGTGGGACAGCCATGACCTGGATGACTGAGAATCTCCATAGATGTTTAAAACTTGTGGACTTCAGCTCCCAGAATTCCTCAGTGAGCTATGCTGGCTTGGGAATTCTATGAGTTGAAATCCGCAGGTCTTAAAGTCACCACGTTTGGAGAGCCCTTATCTAGCTCATCCCTCTCTGATAGACAGGAAAATCAGGCAGAAATGCAAGAACATGACTCTAGTAGAAGCCCTCCAGGATTAATGGATGCTGAAACAAATCAGGGATACAACATGTGGCTCTCTGAAGGTTCTTGTGATACAGTTCCCACCAGAACATCTCATGACCACAGGGCTAGGCCCAAACATGACCACTGGATTCTTGTCAAGCCCCACATGGCTGGCAAACAATCACTTAAATATGAAGAAAATCACCAAGATATTGACAATCACTTAAATATGAGTCAGCATTGTGCTGCAGCTGCCAAAAAAGCCAACACAATCCTAGGCTGCATTAACAGAGGGATACAATCAAGATTATGTGAAGTGTTAGTATCACTGTAATGTCTTGGTAAGACCACAGTTGGAATACTGCATCCAGTTTTGGTCGCCATGATATTAAATGATGTTGAGACTTCAGAGAAAAGCAACAAAGATGATTAGGGGAGTGGAGGCTAAAACATATGAAGAATGGTTGCAAGAATTCGGTAAATCTAGTCTAACAAAGAGGAGGACTAGGGGTGACATCTCAGGGGCTGCCCCAAAGAAGAGGGAGTCAAGCTATTCTCCAAAGCGCCTGAAGGCAGGACAAGAAGCAACGGATGGAAACTAATCAAGGAGAGAAGCAACCTAGAACTAAGGAGAAATTTCCTAACCATTAGAACAATTAATCAGTGGAACAACCTGCCTCCAGAAGTCGTAGGTGTCGTGGATTAGGTGAAACCTGGCTCAAAAACAGTAAATGTGAGACGGACCTTGGAGTCCTAGTGGACAATCACTTAAACATGAGCCAGAAGTGTGCGGCAGCAGTCAAAAAAGTTAATACGGTCCTGGATTGTATAAACAGAGGCATAGAATCAAAATCATGTGAAGTATTAGTACTGCTTTATAAAGCCTTTGTAAAGTCACACCTGGAATACTGCGTCCAGTATTGGTCACCACATTACAAAAAAGACGTTGAGCCTTTGGAAAAAGTGCAAAGAGCAGCTAAGATGATTAAAGGCCTGGAGACAAAAACATATGAAGAACTGGGTATGGCTAGTCTGGAGGAAAGGAGGACTCGGGGGGACATGATAGCACTCTTTGAGGGGCTACCACAAAGAAGAGGGGGTCAACCTATTTTCCAAAGCACCAGAAGACACAACAAGAAACAACGGATAGAAACTAATCAAGGAGAGAAGCAATCTGGAATTAAGGGGAAACTTCCTAACAGTGAGAATAATTAACCAGTAGAACAGCTTGCCTTCAGAAGTTGTGGATGCTTCATCACTGGAGGTTTTTAAGAAAAGACTGGACAGTCATTTCTGAAATGGTATAGGGCAGTGGTGGTGAACCTATGGCACGTGTGCCAGAGGTGGCACACAGAGCCCTCTCTGTGGGCACGTGCGCTATGCCCTGGAGATGGCAACCATCCCTCTTCAAGCAGCCGCCCACTAACTTGCCAAGGTCCCACATGGCCAGATGCATCCCAGCACGGCTGGTTTTCCTCCCTCCCCCCTCCCCCGTCCCATCCCTCCTGGCCTTGCATGCTCTCCTTTTCCCAGGCACGACCCACTGCATCGCCTCCTCAGCTGTCGGCCGGCCGTCGAGCTCAGAGGTGGCTTCTCTGAATTGCTGGCAGCGGGCTGCAGAGCCCTAGAGTGTGCCAGTTGAGGGGCTGGCAAGCTGTGGCTGCTGACAGACACTGTCGGCCCCCATGCGCTCGCTGGCCTCTGTGTGGGGGGGGCGATGGTGTCAGGCAGCAGCTGCCCTGGCCCCTGCATCACCTTGCCTGCAACAATGGCACCCCTGCCCTGCCTCGCCTCCCCTCTCTCCATAGGACCCACTGTCCCGCCCACCCGAGACCCCCTGGATCTCCCTCAACCGTGTCCGGCCCCCACAGGAGTCCCTGCCCACAAGGAACATCGAGGTGACCATGCCCACCTTGGTCACACCACCCATTTTGCATGACCACCACGGCCACGCCCCCCCAGTGGGCCACACCCACCTGGCACCTGATGATACATAAGTGGGTTTTGGGTTGCAGTTTGGGCACTCGGTCTCTAAAAGGTTTGCCATCACTGCTATAGGGTCTCCTGCTTGAGCAAGGGGTTAGACTACAAGACCTCCAAGGTCCCTTCCAGCTCTGTTCTAACTGATGGCTAGTTCTGAGTAGGTGGCCATTATTAAGCTGTTTATAGTTAATGAGTTAACCTAGTTAATGAGTCAATCCAATCTCTGAGCTGGCTAATTTCAGACAAAATCAGCTACAAAAAAAGAAAGAAACCAAAGCTATATTAAAGCTATGTGGTACCTGGAGGAGACTTCCATGCAGGAAGGAAGAAAAATGCTCCCCCTTCACAGCTGCTGAAATTTTAATAATTTTCAGCCATCTTTTACATTTCCAGATAGCCTTGCAGATGATATTTGCATAGTAGACACACATTCCAGAGACTTTAGCTCCAGAGAGTACAAAAATATATTGATAATGGCTTCAGATTTCCTAATTATAATATAAATAGTGTAATGAGCCATCAAAATATTTGAAATCCCTTCCCAAACCTGGGTACAGGTAAGTTCTCGATTTACGACCACAATTGAGCCCAAAATTTCTGTCGTTAGGTTAAACATTTGTTAAGTGAACTTTGCCCCATTTTACGACCTTTCTTGCCACAGTTGTTAAGTGAACCACTGCAGTTGTTAAGTTAGTGACATGGTTGTTAAATCCATCTGGTTTCCCCATCGATTTTGCTTGTCAGAAGGTCACAAAAGGGGATCACGTGACCCTGGGACACCGCAACCGTCATAAATATGAGCCAGTTGCCAAATGTCTGAATTTTGATCACGTGACCATGGGGATGGTGCAACGGTCACTTTTTTCAATGCAATTGTAACTTTGAATGGTCTCTAATGAACTGTTGTAAGTTGAGGACTTCCTGTACTCTACAATTACGTAGACTATAGATTCCCAGATTCCCAGCAATCCAGAGAGAAAAAACTGGATCTTCTAAAGCTGCATCATATTAAAAAAAAAGACATTTAGGGAACAAAGGATTTAATGAATGGGAGATCCGCATTCCAGATAGATTAGCTTCCCGTCACAATATCTTTATTTTAACTTGATACCATAGTATTTGGCCTTTGATACCTGTCAAGTAATTCTGCAGATTAAGAAGCTCTCGTGGTCCCTTTAATTCTCCAGCAAAGGTGGACATGGATGAAATTATTAATATTAATTTAATGCCAAAGGCAATGTAAATTTTTCAGTGCACCCTGAAAAAGCTTATACCTGCCCACTCATGCTATTTTCTTGTGAGCTAAGCACAATGATGCAATGTGCTAAAAAGAAGCAAGTAATAGAAAGCCAACAGAACTAAAGTATGAGATAAGAAAAGGAGAGAAATATAATTAAATTAAATCTAGGTAGTTCTAGTCCCGTCTTAGGCATGAAAGCCGGATGGATGACTTGGGCCAATTACAAGAGATGGTGAGGTCTAGTCCTGCCTTAGAAATGAAAGCCGGGTGGGTGACTTTGGGCCAATCACCAGGAGACTGTGAGTTCTAGTCCTGCCTTAGGCTTGAAAGGCAGCTGGGTGACTTTGGGCCAATTACAGGAGATGGTGAATTCTAGTCCTTCCTTAGAAATGGAAGCCGGATGGGTGACTTTGAGCCAATCACCAGAAGATCATGAGATCTAGTCCCACCTTAGCCATTAAAGTTGCTTGAGTGATTTTGGGCCAATCACCAAACGTTGTGAGTTCTAGTTCCACATTAGCCATGAAAGCTGATTGGGTGACTTTGAGCCAATCACCAGAAGACCATTGTGTATCAAGTGTGGTGTAGTTGAGAAATAATACAGCCCCATCTTCAAAAAAAAAAGAACTCAAAAGAGACATTCTAACATTTGATTGGCTAACCATATTTGGATTCTCGGAATGAACCAAGATTAAAGACTTTGGGAAAAGAATTCTTGTAAAAACAACTCTGAACTGCTATTTACAATGGCCACCCCTTTGCTTATCTTTTACTACAACCTTATTTGTCATCTCCATCTGTGTCTGAAATACAACAATGAGGTTAATAATGTACTTGATTTTATCAATCATTTAAATCCTTAGTATGAATACTGAATAGCTAGTTCAACAAAACTGATGTGGCCCTCAACTTAACAAAAATTGGACAGTCCTGAGCTTCAAGATTCTATCAAGCTTTCTAAAACAATCATTGCTTGCTTGCTCGCTTGCTTTTAAAAATTATTTTGATTTTGATCTGATCCTCACTTTTTTGACTTTCTTAAAATGTTCATGAAGAATCTAAAATAACATCAGCAAAACTAGCCTCTTCTGAAAATGAAGATGGGGATGGGGAATATCGTCTCCTTCAATGGCCTTGACATCTAGGATATAAAATAACAAAGTTGGAAGGGACCTTGTAGGTCATCTAGTCCAACCCCCCACCCAACAATGGTTGGAAACTTATCAAGGAGAGAAGCAACCTGGAATTAAGGAGAAACTTCCTGACAGTGAGAACAATCAACCAGTGGAACAACCTGCCTCCAGAAATCGTGGGCGCTCCATCACTGGAGATTTCCAAGAAGAGATTGCACAATCACCTGTCTGAGATGGTATAGGTTCTCCTGCTTGAGCAGGGGGCTGGACTAGAAGACCTCCAAGATCCCTTCCAGCTCTATTCTATTCTATTTAAGCGGGAGACCATACACATTTCTGACAGATGGCACTCCAGTCTCTTCTTGAAAGCTTCCAGTGATGAACTTCTGAAGCCAATCTGTTCTGTTCTGCTGTTGGGAACACTGCAGAAGCTGCAACAAGAAAACTCATGTCTCTCTATTCAATATTTGCATATATATTAATATTTTCATCCCTTCTAGTCATGCAAATATATACTTAACACCAACCAACCATATACTTTATTTTACCATGGTTTTAGGTGTTGTTGTGTTCGTGTTGTTTTGGACGGTTAACTTCTATATCCCTGCAAGCTACAAGATTTTCTACTGGCACCAACGGGCAAAGGCAAAACAATTTATACATGCCCAGTCCCTATGGAGGGTGAGCGCTGTAATTGGAATGGCAAAGAAATGCTTTCGCTTTGCATTTTAATGCAGACCAATCTAATTTGCACTTTGCCAAGCAATCTGCAGAATGTAATGCAATTACATTTCAATATTTACATTTTTCTAAATTTTGCAGCTCAAGTTCCTCAGTGGAAACCTCGGTGCAAAAATGTACAGATCAAATGAAAAGAATCACACTTACCGAAGGAAGTCTATTAAGAAAAATCTTCCTGCGATTGCGTTAAAAATAGAGACTGCAGAATCCAAGTACGTTTAATCTTACAAAAGGATGACAGAATATGGGAAATGAAAGGGAAGGAGGAAAAAATTGGAGGAATTCTCAATTTATTCTTTATTGTCCTAGGCTGAAAGGCCCAGAAATGTTAAGTCGCAAGTCCCAAAAGTGCTTTTTTCAGGAAGCTACTGGATTTCCTTGTTTTTCTTTGAAGACGTTTCGCTTCTCATCCAAGAAGCTTCTTCAGCTCTGACTGGATGGTGGGGAACGGAAGGATTTATACTCCTTGCAGACAGTTGATAATTTGCATTCTTTTAGAGAGTCATTGATGCCATTTGGAGACTTATCTGTGCTGTCAGGATCACGTGAGTAGCGCAAATGTGTGTGGAGACTTCTGGCTGCACGGTTTTTTTCTGCCCCGTTACGGTAGTTACAATTTTTGCTGGAAATCAGCTTATACTTATACTTATACAAGAGCTGAGGTGGCGCAGCAGTTAGAATGCAGTACTGCAGGCCACTTTAGCTGACTGTGTTCAGCACGTCAGCGGTTCAAATCTCACCGGCTCAAGGTTGACTCAGCCTTCCATCCTTCCGAGGTAGGTAAAATGAGGACCCAGATTGTTGGGAGCAATGTAAATATATATATACATTGCTTACTGGTGTACACTGCTTAGAGAGTGCTTGCACTTAAAGCAGTATATAAGTCTCATAAATAAATAAATAAATAAATACTCCCGCATAGCTAAACGATGGAGATTCTCAGTCATCCAGTTCATGGTTGTCCCAAAGGTGCTTTTTTAGGACGCAACTGGACTTTCTTGTTTTTCTTTGAAGACATTCGCTTCTCATCCAAGAAACTGAAATAGAATAGAATAGAACTGGAAGGGACCTTGGAGGTCTTCTAGTCCAGCCCTCTGCTCAAGCAGGAGAACCTACATCATCTCAGACAGATGAATGTCCAGTCTCCTCTTTAAAATCTCCAGGGATGGAGCGCCCACGATTTCTGGGAGTAAGCTGTTCCACTGGTTGAGTGTCCTCACTGTCAGAAAGTTTCTCCTTAGTTCCAGGTTGCTTCTCTCTTTGGTCAATTTCCAACTGTTGTTTCTTGTCCTACCCTCTGGTGAACAATGGGACCCTCTCTGCCTTGTGGTAGCCCCTCAGATACTGGAACAGTGCTATCATGTCTCCCCTATTTCTTCTTTTCTTTAGACTAGCCAAACCCAAGTCCCGCAGCCATTCTTCATATGTTTTAGTCTCCAGGCCTTTGATCATCTTAGTTGCTCTTCTCTGAACTTTTTCCAAACTCTCAACATCTTTTTTGTGATATGGTGACCAAAACCAGATGAAGAGGAATGGAAGGATATATACTCCTTGCACCTTTGGAACAACCATGACCTGAGAATCTCCACAGAGGTTAAGTCACAAGAACTTATTCGTGCAACTGAACATCACGAAACACTTCCTTATGGTAGAAACAGTTTGACAGTAGATCCAGTGAGGAACACAGTGGCTTGAGTGGCTGGAATGCTAGGCAGGAGGTTAGCAAGCCCGTATTCAAGACCTGAGAGTTGCCAAGGGGTGGGGTGAGTTCCTGACCTTCTCTCCAGCTTCTGCCAGGAACTGGGTGTCCCCAGATCAATGGTGACGTCACTGGCTAATCCTTTCAATTCAGCAGTGCCTCTGTGCTTCTGATATGAATGCAATAATAAGAATAAGAATAGAGCTGGGAGGTCTTCTAGTCCAGCCCCCTGCTCAAGCAGGAGTCCCTAGATCAGGGGTAGGCAACCTTGGCTCTTTTATGACTCATGGACTTCAACTCCCAGAATTCCTGAGCCAGCCATGCTGAGGGAAAAGAGTCATAAAAGAGCCAAAGTTGCCTACCCCTGCCCTAGATCATTTCAGACAAGTGGCTGCTCTTTTTAAAAACCTTCAGTGATGAAGCACCCACAACATCTGAAGGCAAGCTGTTCCGCTGGTTAATTGTCCTCACTGTTAGGAAGTTTCTCCTTAATTCCAGGTTGCTTTGGATAATAGCTTGACTCCCTCTTCTTTGTGGCAGCCCCTCAAATATTGGAACACTGCTATCATGTCATCTCTAATCCTTCTTTTCACTAGGCTAGACATATTCAATTCCTGTAACCATTTTTCATAAGTTTTAGCCTCCAGTCCCCTAATTATCTCTGTTGCTCTTCTCTGCACTCTTTCCAGAATCTCAACCTCTTTTCTACATCGCGGTGATCAAAACTGGATGCGGTATTCCATGTGTGGCCTTACCAAGGCCTTTTAAAGTGGTATCAACACTTCTAGTAATAGTAATAGTAGTAAAGTTGGAAGGGACCTTGGAGGTCATCTAGTCCAACCCCCTGCTCAGGCAGGAAACCCTACACCATTTCGGACAAATGGCTGTCCATTCTCTTCTTAAAAACTTCCAGTGTTGGAGCATTTACTGCTTCTGGAGGCAGGCTGTTCCACTGATTAATTGTTCTCACTGTCAGGAAGTTTCTCCTTAGTTCTAGGTTGCTTCTCTCCTTGATTGGTTTCCACCCGTTGCTTCTTGTCCTGCCTTCAGGTGCTTTGGAAAATAGCTTAATTCCCTCTTCTTTATGGCAGCCCCTGAGATATTGGAATACTGCTATCATGTCCACCCTTGTCCTTCTCTTCGTTAAACTAGACATACCCAATTCTAGCAACCGTTCCTTATATGTTTTAGCCTCCAGTCCCCTAATCATCTTTGTTGCTCTTCTCTGTACTCTTTCTAGAGTCTCAACATCTTTTTTACATCGTGGTGACCAAAACTGGATGCAGTATTCCAGGTGTGGCCTTACCAAGGCATTGAAGAGTGATATTAATATTTCACGTGATCTTGATTCTATCCCTCTGTTAATGCAGCCTAGCACTGTGTTGGCTTTTTTGGCAGCTGCGGCACACTGCTGGCTCATATTTATGTGATTGTCCACTCAGACTCCAAGATCCATACTTGACTAGGCTGTTGTTTACTGTTTGATTGTCTGAGTCAGTAGTTCCTTGATTGGGTTGCTGTTTACAGCTTAGCTGTTGAGCTAGTGTTAATTTTGATCTCTGCTTATCTGGGTGTTGGATCAAGGAACTATCAACTCAGACAAACAATCAAACAATATAAACAGAGGGCAAACTCTACTCCTTTTAACCCTGAAGAGTTTACCTGGTTGAGTATTGAAACGTCTTCAAGAAAACAATCGAACACAGGGAACATCAAGGACCACACAGCTCAACCCTAAGCTACAAATATTCTCTTCTGTTGGTACAAGTAGTCCTCAACTTATGACCACAATGGACCCCAACATTTCTGTTGTTGAGATGTGTCAAGTGATTTTTGCCTCATTTTACGACTTTTCTTGCCACCGTTGCTAAGTGAATCACTGCAGCCGTTAAGCTAGTAACCCAGTTGTTAAGTGAATCTGGGTTCCCCATTGATTTTGCTTGTCAGGAGATCACAAAACGTGACTCCAGGACACTGCAACCGTCATAAATATGAACCAGTTGCCAAACCTCTGAATTTTGATCACATGACCATGGTCAGGGGTAGGCAACCTTGGCTCTTTTATGACTCGTGGACTTCAACTCCCAGAATTCCTGAGCCAGCCATGCTGAGGGGAAAGGGAGAGGTTTCCAAGCTGAGTTATGCTGGCTCAGGAATTCTGGGAGTTGAAGTCCACGAGTCATAAAAGAGCCAAGGTTACCTACCCCTGACCATGGGAATGCTGCAATGGTCATAAATGTGAAAAACGGTCATAAGTCACTTTTCCCAATGCTGTTGTAACTTTGAACAGTCATTAAACAAACGGTTGTAAGTTTAGGACTACCCATAGTGCTATAATTGTTCGGGAAGTTTTTCCTAGCATTCGCCAAAGTTTGTCCTCCATAGGTCTGGAATGATAGAAAGATGAGTCTTGCTTTTCTATTCTTCAGAGAATTTGAACAATGCTATCATATCCCCCGTAACATTCTAATCAGGCAAAGAGTAATGAAAAGCGCCTTCTATAGAAGCCTATGTATTAACCTGTTAATTTTCACTGGCTGCCAAGGAAGCAAATACGGTCGTCTTCCCAGGTTTAATAAAGTTAATCTTGGCTTACGGAATTGCTAGAGTCTTCTAAAATCATTTTCTTTGATTTATAAGCTTAAGCTTTTCACTACAGGTCTTTTTCATTAAGCAGAGCTAGTATATCAGGCGGATTCCTTCTTCTGACTTATTAAGCTTAATACTTACTGTTATTGCCTGTCACTATGTTTGGAAAACTTACATAAAGGTAGAAGCAGCTTAGAACCCCCCCCAAAAAAAAAACCTCCAAAAATCACCGTGTAAAAAGAAGGACAATCAGCTGACTTGAGCACCTTTTGGCCTTAGGCAGCTCAGGAACCTGTGTCCCTATTGATCAGGGGGTGATTCATGGACATAACCAGTTAATGTTATTTAATCACAGACTACCAAGCTTCAGATACTTAATCTGGGGCACTCCTGGTAAAGACCATAAATCTTAGTCCGTATGAGCTGGGAATTTTGGTAACTGTAGTTCCCAAAGGAACCGATTGTCAAATGATGAAGGGCTGACCTATGTTTAGATGGCACAGATGTGTGGTGTGCACACCACACATCTGTGGTGTGGAAGCACCACAAATGGAAGCAACACAAATTTACACATGCATGCGAGACAGGCCTCCATTCCCTTTAGGAATGAGCAACGTTATGCAGAGGGCAGAAAAAGTATAGGAATGCTAAATCAAAAACATTATAAGCCTGTGATAACAAAAAGAAGCCTAACTAAAAACAAATGCAGACCCATGCATTTATTAGGTTGTCCTCAATTTAAAAGCATTCATTTCATGACTGTTCAAGATACAACAGCACTGAAAAAAAATTACTTAGGACTGTTTTTCACACTTACAACCGTTGCAGGATCCTCGTGGTCACATGATCAAAAACCAGTTGCTTGGCAACTGGCAGGTATTTATGACAGTTGCAATGTCCCAGGGTCACATGATCACCTTTTGACACCTTCTGACCTTCTCTCTTTTACAACCCTGTAATCCCTTAATTCAGGGTAGAGTTAGGACAATTGGATGGGGCTGAGAATTTATAGGCTGGATGCCCTTCCTGTCACCTACATGAAGCTCACAGCAGATATTTTTAATTTGTATCCTAGGAAAGAAATATCTGCTGCTACCTAGGACTGAACTCTCAGCCTTCCGTGTAGGAGTGTCTTCACCACTCGTTCACCATGCCGCTCTCTCAAAGTACAGAAACCATCACTGAGCCACGGTGGCGTAGTAGTTAGACTGCAGTATTGCAGGCTAACTCTGCCCACAGCCAGGGGTTCGACCCTGACCGGCTCAAGGTTGACTCAGCCTTCCATCATTTCAAGGTCGATAAAATGAGGGTGCAATATGCTGTCTCTGCAAACCGCTTAGAGTTAGACCCTGCTGTAAAGCACTATGAAGCGGTATATAAGTCTAAGCGCTATTGCTATTGTTATCTAATGAAAATCCAAACCTTGAGATGTTTGAAAAGTTTTTGTAATTCAGGGGAAAAAATGTAAAATGCTCCATTCCTTCTCCTTTTCTTCCCCTGTGCCCTAGATCCTCTTCCAGCTATGCAGGGTGTTGAAGCTGAGCTTCTAATCAAAATCACCTGTCTCTGTGTATAAATTCTTTGGGGATTCCATCTAAGTAATTTAAGAGAGACCGGAATTTTGCTTAAAGGGGCCGATGAATCGCTTATTCCTCCAGGTCCAGTGACTGGCTTGTAAACTGCAGAATGTGTGAGTTCATTAGGATTCAAGCAGTCAGCTAGTTATGGCCAGAACCAACTTGCTCTCCCTTTATGCATTCTGTATGAAATATTAACTAATGAGGCTGTTCTCAGATCTATATTTAGGCTAAAGAGCAAATATTTTCATACTGTAGCACTGCAGGCAAGCTGCAGCCAGCCACAGGAGTTGTTTCAGTTCACCCACTGGTTTTGAGAAGAAAAAAAAATATCTCTTTCTCAGGGAGACCTGACTTGGCACATTTCAAGTCAAACACTACTGATTCTAAATTTTGATATTGTCTATCTTCATAGTTGTATCTGTCCCTTGCTTCTTTCTGGGCACTAGAATGAACCGTGCTCGATTAGGAGAAAATTATATTTTGGACTCTGCATTGTGGCTGAGCATCTGCCTGCAAGATCATAAAACACCTTACTTTGCAGTACAGCTGAAGCCAGTTACTTCCTGCCACTTGCATTTGATAAGAGTTGGGTTATTTATTTATTTATTTAGGTGTAGAGTCCACCCAGTGTCAGATTATCCTGGGGAATTTACAGTTAAAATGGAAAGAGTGGGGGAGGGAACCAAGCAAGCAATATAAGATGGTTTTCTGCTGGGTTATCTATTTTCCTTACTTGCTTTGGGCAAATATAGAATGTAGAATCATAAGAGTTGGAAGGGACCTTGGAGGTCTTCTAGTCCAACCCCCTGCTCAAGCAGGAGAACCTACACTATCCTGGACAAACGGCTGTTCAGTTTCTTTTTGAAAACGTCCAGTGATGGAGCGCCCACAACTTTGGGAGGCAAGCCCTTCCACCAATTAATTGTTCTGACTGAGAGGAAATTTTCTAATTATTTCTAAGTTGTATCTCTAATGAACTTTCACCCATTACTTCTTGTCCTGCCTTCTGGTGCTTTGGAAAATGAAGAGAGGGGAGGGGAGAGGGGGAATAGGATTGGATATAAAGGAAAAAGAGAGGAGAAGGGAAGGGAAGAGAATTAGTAATTAAGAATCCTTCCCAGGGCTGCATATCCTGCATATAGAAACCTAGCAATTTTCTATATAACTCACATAGAATTATATAATTTCTGTATAAAGCAAATCCAAAATAAGCTTGAACAAGTTATATAGAATTCTGTTCCTGAGATATGAGCCAACACTGCATAGAGACTTTTTATGATGATGATGATGAGGAGAAGAAGAAGAAGAAGAAGAAGAAGAAGAAGAAGAAGAAGAAGAAGAAGAAGAAGAAGAAGAAGAAGAAGAAGAAGAAGAAGAAGAAGAAGAAGAAGAAGAAGAGGGGGAGGAGGAGGAGGAGGAGGAGAAGAGGAGGAGAAGAAGAAGAGGAGGAGGAGGGTCTAAGGCAGGGGTAAGCAACCTTGGCTCTTTTATGACTCATGGACTTCAACTCCCAGAATTCCTGAGCCAGCATGGCTCAGCTTGGAAACCTCTCCCTGTCCCCTCAGCATGGCTGCCTCAGGAATTCTGGGAGTTGAAGTCCACAAATCATAAAAGAACCAAGGTTGCCTACCCCTGGTCTAAGGTCACCCAGCAAGCTTCTATGCCTAAGGCAAGACTAGAACTCACCATCTCCTGGTGATTGGCCCATAATCATCCAGCCAGCTCTCATGTCTAAGGCAGGACTAGAACTCACCATCTCCTGGTGATTGGCCCAAAGTCATCCAGCCAGCTTTCAAGTCTAAGGCAGGACTAGAACTCACCATCTCCTGGTGATTGGCCCAAAGTCATCCAGCCAGCTTTCAAGTCTAAGGCAGGATTAGAACTCACCATCTCCTGGTGAAAGTCATCCATCCAGCTTTCATGCCTTAAGCCAGGACTTCTGATTTCTAGCCTTGAGCTTTTAACAACTACACCAAATTAGCTGTTAGATTTGAGCACCAGAAGACCATTTCATCGGAAAAGCCACCGAAAGATAAAGAAAGTGAGCAACAAAATCAGACTCAATCTTTCCTTCCTTCCTTTCTTTCTTTCTTTCTTTCTTTCTTTCTTTCTTTCTTTCTTCCTTCCTTTCTTTCCTTTCTTTCTTTTTCTTTCTTCTTTGCTTTGCAGATCTTTTAAAGGGGAAAAATCAGTTGGAGGGGAAAAAAAACTGACAGGGCAGAATACTTCTCTTACTTAGAGAAGACAGTAAACCAGGGCAGATTTATCCTGACCCACGCTTCTGATGAGCTTCCAGGACTTCATCTCCATTCAATCTTTTCCAGATTCGCAGATAAGTGTCTGCTGTTTTGGCTTTTCTGCTTTGACAGGAGTTCATTTCATTTTTATTTTTATTTTTTACCCTTCCAATATGCTTCTCATAAAGCTTAAAAATCAAGAGGACTAGGGAACAATAAAGTTTCATTGCAGTGTAATGAGGTAGACAGGGGCCATCCTTCAAAGCTCTGAAAAGGAGAGGGGGGAAAAAACCCTCATAGCTGAGTTTGCAAAAACAGACTCCTTATCACTAATTCCTCTTTTCTGGAATTTGTACACCTCTTCCTTTCCTGCAGTTCACTTCAGGTGATTTGGTACACTCTAAAGCAAATCCACTCCATTTCCTGTTAGATGAGATATACAGAAAAAGACTGCAGCAGTTTTTTTTTAACCCAACTGCTCACAATATTTGTCAAATGTCACCATATTTGAAGGGCTGCCACAAAGAAGAGGGGAGGTCAACCTATTTTCCAAAGCACCCAAAGGCAAGACAAGAAACAATGGATGGAAACTAATCAAGGAGAGAAGCAACCTAGAACTAAAGGAAAAATTTCCTAACAGTAAGAACAATTAATCAGTGGAACAACCTGCCTCCAGAAGTCGTGGGTGCTCCATCACTGGAGACTTTTAAGAAGAGACTGGACAGCCACTTGTTTGGAATGGTATAGAGTTTCCTGGTTGAGCAGGAGGTTGAGCTAGATCACCTCCAAAGTCCATTCCAACTCTGTTATTCTGTTCTGTTATTCTGTAATTCCAGTGTTTCTATTCCAGTTTTTCTCAACTGAGCAATTTTAAGGCGTCTGAACTTCTACTTCCAGAATTCCCCAGCCAGCTATGATATGATATGCTGGCTGGGGAATTCTGGGAGTTGAAATCCATACCTCTTTTGAAGGAAAAGTCTTCATCGTGGTTCAGTCCAAGCCAGGAATAAACAACATGGCAACTGCTTTAGGAAGAAGGTTGCAGTTTATTGAAGAGGAGAGCCAGACAGAAAGATGGCTCTGGAAGAAAAGAGAGTGAGCACATGTATGGAGTGGTTTTTTATACCCTCTAGAGCTTTTTATGTGGAGTTGTTCCTGTGGCATGAATTTTGACCTGCGTCCCTTTGGCATCTGTGGGTTAATCCTATTATGTCCTGTCTTAGAGTTTGGGTGGGGTATGTAGATTTTAGGTGTCTTTGTCTTCTTAATCTTCTAGCTTCAATCTTCCTGAAGGGTTTACATCTGCATTTCTACAGAGCTGGTTTCTGCTTGGGGGAGGGAGACTTGGGGCTATTAAGAAAACTGGGCATGCTTTTCTGCCTCTTTAAGATCCTTTGAGGAAATATATTTTTCTGCCCTTTTAATATTTCCTTCTCTGGGGGGGCGTCTTCCCACACCTCTTAAAATTGCACAGGTTCTTCTTCTTCTTCTCCTTCTCCTTCTCCTTCTTTTTGTTCTGCCATTATATGAAACTGAATTTAAGTGAAAGTCCTTTCCAATTTAGCACAGCATCCAATAACTTCATCTACTTAGTATTTTTCAAACTCAGCAACTTTAAGATGTTTGGACTTCAACTCCCAGAATTCACCAGACTGAGTGAGGTTGAAAAATATTGATCTATTTCTACATGGACTATCATTTCTTAGAATTTCTCTCTCTCCCCCATAACAATTAGCTCTGCTCTGTTTAGGTTTTTTTCAGGATCACCCCAGGTCAGCTTGGTGCTGACACCTGCTGAGCCAATGCAAAACAGCAGTGGGAATTCACAAAAATCTGACTTCCTAAAACAATCTTTGCAAAAAAAAAATGAAAGGGTGTTCCTTTCCACAAATCTCATCTCTTTGTTTTTTAAAAAAAGAAAAGGCAATGGGGCTTGAAGATTTTCTACCAGGAAAAAAAGAACAATGGCAAATACGGAATTATTTGTCAAATGCTTTGAAACATAGGAAATGCTGGAAAGCAAAAAAAAAATTGCATGGCTTTGCTTAAAAGAGGAGAGAGTCCTGTGATGACACCTCAGGAGAAATTTTATAAGCCCCTAGCAAGTCACTGACCAAGGTTGTTGTTTTTTTAATGTGGAAATATAATTCTTTTGACCTTCGTAAGAATATTTTTCTATAGCTTTTCAGCCAAAATCGTAATACAATTTAGTTGACAGTTAGAAAAAGCAGCCCTTATTTCAGGAACTAACCATACACACTAAAGAAAGCAACGAAGAAGAGGGAGGAGGAAATAGCAAAACCTCTTCCCCTTCCAAGTTTTGAAATTAATTTAAGAAAAAGATAGCAAGGCTACGCTGCTTCAGAGAAGAGGCAACCGTTTTAACATTTTTGGGGAACTCCGGTGAAAGATATACAGGCAGTCCTCGGTTTACAACCATTCATTTAGAGACCATTTGAAGTTAAAATAGCATTGGAAATGGTGATCTATAACTGGTCCTCGTCCTTGCGACCGTATCACAGCATCCTAACAGGATCAAAATCTGGGTACTTGACAACCAACATGCACTGATGACAATTACAGCTTTTTTAAGAGTCTCAGGATCATTATTTGCAATCTTCCTAGCAGGCTTCTGATAAACAAAATCAATGGGGATAGCCAGATTTGCTTAATGACTGCATGATTCACTTAAGAACTGCCATGATTCACTTAACAACTGTGGCAGAAAAAGTCATAAAAATAGTATAGAATAGAATAGAATCTGGAAGGGACCTTGGAGGTCTTCTAGTCCAGCCCCCTGCTCAAGCAGGAGAACCTATACCATCTCAGACAAGTGACTGTCCAGTCTGTTCTTAAAAATCTCCAGTGATGGAGCACCCACGATTTCTGGAGGCAAGCTGTTCCACTGGTTAATTGTCCTCACTGTCAGGAAGTTTCTCCTTAATTCCAGGTTGCTTCTCTCCTTGATCAGTTTCCAACCGTTGTTTCTCGTTCTTCCCTATGGTGAATAACATGACCACCTCTTCTTTGTGGCAGCCCCTCAGATACTGAATACTGCTATCATGTCTCCCCTATTTCTTCTTTTCTTTAGACTAGCCAAACCCAAGTCCTGCAACCGTGTTTCTTTGCAGTCACAATAGAGCTGCTTATCAGCAACTCTGTCTGTTTGATATTACTGTGACAAACTGGGTTATCTTTTTTCAGGGTGGAGGGGATTCATATTGGTCTGTTCAGCTACTAAAGCTAGGTGGCATCCTTTCAGGCTTTAAAGTCAGCCCATTTACAAGAGCATATTTTTTTTCTTTATTTTATTTTTTTTCAGATCAGCAATTTAAGTCATCCTTTTAGTACTGGATTAACTTTTAGACTGGTATTGTCCATAAAGCTAAGAATTGGTCTCCGGTTTTCATAAAGGTTTGTTCCTTTAACAATCAGTTTTTCAATTCCTTCTCGGTCAGCTGTGCCATTAAAACAATACTCAGGAGTGCTTTAAAGTTAATTTAGATCACTCTGAAGTAGCAAAAGACATTAGTTGTTAGAAGTCTCACTTCTTCCTGCCAACTCCCTGATTTCTGACTGCCAGTGAGAGGAGTGAAATCTCTAAGGCAGGGGTAGGTAACCTCGGCTCTTTTATGATTCATGGACTTCAACTCCCAGAATTCCTGAGTCAGCTATGCTGAGGGGAAAGGGAGAGGTTTCCAAGCTGAGCCATGCTGACTCAGGAATTCTGGGAGTTGAAGTCTATGAGTCATAAAAGAGCCGAGGTTGCCTACCCCTGCTCTAAGGGGTTCACTGAGGCAATATTAAATCTGCTTCTCTTCCATTGATTAACCCTGCTGTGTGTGTGAATTTGCAAAACTCTCAGTGATCACCAGAGGGCAGCACACAGATATAAAACTTCCCTTTCTAGCCCTCTAGTGGTCAGATGGATGTTTGCAACACCAATAAGATTACCCTTTGCAAAGCACACCAAGACAAACCACTGCAGAATTCTTTGCTCAACAAAAGACAGCCACCTCTTTCACTACTGTAAGTGTGAGAACACCAGAACCCACATTCAGACATTTCACTAGATTGTCCAACTTGTTTGGAACATTTATTGAAAGCAATCTCTTTTCTATATTTGGTCCCATTCCACAGACAGATATAGATAAGCTTTATTGTCATTTTTTTAGTGTGGGTACAATGGCACACATTAAAAATGAAATTTAGTTGCTTGCTCTCAAAGTGTACACATACATAACACACATTTAAACGTACTATATGCAACATATGTACAGGGCTTTTTTTCTCATAGAACGCCCAGAACGGAGTTCCGGCACCTTTTTTGGATGGAACCTTGTAGGGTAGGCAGGGCGGGTTGTATGAAGTGTGTGAGTTGCAGCACCTTTTTTTTTTTTACAAAAAAAGCACTGCATATAAGTAATAATAATAAAAGTAGTAAAGTTGGAAGGGACATTGGAGGTCATCTAGTCCAACCTGCTCAGGCAGGAAACCCTACACCATTTCGGACAAATGGCTGTCCAGTCTCTTCTTAAAAACTTCCAGTGTTGGAGCATTTACTGCTTCTGGAGGCAGGCTGCTCCACTGATTAATTGTTCTCACTGTCAGGAAGTTTGTCCTTAGTTCCAGGTTGCTTCTCTCCTTGATTAGTTTCCACCCGTTGCTTCTTGTCCTGCCTTCAGGTGCTTTGGAAAATAGCTTGATTCCCTCTTCTTTATGGCAGCCCCTGAGATAAGTAACAAATAAATATTAATCACTGTCCATCTTGAATACATAATGGAAGGAGGAAGCTTTAGAGTTCACAAGGTTAATACTGTATGGAACAAAACTGTGACTGAATTTGGATCTTTTGCTTCAGATACCACGGAGCCTCCTCCCAAAAGGTAACAAGGAAAACAGGTCATGAAGAGGATGTGTAGTGTCCCGGACAATCTTGCAGATCCTGCTCAAGCAACACTTACATGCTATGTCCTGGATGGAAGGGAGGGAACTGCCAATAATCTTTCCGGCCATCCCCACCACTCTCTGCACCTTCCTGTCTGAAGCAGTGATGCTTCTTAACCAGACTGTGATGCTGTATGACAGGATGCTCTCAATCGTCCCTCTGCAGAAAGTGGTAGGGACAGGGGAAGGAAGATGTGCTTTTCTCATGCGATGCAGAAAATACAGACACTGCTGTGCCCACTTCACCAGTGTCTCACTGTTGAGCAACCAAACCAGCCTATTTGTTAACTGCACACCCAGAAATTTGATGCTGGTAACCATCTCCTGCGTACCCTTCATCCCATTACAATATCTCAGCCTGATCTACCTTACAAGGTTGTTTTAATGAGATAAAATTGGAGGAGGGAGTTCTCCTGATGATTGACCCAAAGTCATCCAGATGACTTTCATATTTAAGGTGGGACTAGAACTCACCATCTCCTGGTGATTGGCCCAAGGTCACCCAGCTGGTTTTCACACCTAAGGTGGAATTGGAACTCACTGTCTCCTGGTGATTGGCCCAAAGTCACCCAGCCAGCTTTCATGAAGATGGCTTTGGGCCAATCACCAGAAGACAGTGAGTTCTAGTCCTACCTGAGGCATGAAAGCCAGCTGGGTGACTTTGGGCCAACTTTCATGTCTAAAGCAGGACTAGAACTCCCAGTCTCCCGGTGATTGGTCCAAAATCACCCAGCCAGCTTTCATACTTAAGGCGGAATTAAAACTCACCATCTCCTGCTTTCTAGCGTACAATAATACCTTCATTACTAGACAAAACTGCAACAAACATGTGAAGGGGGCAGGGTTTTGATCCTGCAGCTCCAGATATTATCTTGATTTTTTTTTTCCCTTGGAAGAAACCCTACATTTATCTGACTTTTTTTTACATTTTACCATGAAACAAATGCCCATTTTCATTCTTCATCTTTGTCATCTGTTGACTTGGATAGTCAATGCTAACTGGAAATAACTATGTGTAAATGCTGGTATAAAATCTCTTTTCTAGCCATACCATTTTGCTTGCTTTCTCATCAAGAGAAGGAGACTGAGATGAATTCCTAGGGGACTTTCTAAATAACATAGAGGTGTGAACCATTTCAGCCTTAAACGTTCCTGCTATCTGAATTGTCCATCAATGTTAATGTAAATATTTACACTCCAGTCAGAGTCAATGAAATGGCACACCTGTCAGCCCCTTATTATTGCTCTCCAAAGCATCGAAGTGCTAATACGTTCAAGATTTATCCTGTTCGGATTCCCTTGCTAGGGATGGGTGAGAATGTCCGTGGTTCTTCTTTAAAATGCGACGGGAGCAAAATGGGGAAATCTTTTCAGGAATCAAATGGGATCTGAGAGATTCTTCTTCGTGTAAGTTGTTTCGCCTCAGTGGTGGCAAATTTGTGCACGCCATTGACACAGAAGCCAATTCAGCTGAAAAATAGAAGGAAATAATGTATTCTCTGCAGCAAGAAGCAGCAAGAAGCAATGGGTGGAAGTTCCTCAGACAGAGATCCAATCTGGGCCTAAGGAGGAATTTCCTGACAGGGAGAACAATTAATCAATGGAACAACTTGAATCCCAGAGTTGTGGTGCTCCACAAAATGGGGCAAAGCTCACTTAACAAATGTCTCATTAGACATAGATATTTTGGGCACAATTGTGGTTGTAAGTCAAGGACTATCTGTATTGTGAGCTCAATTCTGGTTCTTAAGAGACTCCAGATTATTAAGCATCCGGGACGTTGCTTCCTGTTTTTGAATCTCGGTATTTTGAGTCACCAGAGTTTTCCTGGCAGCCCAGCTACGTGTCTTGCCATAGCACCTCCCATACGTCAAGTCAAATTAAGTCATAGTCCAATCAAGAGTTCATGAAACAATGCCCACATGGAACTGCAATGGTGGCCTTCGATACTATGGTACTGTCACCTTCATTCTTCTAATGCAGACATGTCAAACACAAGGCCCGGGGGCCGGATGCGGCCCACAAACTGGTTTCATGTGGCCTGTGAAGCCATCCTGGAAACAGTGAGGGAACAGCCCCCGCTGCCTTGGCCCTGGCCCAGGCTGGCCGGAAGCCAATGTACAATTTTGTGGTGGCCATCTTGGTACTTGCCCTGGTGGACCATGCCTTGGCACTTGCCCCGGTCCCACCCCCTTCTGTACTCTTTCTAGAGTCTCAGCATCTTTTTTACATCGTGGGGACCAAAACTGGATGCAGTATTCCAAGTGTGGCCTTACCAAGGCCTTGTAAACTTCACCTTTACCTTTTTGGCAGGAGATCAGCCTTTCTTAACTTGCTCTGAGCCCCTGTATCCCATGTTGGCTAGGGCCGATGGGGACTGCAACCTAGCACATCTGGAAATGTGCATGGTTGAGAAAAAAATTGAACCAGATTGCAGTTTTAAGGGAACTTGCATGGTGTTCAGCAGCATTAATTTTGTTACACTAAAGTAGAACAATACACAACGGTTGTTCTACAATACCGCACAAGCAGAGAACTGTTTGAACTGCCATTGAGTCTCTGCAGTTGAGCAAGTGGAAAGACGTATCATTTGTCTCTGGCTTTACGAACAGTCACAGCTTTTATTCAACAGAAACAAACGAACAAAAATCCCAGCTGCATCTTTATAACCACAGCTGAGACGATCATAAGACGTTTCCTTGTAATCTTTTCTTTTTCTTTTCTTTCCTTTCTTTCTTTTAGCTTCTCTTTCTTTCTCTTTTTTCTATCTTCTTTTCTCTGTGCTCATATTTCTTTACTTATTTCTTTTCTATATTTGCGTGGTTCTGAGCTTGCAAAAATTTGTGTCTGTCTGTCTGTCTGTCTCCCAGTTGGAGGACACCATCTCGGCCATAATTGAACTGACTGAGCGCGTCACTTCAGGATCCTATTCAGGATGCCAGATTCTTTCCAAGCTGTGGCTCCTCTCTCATTTTCAGACTTGCAATTCATAAAGAGATCTTGCCACAGGACATCTCTTATTTTGCAAATTTATGAGCCTTCTTTCTCAGCAAAGCTGCTGAGCTAATGATTTCAAGAAATTGGTTTTCAAGGTGTACTGCAGAATTGTACTACAGATTAGATAGATAGATAGATAGATAGATAGATAGATAGATAGATAGATAGATAGATAGATAGATAGATAGATAGATAATTGATGATGATAATTGATAATAGAGGGAGAGAGATAATGATGATAGAAATAGAAAGAGAGAGAGAGAGAGAGATGATGAAAGAGATGGAAATGGAGAGAGACTCTAGAGCAGTGTTTCCCAAACTTGACAATTTTAAGGCATGTGGACTTCAACTCCCAGAATTCCACAGCCAGCATTGCTGACTATGGAATTCTGGGAGTTGAAGTCCTCATGCCTTAAAATTGTCAAGTTTGGGAAACACTGCTCTAGAGGACAAACAGGCAGACAGACAGACAGACAGACAGACAAACTATTGCTGTAGGGAGAGAACTAATCTTATTATTCCCTTTATCCTTCATCCTATTTAAGCACTGAAAACAGGGCCATACAGGGTGCTTTAGGACTGATTCCCAAAAGGCACATTAAAGCATGCCAAAATATCAACCCAGCCCTTACTTAACACATTTTCCCCTTTTCCCAGGATCTTGCTAGGGTGAATTGTTCCCAAGAAAAGACATGGCTGCTTTAATAAGCTACAGCCAGGGCTAAGTTTAGGTTCTTATTCCAAAGCTCTTTTTTTTTTCAGAATTAAATCTGAAAAAGAAATTCCCTTGCCAGGGCAGAGTTGATAAGTATTTGATTCCAGTGGAAATGAAGACATAAACCGATTTACCAGGAAGCCGCTGCTATCTGTATCACTAATTAAATAACCAATGAACTGAATATTGCTTGGAATTCAAAGGTCACTGTCTCCTCAGGGCATCAGTTCCTAACGGCCAGTTTAGAGACAGGCAGTCCAATTTATGCCTTGATAGATAATGATCTGGGCATTCGCAAGAGATCTTTAATTTCCCAGTGATGAAAATTTGTCTCTTCTAATGTTCAAAGTGATCTATCTTCCAGAGCATTGGAGCTCTTGCCAAATGTGCCAGCTACCAGGATCCCTTTGAGAGTTTTTCCTTTGCTTCTTGCTCTGGCACCAAGAATTTCCACTCAAATATGAAAAAATCATGACTACTTTCTAGAGTTGAGAGCAGATGAGCAGAAAACATGGAAATATCTGTCAACAGCCATCTCAAGAATCCAAATAAAATTCCAAATTAACTCCATTTCCAAAAATCTTTATTGAATACACTGCACGGTTATGTCGAAGCACACCTAAGTCTGAGGGTCCCACACCAATTCATAGACTTAAACAATAGTTTTCCCAGCCAACACCCCCCCCCAACATCTTACTGTACGTAATCCATATCAACAAGTCCACTTTCTAATCGGAACCATCTGTTTCAAATCCATACCTGTTCTGGTGTCCTTGACAAGGCTTCAGGCTCCCACGGTCTGCAGCTGAATTGAAGAAGCTTCATTTCTCCATCTAACCACTTGCCTTTTATCTAAAGGCAAGTTGAAATGCAGAGGCCAAAGTTTCATACTTGACAATATCTCTCTGCTCATGCAGGCAATCCTCAACCTACAATCATCTTTCCACAGCATTTCCATTGCTTAGCAAGGCAGCTGCTGAGTTGCACCCAATTTTATGACCTTTTTACTGCCGCAATTGTTAAGCAAATGGCTGCAGTTGTTAAATGAATAATGCAGTCATTAGGTGAATCCAGCCTTTCCCATTCACCTGCTTGTTGCAAGCTGGCTAGGAAGGTTGCAAATGGGGATCACATGACCCCAGGATGCCAGAACCATCGTAAATATATGCTGGTTGCCAAGCACCTGAATTTTGATCTCATGACTGTGCAGATGCTACAACAGTCATAAATGCGAGGCGTGGTCATAAGTCACTTTTTCCAGTGCTGTTGTAATTTTGAATGGTTACTAAGAGAATGGTTGTATGTTGTAACCCTGTTGCTTTCCCCACGAATCCTAAAAACATGGTTTTTGTCAACTTGCCTCGAAGCAACAAATAGCAATGGAGGCGATCAAGTGGGTGATTTGATTGTGTTGTTGCTGCCGTGGAAGTGGAGAATGAGTATTTTGTGGGCTTTTAGTATGTGTTGGATTTGGTAAATATTGTAAGCTACCCAGAATTATCTATGTGTGAGTTGGGTGGCGTTAGACCTTTGTTCAATGAATAAATAATAAATAAAGGAGAATGACTTAGTTCCTCCTTAGCTGCACCCTGTACCCCTAATTGTGACATTGTCCAAGGATGGCCTTGAAAAGTTTGAAATCTTAACATAGAACAATAGAACATAGAACTTTAAGTCTTGTTGCCCATTATTTTGTAAGGAAATAACAGAATAACAGAGTTGAAAGGGACTTTGGAGGTCTTCTATTCTAACCCCCGTTCAAGTAGGAGACCCTACATTATTTCAGACAAATAATTATCCAATGTCTTTTTAAAAACCTCTAATGATGAAGCACCTACAACTTCTTTTCTCAATGTCAGAAGATTGCTCCTTAGTTCTGGGTTGCTTCGCTCCTTGATGATTTTCCATCCGTTGCTTCTTGTCCTGCCTTCAGATGCTTTGGAGGATAGATTAACACACACATACACACACACACACACACACACCTCTTCTTTGTGATAGTCCCTTAGATATTGGAACTCTGATCGTGTCACCTTCTTTTCATTAGATTAGACACACCCCATTCCTACAACTGTTCTTTGTATATTTTATCCTCCAGCCTCCTAATCATCTTTGTTGCTCTTCTCTGCACTCTTTCTGGCGTCTCAACATCTTTTTTACATTGTGGCTGGCAACACAAGGATGAGAATCAGCAACAGGGCAGCAGATTTCATGCCAGTAGTATATTCTGTCCACTCAGTGCAGGCAATGCAACCACACTATTGACGCTTTAGATTGCAATTCTGCATCTACGTCTTTCTAAAGAAATTCCATTCAGCTCGAAGGAAAACACAACGGAGTAGATTCGAATCAGAGCAGGCTGCTGACACATGGCCTGAAAATATCCACCACGTTAGCAGAATAAGAGAGCTGCTTCTAACTTCATTCAATGGCAGATCCTGAAAGTCAAGAGTAATGGAGCGGTACGATAAAAAAGTGGCAATGTTCTTCCCTTTGTGTAGATAGATAGATAGATAGATAGATAGATAGATAGATAGATAGATAGATAGATAGATAGATAGATAGATAGATAGATAGATAGATAGATGTAGGTCTTTGATTATTCGGGTTTTCTCCCGCGTAAAATTGGAAGTGTCTTGGCGATGTTTCGACAAAGTCCCATTCGTCATCTTCAGGCCGGTGTTTTCGGCTTCGTGCTTCTAGGAGCAATGTGTGATCGTAGCTGTTTCTTCCTTTTAACTGC